>NC_139706.1:51728897-51851397 GCF_964188405.1 Protomyctophum parallelum | reverse complement strand
CGGCACCAGGCTGGGGGCCGAGGCGGTACCAGGCTGGGGGCCCAGTCGGTACCAGGCTGGGGGCCGGGTCGGTACCAGGCTGGGGGCCGAGGCGGTACCAGGCTGGGGGCCGAGGCGGTACCAGGCTGGGGGCCGAGTCGGTACCAGGCTGGGGGCCGAGTCGGTACCAGGCTGGGGGCCGAGGCGGGTACCAGGCTGGGGGCCGAGTCGGTACCAGGCTGGGGGCCCAGTCGGTACCAGGCTGGGGGCCGAGGCGGTACCAGGCTGGGGGCCGAGGCGGTACCAGGCTGGGGGCCGAGGCGGTACCAGGCTGGGGGCCGAGTCGGTACCAGGCTGGGGGCCGAGTCGGTACCAGGCTGGGGGCCGAGGCGGTACCAGGCTGGGGGCCGAGGCGGGTACCAGGCTGGGGGCCGAGGCGGGTACCAGGCTGGGGGCCGAGGCGGTACCAGGCTGGGGGCCGAGGCTGGTACCAGGCTGGGGGCCGAGTCGGTACCAGGCTGGGGGCCGAGGTGGTACCAGGCTGGGGGCCGAGGCGGGTACCAGGCTGGGGGCCGAGGCGGGTACCAGGCTGGGGGCCGAGGCGGTACCAGGCTGGGGGCCGAGGCGGTACCAGGCTGGGGGCCGAGGCGGTACCAGGCTGGGGGCCGAGGCGGTACCAGGCTGGGGGCCGAGGCGGTACCAGGCTGGGGGCCCAGTCGGTACCAGGCTGGGGGCCGAGTCGGTACCAGGCTGGGGGCCGAGGCGGGTACCAGGCTGGGGGCCGAGGCGGTACCAGGCTGGGGGCCGAGTCGGTACCAGGCTGGGGGCCGAGGCGGGTACCAGGCTGGGGGCCCAGTCGGTACCAGGCTGGGGGCCCAGTCGGTACCAGGCTGGGGGCCGAGGCGGTACCAGGCTGGGGGCCGAGGCGGGACCAGGCTGGGGGCCGAGGCGGGTACCAGGCTGGGGGCCGAGGCGGTACCAGGCTGGGGGCCGAGGCGGTACCAGGCTGGGGGCCGAGGCGGTACCAGGCTGGGGGCCCAGTCGGTACCAGGCTGGGGGCCCAGTCGGTACCAGGCTGGGGGCCAGGTCGGGACCAGGCTGGGGGCCGAGGCGGGTACCAGGCTGGGGGCCGAGGCGGTACCAGGCTGGGGGCCGAGGCGGTACCAGGCTGGGGGCCGAGGCGGTACCAGGCTGGGGGCCCAGTCGGTACCAGGCTGGGGGCCGAGGCGGTACCAGGCTGGGGGCCGAGGCGGTACCAGGCTGGGGGCCGAGGCGGGTACCAGGCTGGGGGCCGAGGCGGTACCAGGCTGGGGGCCGAGGCGGTACCAGGCTGGGGGCCGAGGCGGGACCAGGCTGGGGGCCGAGGCGGTACCAGGCTGGGGGCCCAGTCGGTACCAGGCTGGGGGCCGAGGCGGTACCAGGCTGGGGGCCGAGTCGGTACCAGGCTGGGGGCCGAGGCGGTACCAGGCTGGGGGCCGAGTCGGTACCAGGCTGGGGGCCGAGGCGGTACCAGGCTGGGGGCCCAGTCGGTACCAGGCTGGGGGCCGAGGCGGTACCAGGCTGGGGGCCGAGGCGGTACCAGGCTGGGGGCCCAGTCGGTACCAGGCTGGGGGCCCAGTCGGTACCAGGCTGGGGGCCGAGTCGGTACCAGGCTGGGGGCCGAGTCGGTACCAGGCTGGGGGCCGAGTCGGTACCAGGCTGGGGGCCGAGGCGGTACCAGGCTGGGGGCCGAGGCGGTACCAGGCTGGGGGCCGAGGCGGTACCAGGCTGGGGGCCGAGGCGGTACCAGGCTGGGGGCCGAGGCGGTACCAGGCTGGGGGCCCAGTCGGTACCAGGCTGGGGGCCGAGTCGGTACCAGGCTGGGGGCCGAGGCGGTACCAGGCTGGGGGCCGAGGCGGTACCAGGCTGGGGGCCGAGGCGGTACCAGGCTGGGGGCCGAGTCGGTACCAGGCTGGGGGCCGAGGCGGTACCAGGCTGGGGGCCCAGTCGGTACCAGGCTGGGGGCCCAGTCGGTACCAGGCTGGGGGCCGAGGCGGTACCAGGCTGGGGGCCGAGGCGGGACCAGGCTGGGGGCCGAGGCGGTACCAGGCTGGGGGCCGAGGCGGTACCAGGCTGGGGGCCGAGGCGGTACCAGGCTGGGGGCCGAGGCGGGTACCAGGCTGGGGGCCGAGGCGGTACCAGGCTGGGGGCCGAGGCGGTACCAGGCTGGGGGCCCAGTCGGTACCAGGCTGGGGGCCAGGTCGGGACCAGGCTGGGGGCCGAGGCGGTACCAGGCTGGGGGCCGAGGCGGTACCAGGCTGGGGGCCGAGGCGGTACCAGGCTGGGGGCCGAGGCGGTACCAGGCTGGGGGCCGAGGCGGTACCAGGCTGGGGGCCGAGGCGGTACCAGGCTGGGGGCCGAGGCGGGACCAGGCTGGGGGCCGAGGCGGTACCAGGCTGGGGGCCCAGTCGGTACCAGGCTGGGGGCCGAGTCGGTACCAGGCTGGGGGCCGAGTCGGTACCAGGCTGGGGGCCGAGTCGGTACCAGGCTGGGGGCCGAGGTGGTACCAGGCTGGGGGCCGAGGCGGTACCAGGCTGGGGGCCCAGTCGGTACCAGGCTGGGGGCCGAGGCGGTACCAGGCTGGGGGCCGAGGCGGTACCAGGCTGGGGGCCGAGGCGGTACCAGGCTGGGGGCCCAGTCGGTACCAGGCTGGGGGCCCAGTCGGTACCAGGCTGGGGGCCGAGTCGGTACCAGGCTGGGGGCCGAGTCGGTACCAGGCTGGGGGCCGAGGCGGTACCAGGCTGGGGGCCGAGGCGGTACCAGGCTGGGGGCCGAGTCGGTACCAGGCTGGGGGCCGAGGTGGTACCAGGCTGGGGGCCGAGGCGGTACCAGGCTGGGGGCCAAGGCGGTACCAGGCTGGGGGCCGAGGCGGTACCAGGCGGTACCAGGCTGGGGGCCGAGGCGGTACCAGGCTGGGGGCCGAGGCGGTACCAGGCTGGGGGCCGAGGCGGTACCAGGCTGGGGGCCCAGTCGGTACCAGGCTGGGGGCCGAGGCGGTACCAGGCTGGGGGCCGAGGCGGTACCAGGCTGGGGGCCCAGTCGGTACCAGGCTGGGGGCCCAGTCGGTACCAGGCTGGGGGCCGAGGCGGTACCAGGCTGGGGGCCCAGTCGGTACCAGGCTGGGGGCCGAGGCGGTACCAGGCTGGGGGCCGAGGCGGTACCAGGCTGGGGGCCGAGGCGGTACCAGGCTGGGGGCCGAGGCGGTACCAGGCTGGGGGCCGAGGCGGCACGCGCGAGGTCGAGGTCTTGCCCTGAAATTAATGTTCAGGGCAAGACCCCATTTGAAAAGGACCCCCAGTTTGACATGCAGAGGCTACTGACCCCCATTTATATATAGCTGGGACCCTGGTGACTGAGTGTGATAAAACAACCCTGGTGACTAAAGGCTCATACATAGTCTGGATTTTCGGTGGTGGGGTGACCACCGAACTACAACATGACGTCACTGAGGTGACCACCGAACTACAACATGACGTCACTGAGGTGACCACCGAACTACAACATGACGTCACTGAGGTGACCACCGAACTACAACACGACGTCACTGAGGTGACCACCGAACTACAACATGACGTCACTGAGGTGACCACCGAACTACAACATGACGTCACTGAGGTGACCACCGAACTACAACATGACGTCACTGAGGTGACCACCGAACTACAACATGACGTCACTGAGGTGACCACCGAACTACAACATGACGTCACTGAGGTGACCACCGAACTACAACATGACGTCACTGAGGTGACCACCGAACTACAACATGACGTCACTGAGGTGACCACCGAACTACAACATGACGTCACTGAGGTGACCACCGAACTACAACATGACGTCACTGAGGTGACCACCGGACTACAACATGACGTCACTGAGGTGACCACCGAACTACAACATGACGTCACTGAGGTGACCACCGAACTACAACATGACGTCACTGAGGTGACCACCGAACTACAACATGACGTCACTGAGGTGACCACCGAACTACAACATGACGTCACTGAGGTGACCACCGAACTACAACATGACGTTGCGGTGGTCAGCTCACCACCGAAAATCCAGACTATGAATAGGCCTTGAGTGTGATAAAACAACCCTGGTGGCTGAGTGTGATAATTGGTGACATCATTCTTACCCCTCAGCTCCAACGGGACCCTGTCCCCCTGGTCCCTCGGGGGCCCACGGAGCCTCGGGCCCCCCCGGGGCCTCGGGGGGAGGAGGAGGGGGGCCGGTCAGCGTCATGACGAAGCGGTCGCTGACCACAGCCTCCTGGTTGGGGGGGGTCTCCTCCAGGCATGGACCACGTCCTCCACCTATACACCAATCACAACACAGTATTTAACACCTGTTACGTTCACCTACACCAATCACAACACAGTATTTAACACCTGTTACGTTGACCATTCGGTTGTCAAACAAATAATGTGCGATTAATGATTTGAATTGTGTTTTGTTTTGCATTGAACATTTTGGAACGTTACAATTTGTATTTCAATTTGCACAGGAGCATAATATGACAAATAGGCCCCTAACCCTAACCCATATGACAAATAGGTCTACATTAAATATACGAAGAATTATATGATAAGATATGACAAATAGGCCTACCTTAAATACACATAAATATACACATAAATATACCTTAAATATACATAAATATACACATAAATATACCTTAAATATACATAAGTATACACATAAATATACCTTAAATACACATAAATATACCTTAAATATACAAATAATTCACTGACACATTTAACAGATTTAGAAGAATAATCTTTCCAAAGCTACAAGCTTACAACTACGTGTTCTAGGCTTGCAGATCTGCTATTCCTACTGATTTTGAAAAAACGTTTGAAAATGACACTTTTTAGCATGTCGATTATGCAAAAACAATCGCGATTATCATAATTTGCAACAGGCCTACCCCTACCCAGGATGCAGGGGGTCCCCAGGAGGGTCCCCGGACCCCGACCCAGGACGCAGGGGGTCCCCAGAGCAGGCCGGACCACCAGAGGTCCGCCTCCTCCTGCCTTCCTCTGGTGGTGGTGAGGAGGAGGAGGGCAGATGGGGATGAAGGCAGCAGGAGGCGGTTGGCTGGCGTGGCGGACATGTTTGGATCTGGGAGGTAACGGGGGGGGCTGGGGGGGAGATAGGGGCGGGGGGGAGAGGGGGAGGGGGGGTCAGTTGTTTTAGTCACATAGAGCCACTTCAGACGTTTATTTAAAGGTATATTCAGTGATTTCACTCAAAAAACCTTAGGTTTCGTTTTTGGCTGGGACCTAAGCCTTTCATCCAATCAGGATAGAGAGCCAAAAACGAAACCTAAGGTTTTTTTGACCCCCAGGGGTTAACTGGGGCCAGGGAGGAACTCCTTATATGGTCAGCACACTCTATAGTAGAGAGAATTATCACAACAAAACAAAAAAATAAGTGATATTTGAATTAAGTGAAATCACTGAATATACCTTTAATTTAACCTTTATATTTAACTCATCCATCGTCACTAGGGGGCGCAAAAAAAGGCCCTGACCGCCAATTTCTAATTCTATACATTTTTTATTTATTTATTTTTTTTTTCTAAAAAAATAAATACACGTTTTAAAAAGGCGTTAATGGCGTTGTTGGCAGTCTGGGAGATCATAAAAAAGAAGTTAATTAAGTCCTCGGCAGACATCGTTGACCAGTAAAGACACATTGAGACTGATTCTCTTTTAGATGTTTTTCTTTTCTTTATTTTCTTTTTACTTATCTTCATAGAATTATCCCTTCGCCCAAACCCTAAAACCCAATTCACCCTTTGTAAAGTCCCGCCCCTGGTTCTGCCCCTCTTCGCCCCCATTGGTTGCAGTTTTGTGGTTGGACAAAAATCCCCTCTCTCTCTCTCTCTCTCCATCCACTACCGTTGAAATAACATGTTTTTCAGTTACTTTGTGATATTCTGTGAATTCAGTTCTTATTTTAATCTTGGTGTCGGTAAAAAGGGACATCATGGTTCCTTAAGGGTTGTAATTAATCCTACAGTCTAAGAGTTAAGAATAATATATTTTAAATGTTTATATATTTTATATACATTTGTCAGAAAGCTTCACTGAAATCAATATTTTTGGTCACCTGTGTTGCGATTGGCTCCGGTTCCCATAACTCCTCCCTCCGCTCGCTGCTGATTGGCTGCGGTTCCCATAACTCCTCCCTCTGCTCGCTGCCGATTGGCTGCGGTTCCCATAACTCCTCCCTCCGCTCGCTGCCGATTGGCTGCGGTTCCCATAACTCCTCCCTCCGCTGGCTGATGATTGGCTGCGGTTCCCATAACTCCTCCCTCCGCTCGCTGATGATTGGCTCGCTGCTGGCGGGCGAGAGGAAGTGACCGCGGTGATCCAGCTCGCTGAGTGGCTCGTCGAGCTGGTGACCTTTGAACTGGGCGTGGCCGTCGCTCTGGGGGAGGGTGTGGTCCAAGAAGGTTATCATTGTGAACGAAAATTAAACAAAACAAATCATTTCCATGAACCTATTCTATAAACTTTGAAGCAAGGAGGATGCCTCGGTACAATATTCTAAACTCCTCGAAATGTACAGAAACAACAATATTATAAACTTATAAATGTACAGAAACAACAATATTATAAACTTATAAATGTACAGAAACAAGTCCATTCATGAGGATATTTCTGGCGTAATGGTAGAGAACGGATAGACGCAGTCCTATCTGCAATGTGAGATTTTTGTTGGTTAAAATAGAAAAGGAGAGCTCGTAGTCCCCTATGCCAAAAACTATTTTTTATTGTATTGTATAATAAAAAGTATTTTTTGGCATTGGGACTACGAGCTGTGCAACCTCTCCTTTCTATTTTAAAGTTAGTCTCCCGTGGTCAGCAACTCCCTACTGTGTGCGCTCCTAACTTTTTGGTCAGATTGTTGTTGGTTACCACGTTTGGTTATGGACGGATATGTCGATGCAGGGCGGCTTTGCGTTGAGTTGTTAGAATCAGTCTGAATGCACAGATGGGATCTGGTGACTGAGATCCTGGGGTCACTGAGAGACTAACCTTGGCGTGGCCCCTGGGGGCGTGGCCCCTGGGGTCACTCAGAGACTAACCTTGGCGTGGCCCCTGGGGGCGTGGCCCCTGGGGTCACTCAGAGACTAACCTTGGCGTGGCCCCTGGGGGCGTGGCCCCTGGGGTCACTCAGAGACTAACCTTGGCGTGGCCCCTGGGGGCGTGGCCCCTGGGGTCACTCAGAGACTTCTGCCTGGGCGTCTTGCTGCCGTTGAGACGCTCCCCGCGGGTGACCGCCCGCCGCGTGGCCACGCCCCCCTCACCGCGGCTCTCGTCCTCTGCGTCGCGCAGGCCGCCGTCGCTGCTGCAGCTCACCGATAGGTCGCTGCTGGCCGCTCTGCCGCTCACTGATAGGTCGCTGGCTGCTGTGCTGCTCACCGATAGGTCGCTGGCTGCTGTGCTGCCCGCCCCCGCGTATTCCGATAGGCCGGTTCCACCGGCCGCGGAGGAGGGGGAGGAGTCGGCTGGAGACACGCTTCCTTTAAAGGGAAAGTTTGTAAGTTCATTTCTGATCTGCGTAAATAAATACACACACACTCCCCACTGTGTGCATGTTTTTATATATATATATATATATATATATATACACGTGTGTGTGCGCGAGCGTGTGCGTGCATGTGTGTGTGTACCCAGCTCCACGGAGCAGAAAGCGTTGTTGTTGCCCTGGTGGGCCAGCGGGCGGCGCCGCTGAGGCATGGGGTCACTGAGGGAGCGCTGTGCCGCGTATTCTGCCTTCACCGCATCTACGCTGCTGCCGTTACTGCAGTCTGAGCCTGTACAATAGCATGGTTAGCATGGTTAGCATGGTTCACTAGCATGGTTAGCATGGTTCAATACAATTTACAATTTAGTTTGCTAAATTGTGTCTGATGACACTAATGCTAATGCTAAATGTGTCTGTCTCGTACCTGGAACTGGTGGTGTGATGACGCTAATGCTAATGCTAAATGTGTCTGTCTCGTACCTGGAACTGGTGGTGTGATGACGCTAATGCTAATGCTAAATGTGTCTGTCTCGTACCTGTAACTGGTGGTGTGATGACGCTAATGCTAATGCTAAATGTGCCAGGCTCATACCTGCTGCGTTGTTGTTACCGGACGAGAACTTGCGTCGGCGGTGGGTGGCGCTCGAGGTGGGAGGGGCTTCCAGGCCCGCCGCCCCCTGCTGGGAGGCGGAGCTACTGCGGGGCGTCTGGTTACCGTCCATGATGATGCAATCACTGTCAGCCCTGAGGGGAGGGGTTAAAACATCGGGGGGAGTGGTTAAACAATTAGGGATCAACAGTTTGCGAAAAATGCAAAAACTTTAAATGTTTCGCATGTTTTCACATTTTTCGCAGATTTCGCAAAAGCCTCACTCCCCCTAGTGTGTCAAAACAGTAAGTAACAGTACGACAGTTCTAACCCTAACTAGTATGTTGTTCAACACGCTAAAGGCCTCGATACACTATCAATGTTTTCGTCAATATTATCAACAACATCAACAACAACAGGCAACATGATGAGACGCAGGGCAACAGTATTTTGCGCAAGAGGCAACATGTTTCCCAAGATGCATTGTTCTGGTAAAAAACAATGTTATGACACTTCCAGAGTTGGGGGGGAAATGGAGGGTGAAGACTATGCTGCCTTAACCCATTCTGACCTGAGATCAGATTCATACGAGGTTTCCACTGGACACACACTGGGTCTGATTAATCCATTCTGACCTGAGATCAGATTCTAAAAATGTCAGTCGTTATATTGTAGGTCTGCTATTAAAAATAGCAGACCTACAATGGACGTGTGGACCAAATGGACGCTTATCGATATTTAACTCGAGACTGAAAAATGAAACCAAATGGACCCGTAATATTATTATATACCTGCATTACTTAATTTACAAGAAGTCTACACAATTAGAGAAAGTAGAAGACAGTTTATTTTGGTTATCTCTCCAACATCAACACAGCATGGAATTGTGAACAAATGCCAACAATAATAAATATTCTTTAGTTTTGGTGGTGGTGGCGTGGCTCAAATGCCTGTAATGTCTGTAGAACTTCCATTCCGGGACGTAGACATCATCTGACCCAGCACCTGACTTCTGGCTGTTGGCCACGGCCTTGTGTTCACGCTGAAACACTGTTCTTATCCACGGCCTTGTGTTCACGCTGAAACACTGTTCTTATCCACCTCCACGGCCTTGTGTTCACGCTGAAACACTGTTCTTATCCACCTGACTTCTGGCTGTTGGCCACGGCCTTGTGTTCACGCTGAAACACTGTTCTTATCCACCTCCACGGCCTTGTGTTCACTTCACGCTGAAACACTGTTCTTATCCACCTCCACAGCCTTGTGTTCACTTCACGCTGAAACACTGTTCTTATCCACCTCCACGGCCTTGTGTTCACTTCACGCTGAAACACTGTTCTTATCCACCTCCACAGCCTTGTGTTCACTTCACGCTGAAACACTGTTCTTATCCACCTCCACAGCCTTGTGTTCACTTCACGCTGAAACACTGTTCTTATCCACCTCCACAGCCTTGTGTTCACTTCACGCTGAAACACTGTTCTTATCCACCTCCACAGCCTTGTGTTCACTTCACGCTGAAACACTGTTCTTATCCACCTCCACGGCCTTGTGTTCACTTCACGCTGAAACACTGTTCTTATCCACCTCCACAGCCTTGTGTTCACGCTGAAACACTGTTCTTATCCACCTCCACGGCCTTGTGTTCACTTCACGCTGAAACACTGTTCTTATCCACCTCCACGGCCTTGTGTTCACTTCACGCTGAAACACTGTTCTTATCCACCTCCACGGCCTTGTGTTCACTTCACGCTGAAACACTGTTCTTATCCACCTCCACGGCCTTGTGTTCACGCTGAAACACTGTTCTTATCCACCTCCACGGCCTTGTGTTCACTTCACGCTGAAACACTGTTCTTATCCACCTCCACAGCCTTGTGTTCACTTCACGCTGAAACACTGTTCTTATCCACCTCCACGGCCTTGTGTTCACTTCACGCTGAAACACTGTTCTTATCCACCTCCACGGCCTTGTGTTCACGCTGAAACACTGTTCTTATCCACCTCCACAGCCTTGTGTTCACTTCACGCTGAAACACTGTTCTTATCCACCTCCACGGCCTTGTGTTCACTTCACGCTGAAACACTGTTCTTATCCACCTCCACAGCCTTGTGTTCACTTCACGCTGAAACACTGTTCTTATCCACCTCCACAGCCTTGTGTTCACTTCACGCTGAAACACTGTTCTTATCCACCTCCACGGCCTTGTGTTCACTTCACGCTGAAACACTGTTCTTATCCACCTCCACAGCCTTGTGTTCACTTCACGCTGAAACACTGTTCTTATCCACCTCCACGGCCTTGTGTTCACTTCACGCTGAAACACTGTTCTTATCCACCTCCACGGCATTGTGTTCACTTCACGCTGAAACACTGTTCTTATCCACCTCCACAGCCTTCACGCTGAAACACTGTTCTTATCCACCTCCACGGCATTGTGTTCACTTCACGCTGAAACACTGTTCTTATCCACCTCCACAGCCTTCACGCTGAAACACTGTTCTTATCCACCTCAACAGCCTTGTGTTCACTTCACGCTGAAACACTGTTCTTATCCACCTCCACGGCCTTGTGTTCACTTCACGCTGAAACACTGTTCTTATCCACCTCCACGGCCTTGTGTTCACTTCACGCTGAAACACTGTTCTTATCCACCTCCACGGCCTTGTGTTCACGCTGAAACACTGTTCTTATCCACCTCCACAGCCTTCACGCTGAAACACTGTTCTTATCCACCTCCACGGCCTTGTGTTCACGCTGAAACACTGTTCTTATCCACCTCCACAGCCTTGTGTTCACTTCACGCTGAAACACTGTTCTTATCCACCTCCACGGCCTTGTGTTCACTTCACGCTGAAACACTGTTCTTATCCACCTCCACAGCCTTGTGTTCACTTCACGCTGAAACACTGTTCTTATCCACCTCCACAGCCTTGTGTTCACTTCACGCTGAAACACTGTTCTTATCCACCTCCACGGCCTTGTGTTCACGCTGAAACACTGTTCTTATCCACCTCCACGGCCTTGTGTTCACGCTGAAACACTGTTCTTATCCACCTCCACGGCCTTGTGTTCACTTCACGCTGAAACACTGTTCTTATCCACCTCCACAGCCTTGTGTTCACTTCACGCTGAAACACTGTTCTTATCCACCTCCACGGCCTTGTGTTCACTTCACGCTGAAACACTGTTCTTATCCACCTCCACAGACTTGTGTTCACTTCACGCTGAAACACTGTTCTTATCCACCTCCACAGCCTTGTGTTCACTTCACGCTGAAACACTGTTCTTATCCACCTCCACGGCCTTGTGTTCACTTCACGCTGAAACACTGTTCTTATCCACCTCCACAGCCTTGTGTTCACGCTGGAACACTGTTCTTATCCACCTCCACGGCCTTGTGTTCACTTCACGCTGAAACACTGTTCTTATCCACCTCCACAGCCTTGTGTTCACGCTGAAACACTGTTCTTATCCACCTCCACAGCCTTGTGTTCACTTCACGCTGAAACACTGTTCTTATCCACCTCCACAGCCTTGTGTTCACTTCACGCTGAAACACTGTTCTTATCCACCTCCACAGCCTTGTGTTCACGCTGAAACACTGTTCTTATCCACCTCCACAGCCTTGTGTTCACGCTGAAACACTGTTCTTATCCACCTCCACAGACTTGTGTTCACTTCACGCTGAAACACTGTTCTTATCCACCTCCACGGCCTTGTGTTCACTTCACGCTGAAACACTGTTCTTATCCACCTCCACAGCCTTGTGTTCACTTCACGCTGAAACACTGTTCTTATCCACCTCCACAGCCTTGTGTTCACTTCACGCTGAAACACTGTTCTTATCCACCTCCACGGCCTTGTGTTCACGCTGAAACACTGTTCTTATCCACCTCCACAGCCTTGTGTTCACGCTGAAACACTGTTCTTATCCACCTCCACAGACTTGTGTTCACTTCACGCTGAAACACTGTTCTTATCCACCTCCACGGCCTTGTGTTCACTTCACGCTGAAACACTGTTCTTATCCACCTCCACGGCCTTGTGTTCACTTCACGCTGAAACACTGTTCTTATCCACCTCCACGGCCTTGTGTTCACTTCACGCTGAAACACTGTTCTTATCCACCTCCACAGCCTTGTGTTCACTTCACGCTGAAACACTGTTCTTATCCACCTCCATAGCCTTGTGTTCACTTCACGCTGAAACACTGTTCTTATCCACCTCCACAGCCTTGTGTTCACGCTGAAACACTGTTCTTATCCACCTCCAACTGCAAGAAAGCAAACCAACAACACATCAGTTAAACACGGCATTATCCTTCACATCCAGTCTACGTGTTGTAACATAAACCTATCCTTGATTTTATTTTTTTGCATTCCTTAACCCATTCTGACCCGAGATCAGATTCATACGCGATTTCCACTGGACACACACTGGTTCTGATTAACCCATTCTGACCTGAGATCAGATTCTAAAAATGTCAGTCGTTCTTCTATTTTTCAAAAAATAGCAGACCTACAAGCTCGTATCGCGCCACTCGGTGGCGCGATATGAGCTTGTAGATCTGCTATTTTTAAATAGCTAAAGCACGACATGATGCTGACACCAAAATGGGTGCCCGGCCCAGAATGGGTTAAACGTCACAATGCTTCTCTGCTCCATCAAGTGAATTGGTTCTGTGAAATCTTGGATAATCACACCATTATTATAGTAGAGCCCCCCCCCCCCCCCCCCCCCCCTATCTATCTGGATTTTTGGCATCCACAGACAGGACATTTACTTTTAATATAAATATTTTGATTTCTAAATTTGAGCATGCCAAAAGGTGGCCCAGACAGACATCCTGCAGGTGTCAGTGGTAATAAAACACATTCTGGACAACTTACGTTGCATAACACAGCGCGGGGACAGGGACGGACCTGGACGGGGCCCACACATTACCCTCTCCTCTAGGTCTTCCCTCCTCCAACTCTTCTTCTCCCACCATCCAGGCCATCGGCTCCTCTACCATTACAACTCTACTCCCATTCATAACCACATTTTCACATACACTCCAACCACTACACCACAAATTTAAACAGAATTTCACTACTACACAACAATCCTACCCCCCATTACAAACACATCAGGTAATCTCGGCACTTAGAAGGAATAGGAACCTGGGTGACCTCCTTGTGCATTCCAAATTTTCCACTTTACCTCCTAAGCCCCCACAGCCACATACACTCCATTTTAAACCCTGCAAATTCATCAACAACCCCCATAGTCACACTTCCTCCCCCATCACGGACCCCCTGTCTCTGACCACCCCCAATATAGTTTACATCATCACCTGCACACAATGTCACAAACACTACATAGGAGAAACCGGACACACACTAGAAACACGCCTCAAACAACACTTATATCACATCCAACGAGCAGACATACACACAACTCTGTACACACACTTTCAATCCCATCCTATCGCTAACCTCATCATTTCAGGTCTGGAATGTGGAGTCCGTTGGACCAGTGGACAGCGGAAACTCATGGAACACAGATGGATAAACAAATTACAAACTGTAACACCCACTGGTCTTAATGAAAGAAGTTGATTTTTATCCCCTTTCTGTTCCTTTTTCTGTAAAATAAATAAATGGTATCCAGGCCTTGCTGTGAACTTTTACTCCTGTATGGTTTTAGGTTGTTTTATTAATGTCCATTTTTATATCCATTTTACCATTGGGTTTTAGAGTATGGTTTAGGTATGCGGTCTAGCTTAAACTTGGACTCAGGGGGGTGGACGCCTCTGCCTTGCATAGTCCCCAGTGAATAGGCAGTTCGCCCTTCACTGGTAACCCTATTTTGGACTCATTTTAAATATATGAAGGTATTTTAAAATACATACACACATACATACATTTCAGAAGTTTTAGCAGTTTTTAAGGACCCACTTTTAGGCCAGTGCACCAGAGCAAACTCTTGCCTTTTTTTAAACCCTACCCATTTTAACCAAATACATACACACATACATGCATACAGTGGCGTGCACAGACATTTAGAGGGGCAGGTGCTCAAGTGAAAAAAAAAGGGCAACCTAGCACGTGGAACCGGCCGGTTGCCGGCTTAACCCATTCTGACCTGAGATCAGATTCTAAAAATGTTCTTCCACATCCCGACAGTTTTCTGAAAAAGCTATGTTTCGTTCTTTATGAGCTTGTAGATCTGCTATTTTTCAATAGCATAATACAATGCCAACACCAAAAGGGGTTCCCGGCCTTTTTTTCTTCTCAAAAGGGCACATTGCCAAAAGGGCAGGGGGTGCTCTAGCACCCCCTAGTGTCTATCTGTGCACGCCACTGCATACACACACACACACACACACATACATACATATTAGTGAAATCGAACTAGCTACTCTCCTGGAATACCCACAGGTCAAAGATTCCTGGCGGTTTCCAGACAGAACTTGACAATGCACTAGTTTGAGAACCTCAAACTTTTCCTGTCAACTAAGGACCCCCAAATTGACACTTGACCCCCTTTTGAAAACGTATGCCGCTTAATACAAACACAGGGAGGTTTTAATAGCAGTGGAACTAGACCACGGAGGCTTTTTCAAAGACAAATAAAAGTAGCTAAATATAATGACATGTTCAGTGATGGTTTCGATAGTAAATATTATGAACGGCTGTTTCAGCACTGTCAAAACGTCCATCTGTAGCGCCATCTATCGCAGACAAGCACGGCCGTTATAAATTAATATAAACGCTCAATGACGAATTTGACGGCAAAATAAACGCCTACAATTCGGTTTTAAGTGTATTGAATAATTTTCACCCAAACAGTTGTTCTCAAAATGGTCACTTACCATAATAATAATAATAATAATACTAAATGGTCACTTACCAGAATAAAAAGTTATAAATTCCAGTTCCTTGTCTTCCGTGTCCACTGCGCTGCAGCCGCCATGTTTGTTTTCAGAAAAGACTTCTCACAGGGGAGAAAGCACCATGTGAAGCCAAGGAGGGCTGTGATTGGAGGATTTAGTTATGTTGACCAGTAGAGGTCGCTGACGATCTGACTTTTCTAAACAACAAGGAGTTGATCCTTCTCTATGGAAAAGTGTCAACATTGAGAATTGACATTGCTTGTTGATATTGACGAAAACATTGCTAGTGTATAACAGTTCAACTAGCATGTTGTTCAACATGCTAACAGCTCATGCTAACAGTTCAACTAGCATGTTGTTCAACATGCTAACAGTTCAACTAGCATGTTGTTCAACATGCTAACAGCTCATGCTAACAGTTCAACTAGCATGTTGTTCAACACGCTAACAGTTCAACTAGCATGTTGTTCAACATGCTAACAGTTCAACTAGCATGTTGTTCAACATGCTAACAGTTCAACTAGCATGTTGTTCAACATGCTAACAGTTCAACTAGCATGTTGTTCAACACACTAACAGTTCAACTAGCATGTTGTTCAACATGCTAACAGTTCAACTAGCATGTTGTTCAACACACTAACAGTTCAACTAGCATGTTGTTCAACATGCTAACAGTTCAACTAGCATGTTGTTCAACACGCTAACAGTTCAACTAGCATGTTGTTCAACATGCTAACAGTTCAACTAGCATGTTGCTAGTGAAAAGAAGAGTCACTCCTCGACACTAGAGGAACTCTATCTATTGAGGGAATCTGAATAGTACATACCATAGAACACCTTGGAATCTGAATAGTACATACCATAGAACACCTTGAGGGAATCTGAATAGTACATACCATAGAACACCATGGCAAATGACCCCCCCACCCCCCGCCCGCTCGTCAATGAAGTTCTCACACAGCTCATCTGTACCTGAGAGACGGACGTGGAGCTGCGTTGGGCGTAGCCTTAGCGTTGGGCGTATCCTTAGCGTTGGGCGTAGCCGTAGCGTTGGGCGTATCGTTGGGCGTAGCCGTATCGTTGGGCGTATCGTTGGGCGTAGCCGTATCGTTGGGCGTATCGTTGGGCGTAGCCGTATCGTTGGGCGTATCGTTGGGCGTAGCCGTAGCGCTGGGCGTAGCCGTAGCGTTGGGCGTAGCCTTAGCGTTGGGCGTATCCTTAGCGTTGGGCGTAGCCGTAGCGTTGGGCGTAGCCTTAGCATTGGGCGTAGCCGTAGCGTTGGGCGTAGCCTTAGCGTTGGGCGTAGCCGTAGCGTTGGGCGTAGCCGTAGCGTTGGGCGTAGCCGTAGCGTTGGGCGTAGCCTTAGCGTTGGGCGTAGCCTTAGCGTTGGGCGTAGCCTTAGCGTTGGGCGTAGCCGTAGCGTTGGGCGTAGCCTTAGCGTTGGGCGTAGCCTTAGCGTTGGGCGTAGACATATCGCTGGCCTCGTTGTCCTCTGTCTTCTGTTCCGTCAGGCCGTCTGTCTGGTGGAGCGCGGACTGCTTCCAGACGGTCACGGGCTGCCCCAGAACGTCCCTGGCCCCTCCGCCCGGGGGCCATGAAACATGGTCCCTGGCCCCTGGCCCCTGGCCCCCCAGAAGGAAGGCGTGGAATGGCGGGTCGCCCAACTCTGGCTCCTCGGTCACAATGCCCTCGTCCGTCAGACTGGAGTCGTCTCGTTCTTCTGCCGAACGCTCCCTGGGTAATGTTTATTGGGTAATGTTTAGTGGGTAATGTTTAGTGGGTAATGTTTAGTGGGTAATGTTTAGTGGGTAATGTTTAGTGGGTAATAGTTGATCAACTATTTACACCATGTTACTTCTTTGGAAAATGGATTTAAATGGTTGTATTTTCCAACACAAACAATTGATGATTATGCAAAGATAAATTGTGATTATCTCACATAAGTGTTAATTAAGAGATGGTTATTGTACCTGTGGGGGTCCATGGGGGGGTCCCTGGGGGGGTCTCTCTCCACATCTCTGTGTAGATCTCTCTGGAGAAAAGGAAAGAAAACGTAATTTCGGTCAAGGTAGGTTTTAGACCTCATGAGCCTCCGATTCATTTAGATTATTTTTGTTTCTTTTAAAAATGTAAATTAATTAATTATCTTAGCTTAGCTTAGCTTATCTTAATCTTAGTTTAGCTTAGCTTAGTTTAGCTGATTTATAAAATATAAATGTGAGTGTATTTTCCAGAGAATATTTAAAGTCTGTATACCGCTACCCGGGCTAACTAACTATGAGCAAATAATAATGAGTAAAGTGAAATGTAGCGTGCTTTCTGGTCTAGAGGGGCGGGTAGCCTGGTCCAGCCAGCATGCTTTCTGGTCTAGAGGGGCGGGTAGCCTGGCCCAGCCAGCGTGCTTTCTGGTCTAGAGGGGCGGGTAGCCTGGCCCAGCCAGCGTGCTTTCTGGTCTAGAGGGGCGGGTAGCCTGGCCCAGCCAGCGTGCTTTCTGGTCTAGAGGGGCGGGTAGCCTGGCCCAGCCAGCGTGCTTTCTGGTCTAGAGGGGCGGGTAGCCTGGCCCAGACAGCGTGCTTTCTGGTCTAGAGGGGCGGGTAGCCTGGCCCAGCCAGCGTGCTTTCTGGTCTAGAGGGGCGGGTAGCCTGGCCCAGCCAGCATGCTTTCTGGTCTAAAGGGGCGGGTAGCCTGGCCCAGACAGCGTGCTTTCTGGTCTAGAGGGGCGGGTAGCCTGGCCCAGCCAGCGTGCTTTCTGGTCTAGAGGGGCGGGTAGCCTGGCCCAGCCAGCGTGCTTTCTGGTCTAAAGGGGCGGGTAGCCTGGCCCATCAAGGGTACCGAGGCTACTTCAAAATAAAAGCCTGGGTACAGAGGCTACTACAAAATAAAAGCCTGGGAACTGAGGCTACTACAAAATAAAAACCTGGGAACCGAGGCTACTACAAAATAAAAGCCTGGGAACTGAGGCTACTACAAAATAAAAGCCTATGAACCGAGGCTACTACAAAATAAAAGCCTGGGAACTGAGGCTACTACAAAATAAAAGCCTGTGAACCGAGGCTACTACAAAATAAAAGCCTGGGAACTGAGGCTACTACAAAATAAAAGCCTGTGAACCGAGGCTACTACAAAATAAAAGCCTGTGAACCGAGGCTATAGGTGATAACGCGGGCATTCTCCCTTACCTTGGTGTCTTCCGTGACTCCGCCCCTCTTATCCTTAAGCCCCGCCTCCTTCCCTTTCTGCTCATGGTCGTCAGGCTCCTCCTCTTCCTCCTCCTCCTCTCTGGTCATGTGACCGGTCATGTGACTGGTCATCTGACAGATGTCGCGGATCACCTGCCGCTTGGCCTCCTGCACGTCGCGGTCCTTTAAGGCCACGCCCCCATCGTCGTCGTCATCATTGTCATCAGCAAACGCTAAGCCCCGCCTCCTTCCAGCTCCTCCCACCAACCTGTAGAAAGAATATACAATGGGTTTTTTTCAAGCAGCATCACAGATTCTTTCATGTGTTTTCTATGAGTATTGTTCAAGTTACTTGACTTCACCCTTTTTTTATGTGTGTAATATGTGGTTTTATATATTTTATATTGTAGCAGTGAGCCCAGTGTCTCTGATGTCATGGACACTGGGCTCACTTACTTCCTGAGGGGCGACTGTGGCTCAGGAGGTAGAGCAGGTCGTCCAATGATCCCTGGGTCGGCGGTTCGAATCCCGGCTCCTCCTCCTCCTGTCTACATGTCCAAGTGTCCTTGGGCGAGACACTGAACCCCAAATTGCTCCCGGTGTGCTGGTTGGTGCCTTGCATGGCTTCAGCTGCCATCGGTGTATGAATGTGTGTGTGAATGGGTGAATGTAATGCACAATCTATGTAAAGGTGTATGAATGTGTGTGTGAATGGGTGAATGTAATGCACAATCTATGTAAAGGTGTGTGAATGTGTGTGTGAATGGGTGAATGTAATGCACAATCTATGTAAAGCACCTTGGATAAAGGCGCTATATAAATGCACCATTTACCATTTTTCTCATGTTGTCTCAGTAAGACAGCCCCTCCCCCCTATCCACTAGGAGGAGCAGTGCACCAAAGCATTATGGGAATTGTAGTCCATGACATCAGAGACACTCTGGGCTCACTGCTAAAATCTTTAAAAAATATATCTAAAACCACATATTAAACACATAAAGACCCCCAGGAAAGTGTTCTAAGTCTTCTTAACGTCATTAACATATATTGTTCTATGTTACCTACAAGGTAAAGAAAAAGGAGTAACATTTAGGCCAAAATACGTCGTTCTACAAAAGAATAAAAGCATGTATATAAATACACCATATCCCTGAAAAGGCCTCCGTCGTTATGGCCATACGGTTACGATATGACATCATACGGTTACGATATGACATCACACCAACCTGCCCACACGGAAGTCTCCGCCTCCTCCGTCACTTTGTACCTCCCTGTCGGGCAGGAAGCCACTCCCCCCTCGCTCCAGGCCACTCCCACCTAGGGTGAAATGAGCGAAAACGAAGAATAAAAGGTTAGAAGTCTTGTGTCGTTTTTGTGCCAATACTGCCGTGGACATTTTAAATAACATAATGTTTAAATAGTTCCACCACCTCATCCCCCACACTGCCCATGGTTACTGTGTTACGTTTAAATAGGTAGTTCCACCACCTCGTGGTCACTGTCACTGTGTTACGTTTAAATAGGTAGTTCCACCACCTCATGGTCACTGTCACTGTGTTACGTTTAAATAGGTAGTTCCACCACCTCATGGTCACTGTCACTGTGTTACGTTTAAATAGGTAGTTCCACCACCTCATGGTCACTGTCACTGTGTTACGTTTAAATAGGTAGTTCCCCCACACCGCCCATGATCACTGTCACTGTGTTACGTTTAAATAGGTAGTTCCCCCACACCGCCCATGGTCACTGTCACTGTGTTACGTTTAAATAGGTAGTTCCACCACCTCGTGGTCACTGTCACTGTGTTACGTTTAAATAGGTAGTTCCACCACCTCGTGGTCACTGTCACTGTGTTACGTTTAAATAGGTAGTTCCACCACCTCATGGTCACTGTGTTACGTTTAAATAGGTAGTTCCACCACCTCATGGTCACTGTGTTACGTTTAAATAGGTAGTTCCCCCACACTGCCCATGATCACTGTCACTGTGTTACGTTTAAATAGGTAGTTCCCCCACACCGCCCATGATCACTGTCACTGTGTTACGTTTAAATAGGTAGTTCCACCACCTCATGGTCACTGTGTTACGTTTAAATAGGTAGTTCCACCACCTCATGGTCACTGTGTTACGTTTAAATAGGTAGTTCCACCACCTCATGGTCACTGTGTTACGTTTAAATAGGTAGTTCCACCACCTCATGGTCACTGTGTTACGTTTAAATAGGTAGTTCCACCACCTCATGGTCACTGTGTTACGTTTAAATAGGTAGTTCCACCGCCCATGATCACTGTCACTGTGTTACGTTTAAATAGGTAGTTCCACCACCTCATCCCCACTGTCACTGTTACGTTTAAATAGTTCCCCCACCTCATCCCCACTGTCACTGTGTTACGTTTAAATAGGTAGTTCAACCACATCATCGCCACACGGCCCATGATCACTGTCGCTGCGTTACGTGAATGCATTTTATATAGTATTTTAATGCATTGTGTTACTTATTTTATGTAATTGTAAATGGTGCATTTATATAGAGTCCTTATCCAAGCCGTTTTACATAGACTGTGCATTACATTCACCCATTCACACACACATTCACACAACTTTACATAGATTGTGCATTACATTCACCCATTCACACACACATTCACACACCTTTACATAGATTGTGCATTACATTCACCCATTCACACACACATTCACACACCTTTACATAGATTGTGCATTACATTCACCCATTCACACACACATTCACACACCTTTACATAGATGGTGCATTACATTCACCCATTCACACACACATTCACACACCTTTACATAGATTGTGCATTACATTCACCCATTCACACACACATTCACACACCTTTACATAGATGGTGCATTACATTCACCCATTCACACACACATTCACACACCTTTACATAGATGGTGCATTACATTCACCCATTCACACACCGATGGCGGCTGTAACCATGCAAGGCACCAACCTGCACATCAGGAGCAATCAGGGGTTCAGAGTCTTGCTCAAGGACACTTCCACACTAACTCTGGGGGAGCACCACAGGGATCGAACCGGGAACCTCACGGTTCCCATCCGGCCACTCTCTACCGCTGATCCAAAGACACATTTCCATTTAACCCATTCTGAACGGGAACCCATTTTGGTGTTAGCATCATGTCATGCTTTAGCTATTGAAAAATAGCAGATCTACAAGCTCATAGCGCGCCACCGAGTGGCGCGCTATGAGCTTGTAGGTCTGCTATTTTTGAAAAATCGAAGAACGACTGACATTTTTAGAATCTGATCTCAGGTCAGAATGGGTTAATCAGACCAGTGTGTGTCCAGTGGAAACCTCGTATAAATCTGATCTCAGGTCAGAATGGGTTAATCAGACCAGTGTGTGTCCAGTGGAAACCTCGTATGAATCTGATCTCAGGTCAGAATGGGTTAATCAGACCAGTGTGTGTCCAGTGGAAACCTCGTATGAATCTGATCTCAGGTCAGAATGGGTTAATGAAAATAAATCAACGGAAAAAAAAGGTTTTCTTTATCTTCATCACCTGCTCGCCGTGTGTCTGAGAGGCCACTCCCCCCTCGCTCTGATTGGTCGGGGTCCAGCTGCAGTTGGGAGCTGCTCCTCTGGGGGGCGCTGTAGGAGGAGGAGGAGGTGAAGGACTTGGCTCGGCGCAGCGTGGCGGTCAGTTCCTTCAGCGACGGACGGCGGGAAACGGCTGGCGACTGACCTCTCCATGACCCCGCCTGGTCACCGTGACCCCTCCACGACCCCGTCCTATCACCATCACACATAGAACTCATTTTAATCACAAATATTTGCTTTTAAAGAATTCATTGTTTAGGTTTATTATTTTTTTAATTTTGCATTGAACGTTGGAACCAGGTACCAGTAGGCAGTAATAAGTAGGTAGTCTAGGTACCAGTAGGCAGTAATAAGTAGGTAGTCTAGGTACCAGTAGGCAGTAATAAGTAGGTAGTCTAGGTACCAGTAGGCAGTAATAAGTAGGTAGTCTAGGTACCAGTAGGCAGTAATAAGTAGGTAGTCTAGGTACCAGTAGGCAGTAATAAGTAGGTAGTCTAGGTACCAGTAGGCAGTAATAAGTAGGTAGTCTAGGTACCAGTAGGCAGTAATAAGTAGGTAGTCTAGGTACTAACATCTATCATTTCGCGATAGCCATGATAGCCAGCGCGTTCATGTTATTGGGGCAAGCCATCCCAGAATGCACTCTGTTCCTACACAGAGGGAGCAGTGAAATCGCCTCATGCGCTTTTGAGCAACTTAATGCAAGTGGATGGAGGAGAAATCCACCTTAATGCAAGGGAGGAGAAATCCACCTTAATGCAAGGGAGGAGAAATCCACCTTAATGCAAGGGAGGAGAAATCCACCTTAATGCAAGGGAGGAGAAATCCACCTTAATGCAAGGGAGGAGAAATCCACCTTAATGCAAGGGAGGATAAATCCACCTTAATGCAAGGGAGCAGAAATCCACCTTAATGCAAGGGAGGAGAAATCCACCTTAATGCAAGGGAGGAGAAATCCACCTTAATGCAAGGGAGGAGAAATCCACCTTAATGCAAGGGAGGAGAAATCCACCTTAATGCAAGGGAGGATAAATCCACCTTAATGCAAGGGAGCAGAAATCCACCTTAATGCAAGGGAGCAGAAATCCACCTTAATGCAAGGGAGGATAAATCCACCTTAATGCAAGGGAGGAGAAATCCACCTTAATGCAAGGGAGGAGAAATCCACCTTAATGCAAGGGAGGAGAGATCCACCTTAATGCAGGGGAGGATAAATCCACCTTAATGCAAGGGAGGAGAGATCCACCTTAATGCAAGGGAGCAGAAATCCACCTTAATGCAAGGGAGGAGAGATCCACCTTAATGCAAGGGAGCAGAAATCCACCTTAATGCAAGGGAGGAGAGATCCACCTTAATGCAAGGGAGGAGAAATCCACCTTAATGCAAGGGAGGATAAATCCACCTTAATGCAAGGGAGGAGAAATCCACCTTAATGCAAGGGAGGAGAAATCCACCTTAATGCAAGGGAGCAGAAATCCACCTTAATGCAAGGGAGGAGAAATCCACCTTAATGCAAGGGAGGAGAAATCCACCTTAATGCAAGGGAGGAGAAATCCACCTTAATGCAAGGGAGGAGAAATCCACCTTAATGCAAGGGAGGAGAAATCCACCTTAATGCAAGGGAGGAGAAAATCCACCTTAATGCAAGGGAGGAGAAATCCACCTTAATGCAAGGGAGGAGAGATCCACCTTAATGCAAGGGAGGAGAGATCCACCTTAATGCAAGGGAGGAGAGATCCACCTTAATGCAAGGGAGGAGAGATCCACCTTAATGCAAGGGAGGAGAAATCCACCTTAATGCAAGGGAGGAGAAAATCCACCTTAATGCAAGGGAGGAGAAATCCACCTTAATGCAAGGGAGGATAAATCCACCTTAATGCAAGGGAGGAGAAAATCCACCTTAATGCAAGGGAGGAGAGATCCACCTTAATGCAAGGGAGGAGAGATCCACCTTAATGCAAGGGAGGAGAGATCCACCTTAATGCAAGGGAGGAGAAATCCACCTTAATGCAAGGGAGGAGAAAATCCACCTTAATGCAAGGGAGGAGAGATCCACCTTAATGCAAGGGAGGAGAGATCCACCTTAATGCAAGGGAGGATAGATCCACCTTAATGCAAGGGAGGAGAGATCCACCTTAATGCAAGGGAGGAGAACTCCACCTTAATGCAAGGGAGGATAAATCCACCTTAATGCAAGGGAGGAGAAATCCACCTTAATGCAAGGGAGGAGAGATCCACCTTAATGCAAGGGAGGAGAAATCCACCTTAATGCAAGGGAGGAGAAATCCACCTTAATGCAAGGGAGGAGAAATCCACCTTAATGCAAGGGAGGAGAGATCCACCTTAATGCAAGGGAGGAGAAATCCACCTTAATGCAAGGGAGGAGAAATCCACCTTAATGCAAGGGAGGAGAAATCCACCTTAATGCAAGGGAGGAGAGATCCACCTTAATGCAAGGGAGGAGAGATCCACCTTAATGCAAGGGAGGAGAGATCCACCTTAATGCAAGGGAGGAGAAAATCCACCTTAATGCAAGGGAGGAGAAAATCCACCTTAATGCAAGGGAGGAGAAATCCACCTTAATGCAAGGGAGCAGAAATCCACCTTAATGCAAGGGAGGAGAGATCCACCTTAATGCAAGGGAGGAGAGATCCACCTTAATGCAAGGGAGGAGAAATCCACCTTAATGCAAGGGAGGAGAGATCCACCTTAATGCAAGGGAGGAGAAATCCACCTTAATGCAAGGGAGGAGAAATCCACCTTAATGCAAGGGAGGAGAGATCCACCTTAATGCAAGGGAGGAGAAATCCACCTTAATGCAAGGGAGGAGAAATCCACCTTAATGCAAGGGAGGAGAAATCCACCTTAATGCAAGGGAGGAGAGATCCACCTTAATGCAAGGGAGGAGAACTCCACCTTAATGCAAGGGAGCAGAAATCCACCTTAATGCAAGGGAGGAGAAATCCACCTTAATGCAAGGGAGGAGAAAATCCACCTTAATGCAAGGGAGGAGAAATCCACCTTAATGCAAGGGAGGAGAGATCCACCTTAATGCAAGGGAGGAGAGATCCACCTTAATGCAAGGGAGGAGAAATCCACCTTAATGCAAGGGAGGAGAAATCCACCTTAATGCAAGGGAGGAGAGATCCACCTTAATGCAAGGGAGGAGAAATCCACCTTAATGCAAGGGAGGATAAATCCACCTTAATGCAAGGGAGGATAAATCCACCTTAATGCAAGGGAGGAGAAATCCACCTTAATGCAAGGGAGGAGAAATCCACCTTAATGCAAGGGAGGATAAATCCACCTTAATGCAAGGGAGGAGAAATCCACCTTAATGAATATATACTCTAAGATCCTGACTGAGTCACTGTGGGCAGGGTTTGAATGACATCCTTTGCAACCAAAACAAATTAATTAGGAATGTTCTCCGCTGAATTAGGAATGTTCTCCATGGAATGAAGACGTTTTCTTCCTGAGGGGACTATTACATACCTCTGCTGTCCTCCTAATTAAAATGTTCATTTTTCAGCAAATGGACATTATATCATGTTCATGTTCATGATCAGCTATTTCTGAAAAATGTTTGAAAATGTACAGACATCTTTGAGGGGCGCTAGCCACTCCTGTGTCCATCTTTGAGGGTTTGTGTTAACACAAACATTGAGTTAAAAACATTGAAGACGAAAGTGAGGACGCGACATGGAAACGATTGACGATCATGCACAATTCATTATTATTATCATTATTATTATTATGCACAATTAATTGCGATTATCGAAGGTAAAAAATCACACCCGTGTGAAGTGAGGGGCGCTCTCATCATCGTACGTCATCATTAGACGACACACTACTAATTGCTGTACCTAGGAGGCGCTAGCGCCTCCATCAGGAGATGATGATGTAATGATTGTGGGCGGGCCTACCTGTAGACAGACGAGGGACCGCCCCCCTCCTCCTCCTCCTCCGCCGTCGCTTTGCTCCGCCTCTTGACCTTGAGCTCAGAGAGGTCGGCCTTCAGGAGGCCGAGGGGCGTCGCCCGGTCGTCCGACGAAGAGCCCGCGATGTCGGGGTTGGACGTAGAGATGCCCCCCCCCCTTCCCCCTCCCGGCAGCCTCCCCCTCAGTGCCCAGGAGGAGGAGGAGGAGGAGGGGGAGGTGGGTGTGGTCTCCGCCTTCGGCCCCTCCCCTGCCCTGGGGAGGAGGCGGAGCCTAGCGGCGGGAGTGTGAGAGAAGTCATCGCCGTGTCCGAAGCTGGGCGAGCGGTACACGGTGAAGTTCCCGCGGTACGTCTTGCTGCCGACGCACATCGCCGATATGCTAGCCGCCGCCGCGGCTCTGTTAGCGGTGCTAGCAGCGGACGCTCCCGCCCTGCTAAACCACAACGCCTTAGCCTTAGTGTCAGCCTTAGCGTTAGCCACTTCCTCCTCCTCGTCGTCTCGGAGCGTCTCTGTGCTGGAGTAGCGTGACGACGGTGACGACTCGCCCCTGCCCCCCCCTCCTCCTCCTCCGGAGCTGGGCGGGGGAGGGGGGGGAGAGAGGAGGAAGGAGGGGATGGTGACCTTTGACACGACGCGCGACACCCCGGGAAGCGAGGCCGGCCTCGTGGCGTTGGCGGAGGAGGAGGCCGCACGCTCCCAGCGCCGAGCGTTAGCGCCACCGCTAGCGTTAGCGCCACCGCTAGCGTTAGCGCCACCGCTAGCGTTAGCCGTGGCACTCCATGAGTCCATGACTCGGCTCCTGAACGGACGCAGCGCCCCCGCTCCTCCACCAGGGGCAGTAGAGCTCTGCTGACGGATGGACTGAACGCTCTGCAAGACAGAAAACGTAAAACACGGTTTTCAAAACAGTTTGACCGCGCGGTGATGTACACACGTATCAAACCCATGTTCTGTGTTCCGTCTGTATATTACCCATTTAACCCTATGTTTCTATGTCAGTGGTTCTCACAGGGTTAAACCTCATGTTTCTATATCAGTGGTTCTCACAGGGTTAAACCTCATGTTTCTATATCAGTGGTTCTCACAGGGTTAAACCTCATGTTTCTATATCAGTGGTTCTCACAGGGTTAAACCCTATGTTTCTATATCAGTGGTTCTCACAGGGTTGAACCCTCATGTTTATATATCAGTGGTTCTCACAGGGTTAAAACCTCATGTTTCTATATCAGTGGTTCTCACCGGGTTGAACCCTCATGTTTATATATCAGTGGTTATCACAGGGTTAAAACCTCATGTTTCTATATCAGTGGTTCTCACAGGGTTAAACCTCATGTTTCTATATCAGTGGTTCTCACAGGGTTAAACCTCATGTTTCTATATCAGTGGTACTCACAGGGTTAAACCCTCATGTTTATATATCAGTGGTTATCACAGGGTTAAAACCTCATGTTTCTATATCAGTGGTTCTCACATGGTTAAACCTCATGTTTCTATATCAGTGGTTCTCACAGGGTTAAACCCTATGTTTCTATGTCAGTGGTTCTCACAGGGTTAAACCTCATGTTTCTATATCAGTGGTTCTCACAGGGTTAAACCTCATGTTTCTATATCAGTGGTTCTCACAGGGTTAAACCCTATGTTTCTATGTCAGTGGTTCTCACAGGGTTAAAACCTCATGTTTCTATATCAGTGGTTCTCACAGGGTTAAACCCTATGTTTCTATGTCAGTGGTTCTCACAGGGTTAAACCTCATGTTTATATATCAGTGGTTCTCACAGGGTTAAACCTCATGTTTCTATATCAGTGGTTCTCACAGGGTTAAACCCTATGTTTGTATATCAGTGGTTCTCACAGGGTTAAACCCTATGTTTCTATGTCAGTGGTTCTCACAGGGTTAATAGCCGATCTACAAGCTCACAATGCGTCACACCGAGCTTGTAGATCGGCTATTTGTGTAAAATCAGCCATTACGACGGCATCAAGGCCCGCCAAAATACATTTTACAGTCGACTAAATCAACTGTATATTTAGTAGACTAATATCTTGTGATATTTAGTTGTCTAAAACTAGACTGAGAATAAAACATTCCTTATAAATGACTGAAACTAAAATCTTAATTTCTTCTCTCTCTCTCAATGGTAGATTTTTACCTGCCGGTGTTTGTGGGTGTGTTCCATGCTCACCACGCCCCCACAGCCGTCGCCGCTGTCTTCTGATTCGCCGCCGTCACGGTCATCGTGGTGGTGGTCGCCGCCCCCCCGGCGCTCCGGGGCCCCGCCCACCTTCTTCTTCTTCCTCAGCGAGCGTCGGCGCACCTGGCGACGCAAAAACCCAATTCAGGACGGGAACCGCCCCTTTCAGGACGGGAACCGCCCCCTTTCAGGACGGGAACCGCCCCCTTTCAGGACGGGAACCGCCCCTTTTTCAGGACGGGAACCGCCCCCTTTCAGGACGGGAACCGCCCCTTTTTCAGGACGGGAACCGCCCCTTTCAGGACGGGAACCGCCCCCTTTTTCAGGACGGGAACCGCCCCCTTTCAGGACGGGAACCGCCCCCTTTTTCAGGACGGGAACCGCCCCTTTCAGGACGGGAACCACCCCCTTTCAGGACGGGAACCGCCCCTTTTTCAGGACGGGAACCGCCCCCTTTCAGGACGGGAACCGCCCCCTTTTTCAGGACGGGAACCGCCCCCTTTTTCAGGACGGGAACCGCCCCCTTTTTCAGGACTGGAAAAATCGTGAAAATGTGACACAAATCTTTGAATATAAATTATTTCAGAGCGAACCATTTGAACTCAAATCTTTGCTTCTGGGTGTGGGGGGGGGCAAATATATGAGTCAAATAAGTTTGCTGTGAAAGAATATATATTCAAAGATTTAGACACGTTTTCACAAATTTTCACAAATAGCAGATCTACAAACAGCTATGAGGTCCTCATTTAGGTCCTCAGGTCTAAATGTGCTCCTCCTCTCACCTGGTCTCTGCCTCCTCCTCCGCTGGGTCCTAGAGGGTCGTCCTCGCTGCCCGACGACCGGCCGACGCCCCCCTTGGCTCCGCCTCCCCACCAGCCATTCTTACCGCGGGAGAGATAAGCCCCGCCTCCTCCGCGGACTGGGGACGGGAAATTGCACTTAAACTTTAAGACGGGCTACCTTAGTGACTTTATTATCACTTTCTGTAAAGATAATCATAATCATCCTCATAGAATAATCACAACACCTGATAGTCATGTTTTAGGGGGAAAATATCACGGCACTCTGTACTTATGTACACTAAAGAATTAGCCCAAATAGTTTAGCAACCGTTGCTATGCAGGACAAGCTTTCGCCACCTCATAGCCATCAAGACATGTGTCCAGTGCATACCCGTTAGGTATAATAATAATAATTATTATTATTATTATGAGACACAGACAGGTTTCTGAACTGCCCACATCCCTCCTATGAGACAGACAGAGTAGAAAAGAATGGTGGTATTTCATCATGAACGTTAGTGAGGACCAATTATATGAAGATAGGTTGAAAATTGGTGAAGTGGTCCTTTAAACATACAAAGAAATTACTGACATGAGAATTTATATGTTCGAAAATATATGAACATCCGACGTGGGAACGATTGTGACGATTATGCAAATGTCTTGCTATTTAGGCAATTATGTAAGGCTTACCTCTGACTCCTCCCCCTCGCTCTGGGACTCCTCCCCTGACTCCTCCTATCCTGGTTAGCTCCTCCTCTTCCTCTCCGGAGCTGAACGTCCAGTGGGAGCCCAGAGGAACGGTGGCGCCCCCTAGAGCCAGGGATGTCACACAAAGAGTAACCATTAACCATTTCATCGTGAACTTTGGAAAATATGAACCTAATGGACCTAATAATACCCGTTGGGTAAGGGGGGGGGGGTGGAACGTGTGTGTCGAATGTGAAGTCGTACAGACAGACAGACTCGTGGTGCATTTATAGTTAGATAGTGGAAATAGCGTCACGAAGTGGCGCGTTTTAAGATTGTAGATTAGCCATTTCTGCTTGTTGATATTAGTTTGAGCATTTTTCAACATGGAAACGATGATGACCATGATGGGAAAACAATGATGATTATCTCAAATAATTATTAAGTAACAATTCATAATTATTAGACCCTCCAGAAAAATGTGATTTAATATGCGATTGCAGACTTTCACGCGAAATCAGCCAAATGGCGCTGCACCATTGGCGCAGATAGTTTGCATATTTCCCAACTGATCTTTTCTCATATTTCCCAATTTTCCCGCATATTTTTTCAACTTCTCATATTTCACATATTGTGCAACTGTTTGCATATTTCTCAATTTAACGCAATTTCACCATAAAAACTGACATAGGGGCCTAAAACCCCTGCATATTTCAATATCAAGGATTTTAGGCTCATAATCCAGGATTTTAGCCCACATAATCAAGGGTTTTAGCCCACATAATCAACGGTTTTAGCCTCATAATCCAGGATTTTAGCCCACATAATCCAGGATTTTAGCCCACATAATCCAGGATTTTAGCCCTCATAATCCAGGATTTTAGCCCACATAATCCAGGATGTTAGCACACGTTTTCTCTGGAGCGTGTAAGGGTGATTACGTAATCATCGTGACAGGCCTACCTGGATTAGAGCGTTTATATGAGTCTGGAAGGAGAGAGGAGGAGGAGGTGGTGGCAGAGGAGGTGGAGGTGGTGGAGGAGGAGGAGGTGGTGGAGAAGTTATGTGAGGAATGTAAACTATCACAGTGGAGCCTCCTCCTCCTGTCCTCCTCCTCTGCTCCTGCTGCTCGCGCCTCCTGCTTCTCCACCACGCTGTGAGTCTCTGCTGCTGCTGTCGTCTGGAACACAGAGGAGGAGGTGGAGGAGGAGGAGGAGGAGGTGGCAGGGGCAGCAGGAGGGCCTCGCAGGCTAGGAGGAGGTGAGCCAATAACTGCAGTCCTGAGCGCGTCGGGGACGGTAGTAGGTCTGTCAGCTCTAATCACTGCTGGACGGTGCCTGCTGCCGCCGCTCGCCTCCTGGTCAGAGCACAGCGTCTGAGGGTCAGGAGGTTGAGGGTACGAGTCCACGCTAGGGGGGCCTTCGTCCCTTCTTCCTCCAGATACAGAGCAGCTGGTGCTGCTGGTTGGAGCGGAGGCTGTGTTGTGGGGCGGGGGCTCCGCCAGGGGCAGGCTAGTGTGGTCAGGACGCCGCTGACCGTCACCCCTGTCACTGTCACCCCTGTCACTGTCAGCCCTGTCACTGTCAGCCCTGTGACCGTCACTGTCCTGTCTGTCAAGTCTGTGTTCAGACTGCTTCCCGCCACGGCCCGCCTCCACCGATGTCGCCGTTTTTAAGTCTCCGTCATCGCTGTCGTCAGAAGAAGAACAACAACAAGAAGACGAAGGATCGGGTCTGGGCGCTGCTAGCCTGGCGTCTCCTCGGGCGCTACTCTGTCGCTGTCTAGTGACGCCAATACTGCTGCTGGCCTGTCTCTCGCCGAACAGCTGTCGTATCTTGGTGACGCTGGGCCAGGTGTCAGCGTGGTGACGATGGCGAAGAGAGGAGGACGTTCTGTGGTTCTTACAGACGCGGACAAACACACTTTCCTCCTCCTCAGTGTTTCTAAACGCGTTGCTGGAACGTTGTGAAGCACCGCATCGCTCCACGCACGGAAAGTCTCCCGTCGTTTTCCTTCTCTCCTTCTTATCCTTCTCCTTATTCTCCTTCTTCTCCTTCTCCTCCTCCTCCTCCTCCTTCTTCTTCTCCTTGTCGGAGTCCGAGCCCGATGCGGTCGTTGCCGTCGTTGAATCCGTCGCAGAGTGAAATGTTATCGGTCGGTGAGTTTGGGTCAGAAGAGGAGAAGCAGCCGGTGTGTCGGTACCATGGGGCGGTAAACTACCAGCAGCAGACACAATAGTACTATCATTACTACTATTAGTACTATGAGTGGCTGCAGCAACAGTACAACTAGTACTGCTGCTAGCAGCAGTAACACTGGGCCTAGTAGTAGTATTAGTTATACAAGCAGTAACAACAACAACAACAACAGTAATACTATTACTACTGCTGCTACTGCTAGTGTCCTGGTGGAAGGGAGCCACAGCGTCTGCCCCCTCCCCCGTTCCCTCACTTCTCCCCCCCCCGGCCTCCTCCGTCCCCCCCCTCCCCCCTCTCTCTCTCCCCCGCCGACCGGAGCTGCCGTTTGTCCCCGACAGGGAGCTGCTTCTTCCCCGCGGATCAATGTGGTTGTTTGTCCCCGACAGGCTTCTCTCTCGCAGGGAGTTATCTCTCTCTCGCACAGAGTTCCCTCTCCCTAGCAGGGAGTTCTCTCCCTCTCCCACAGAGTTCCCTCTCCCTAGCAGGGACTTCTCTCTCTCTCCCACAGAGTTCCCTCTCCCTAGCAGGGAGCTGCTTCTCGCCGGCGGACAGACGTCTCTCCCTGGGTCTCGGCGCGTCCTGTGAGTCGCTGATCCACCGCAGGCGCTGCTGCTGCTAAACTTTTCCGTGAGTTGTCGAATGGAGGGACAGACGGAGGAGGAGGAGGAGGAGGAGGAGAGAGGAGTGTTGCTGCTGGCTCGCTTTAGCTCCGAGGAGGAGGAGGAGGAGGAGGAGGCACAGATTTTGGAAACTCGTCTTTGCTCCCCGGTGTCCCCGGTGGCTGCTACTACAGCAGAGGAACTCGTAGGGCTGTTAGTGACAATGAAGACATTTTTTAGGTTAACTTAAATAAATAAAGGCCTGCGGTTGAATATGACATCAAGACATTTTAAATAGAGGCACATATCAGATCTACAAGCTCACAACGTGAGTGAGCTTGTAGGTCTGCTGTTTATAGGAACATGTTTTCAACTCTGGAAATACTAATGACTGTTAGGACTAAACAGTTAATTAATGACTGTTAGTTAATTAGTGACTATGTGTCACTATATTAGTGACTATAAACACAATGTATAGCCTATTATAAAATCCCAGGTTGATAAAATACACAATCCTCTGTGATCACTAGCCCTAGAACGGCTCTTGTTGTTTCATACATAGTTATACAGTATTTCACATACAGAGCCATAGATCACCCTCCTTGATTTCTGGTAGAACTTTAACATGTGCGGCCTAAATGTGATAAATGCTCCGTTTGTACTCACCCATTAAATAATTCCAAAGACGTGGAGAGAAAAATGGTCCTCTAGTTTTATATCCATGTGAAAGTGCTGGCACAAAACGCGTATTTAGTGAATTATCTCCACTTTTTCAACAGATGCACACGGACGCCTTTCTCTCCGGGCGAGGGGGGCCGGAACAATAGATGAACTGATTTTACCAATACGTCCTGTTTACCGCAGACGTCATCACCAATTGACCAGGGAAACACAAAAGTTTGGGTCACACAATTGGCAGGTGCTTTGCGATAGGTGCTGGGTAATTAATCACACCACCTGCCAATTGTGTGACCCAAACTTTTGTGTTTCCCTGGTCAATTGGTGATGACGTCTGCGGTAAACAGGACGTATTTGTAAAATCAGTTCATCTATTGTTCCGGCCCCCCCTCGCCCGGAGAGAAAGATGTCCGTGTGCATCTGTTGAAAAAGTGGAGATAATTCACTAAATACGCGTTTTGTGCCAGAACTTTCACATGGATATAAAACTAGAGGACCACGTCTTTGGAATTATTTAATGGGTGAGTACAAACGGAGCATTTATCACATTTAGGCCGTCGGTTTTAAGCCCGAACAGGATTTCAGTGAGACGTATCTATGCCTATGATACATGAAAATTTACGAAGTATAATTAAATGATCACAGGCATTCTAGGTCTATGTGATCACCAACTCACCAGAACATCCCACATTAAAAACGTTTGGATTGTCATGTTTGAAAGTGTTCTAATCATGCAACATACTGAGCCTGTAAGCTGTGTGATGCTAACGCGCTAACACCGTTAGCATGGTATGCCTTGGTCAAATAAAAAATGATTTCAGATAATATGGTCCATAGATTGTGTGTAGGACGTTTCACGCAAATTGCTCAAAATCCAGGCAGAAAATCAGGTATAAGCATTCAAACTGCTCAAAATGGCGGAGAATCTGAGGGCGGGGCTTACCTGTCAAAGTGACAGATGTGTTCCCCATGAGTCAAGGTGTGGAAACAAGTGCCATGGATTTTGGCCAAACAATATGAGTTATGACTGTTTTTACAGTCACTATAGCGCCCCCCTTTGGCCAATTTTCACAAATGAGCAATTTTCATTGGCTCATAATTTTTTTTACTACGATCTTGTATAGGTCCAAAGTCCACGTGTGGACGTTTTTGTGCATTCCGATCAAAGATCCTGGGAGGAGAGACATTTCAACTGTTTTTCATTGCCAACGGTCAAACGGTTCATGAGATATGCACCAAAGTTTGCATTTTCAATTGAGTGCTATAGCGCCACCCTTTGGCCAAAGGTCATGGGCTTCGCATAGTCACCGTTTGGCATGGACCTCTACCAGATTATAAACAGACTGCACCGTTCAGTCAGCTATGTTTGGCGGAAGAAGAAGAAAAAAAACACAAAAACAATAAGTGACCAAAGTCACTTCGTGACTTCTTGGTCCCTCAATAATAATAATAATGATAATAATAATAATGTGTGTCTTACCCTGCAGTGTGGACAGTAGCAGCAGTCTGATGAGGAGACAGCGCCACCAGGCGGTGACTCTGTGAAGCTCCTGTGAGCCTCTGGACAGAGTCGCTGCGGTAGACTCGTTTCATTATATCATAGTTTACTCTTTACTTCACTGATAGAACCTTAACACACACTCACACGCACCCATGCACACACACACACACACACACTTTCACGTGCTGCTGTCTCCTAGTTTCATGCTCTTTAGTTCATTGTTAACGTTCTCTAATTTCACACGCAAAACGCTCACACGCACACACACAAACACACGCACAGACAAACGGACACACACGCACTTTCCCAAAGTCCATAGTTACGGATCGCTGCGTTCCGTTCTCCTTAAAATGTCCTTCTCTCTCTTTCAGCTCCACCAAAACAATCCCACTAATTAATACTAATATTATTAATACTAGTAGTAACAGTACCGTGTGTGTGTGTGTGTGTGTGTGTGTGTGTGTGTGTGCGCGCGCGTGTGTGCGTGTGCGCGCCGTGAGTGTGTGAAAACAGAGGGTTTGTAAATCAAATCTTTCTCATGTTGTTTGGTTTGTTGTCCGTTTGTTTCTAAACCGCAACATCCGTGTGTGGAGAGGAGGGGGAAACACACACACGCATACACGCGCGCGCGCACACGCATGCGCGCGCACACACAACACGACACAACTATTAGAGGCTATTTTTTTTTTTCTTTTTTTTTTTTTTACAATGATGCATTTTTTTGGTGATGTTTTTGCTGCTAATGCATGAGATAGGGCAGGGAGGGGCGGGGCTACAGGCAGGGAGGGGCGGGGCTACAGGCAGGGAGGAAGGGGTGGGGGCTTCTTGGGTGTGGGGGGGGTCTTTCCTGTTTGATGGGAGAACACAGATAATACAGCCGAGGTTTCCAGAGGTTTTTTTTTTCTTGAGACCCAAAAAAGTAAATTTAGACTGTGTGTGTGTGTGTGTGTGTGTGTGTGTGTGTGTGTGTGTGTGTGTGTGTGTGTGTGGGTGGGTGCGTGCGTGCGTGTGTGCGTGTGAAACCATAATTTATTTTCATATATTTACTCGTGTGACTCATATAAATACTGTATAAAACATCATTTTCATCATTTTTCAACCGCGGTGGATTTCCGATCCTTCCCTGTGAAAAACTGAATCCATTCTCTTTGGATCTAATAGTAATCTCAGCGAGGCAAATGGCTTCTTGGTTGTTTTGTTTTTTGGCTTTTCGTGTGATAATATTGTCACCCACTCTGGGTGACAATATTATCACACGAAAAGAGGAAATTACCTACCTAGGTTCCATCCTGGAGGCCAATCTTTCGGGTGATAAAATGGCCACCAACGTAATCAAAAAAGTCAATCAAAGAACAAGATTCCTTCTAGGATCTCCTCACTGGTCAAGAAAAACACCTTGAAGACCTTAACAGGAGCCCTCGTACAAGGTTTCTTTGATTATGCATCCACCTCTTGATACCACAGCACCTCAAAGGCCCTTAAAACAAGGCTCCAGACCTCCCAAAACAAACTGGTCAGGCTCCTACTTGGCCTCACCCCCCCCGAACCCACCTCACCCCTGCCCACTTTTCCACCTCACTGTATATGTTTCTTTTCCCTTTTTGCTTCCTTTATGATGAATTCCTGTTCTGTTCTTTAACTATATAGCCTAGAAGTGTCTATTTGTACGTCTCTAAATGTTTTGATGAATTGAACATGGTGGACCCTCTTGTAAACAAGTGTAATGCTTTACACTGCAGAACTGCTGCATTCCAAGTTCAGGAGACTTCAGAAAAAGCAATTATCCTGCATGCTGCCTTCCGGCAGGAAGGGGAGATATAACCTCATATTATTGGGTTAGAGTTATGGACTATAACTCTAACCCAATAATATGAGGTTATATCTTCTATAACTTATAGAAAATATAACCTCATATTATTGGGTTAGAATTATGGAAGAAATAACCGGGTGCGTTCGGAAATGCGCCCTGAACGCACTGGTGTGCTCTCTTGTCGTTCGTTTATTCAGTGCACTCGTTCGAAAATCCAGTGCGCTGCGCACCGGGTGTGCCGAGTGCCCGCACTGAGCAACCAGTGGGGCTCACAGACCAGTGTGTGGCTCACAGACCAGTGTGGCTCACAGACCAGTGTGTGGCTCACAGACCAGTGTGTGGCTCACAGACCAGTGTGTGGCTCACAGACCAGTGTGTGGCTCACAGACCAGTGTGTGGCTCACAGACCAGTGTGTGGCTCACAGACCAGTGTGGCTCACAGACCAGTGTGGCTCACAGACCAGTGTGTGGCTCACAGACCAGTGTGTGGCTCACAGACCAGTGTGGCTCACAGACCAGTGTGTGGCTCACAGACCAGTGTGTGGCTCACAGACCAGTGTGTGGCTCACAGACCAGTGTGGCTCACAGACCAGTGTTGTTTTCGTCGACTAAAACTTAAGACGAAAAATGTTCGTCGACTACCTTTTTCCACTGACGAAAACTACATGGAAACTACATGAAAAGTAAGCCATGATGACTAAAACTAAGACTTTTTTATATACTGACAATTTGGTCAACAAATATAAAAACTAGACTAAAATGTTAGGAAGGGACTAGTGGACAAGAGATCCACTATAAGTCATTTTACACTTGCTGAAAATAGCAGATCTGCAAGCTCATGAGTTTGTAGATCTGCTATTTTCAGCAAGTGAAAAAAAACTGTCATTATGATGGCATCAAGGCCCACCAAAATACATTTTAGTCGACTAAATCAACTGTAGATTTAGTTGACAAAAATCTTATATTTAGTCGACTAAAACTAGACTAATGCTAAAACATTCCAGGTGACTAAAATGTGACTAAAACAAAATTAAAACTATTCAAGAGACTATATGACTAAATCAAACATTTCTGCCAAAAACAACACTGTCACATTATTATTATTAGGGGCGCTCGATTATGAAATTATGACCGATTATCTGATCTCTGATTATTTGCAGGGTCATATCTGCCGATATCGATTCTGACCGATTCTGATATTATACAGACCACAATGGAAACAAGATTATAGACCCTATAGGGGCTAATTGGCCCAAAGCCTGTTAACACAGTATTCAATCAATCAATCAATCAATCAATAGCCTAGCTCTTTCCCAAGTGTCTGTTTTCACAACTGAATGAGACGAGTACACATAAACAACTACACTTTAGAAACAAGACCAAATAAACAACTACACTTTAGAAACAAGACCAAATAAACAACTACACTTTAGAAACAAGACCAAATAAACAACTACAATTTAGAAACAAGACCAAATAAACAACTACACTTTAGAAACAAGACCAAATAAACATCTACACTTTAGAAACAAGACCGAATAAACAACTACACTTTAGAAACAAGACCAAATAAACAACTACACTTTAGAAACAAGACCAAATAAACATCTACACTTTAGAAACAAGACCAAATAAACAACTACACTTTAGAAACAAGACCAAATAAACAACTACACTTTAGAAACAAGACCAAATAAACAACTACACTTTAGAAACAAGACCAAATAAACAACTACACTTTCATAATAATAATACAACTTTATTTGTATTATACAAATGTGTTCATGTCATGAAAGATGCTATACAAAGATAGCACCTTTCCATGACATGCAATGCAGCTCAAAGTGCTTTACTGTGGAGAAAGAAATAAAAGAAAAGCAAGGCATAAACATTAAAAAACAAGAGCAGTAATGCAAAACAGTGAGGACATGAATAACAAAACATTTAAAAGATCAATTAAAAGCAAGAGTGGGTCTTGAGCTGTGCTTTAAAAATGTCTACAGAGACAAAAACTCTGGCTGCTGCATTTTGGACAAGTTGTAATCTGTCAGTTGTTTTCTTAGGCAGTCTCGAAAAAAGTGCATTGCAGAAAACAAGAGCAAATAAACAACTACACTTTAGAAACAATAAGCCCCCACAAAACACAACCTGCAAAATAAATCTTGCAATATTCACAAGCAACACATTTACAAAGACAGTCACTTATAATTATCAGACATGGCAACCCATGTGTTCTCTTCTGTTCCTTTTGAAGATTACATTACACAGCAGCGCCCTCCAGCGGCGGTGCTCTGACATTACATGCTCAATGTCATGTCCATCAGCAGCCCTTGATTTCATTTGACACACACACAGCCCCCCCCCCCCCCCCACACACACACACACACTTTTTATTTTGTGTTTTAACTGTAATTGCAAGTTACAAACCAAGTCCATCAGTGACATCATCGGTGGGTAATCCTAGCTAATAGAAACTGCAGAATCATCTTCATTGTGATTCTGAACCCCCCGAAGGACCCCTGGGGGTCCACGGACCCCCTGGACCCCCCCGAAGGACCCCTGGGGGTCCCTAAAGGACCCCTGGACCCCGCTGAAGGAGGTCCACGGACCCCAGAAACCCCCTAAAGGACCCCTGGGGGTCCCTAAAGGACCCCTGGACCCCCCTAAAGGACCCCTGGGGGTCCCCGGCACCACCTCAGTGCATCTTGACAAACTCACCCAAACCTACATAGAAATAAATCCAGAGAAACTTCTCTCATGAATAAACATTTATTTGATGTTATGGTTTCAGAAATGCTTCAGAGCATTAGGAATATAAAATGTGGATCTGCTCATGAAACACTAGACATTTACAATGTACTTTTATACATCAATACTGTACAAGAACATTAAATACAGTATGTACAACTGGTCCATTTGTTTTTTTATCATCGTTTTGACAAATCTAAATCACCATAGATCAAAAATCTATGGTTGTAAAAATGACCCCAAAACATTTCTCTCTCTCTCATCAGAGACGTTGTCCGTCCTCACAAAGACACACTGAGGAGTCATCAAAAGGAACCCTAAACGCAGGGTAGAGAGCTTCAGTGAACGTGCTCTGGAAGGTATAAATGTGTCTCAGTGAGTCAGAGGATACTTCATAGAAGGACAGAGTCCCTGCAGGGCAGTCTAGATAAACTGCTACTCTGTAGACAGACTCACCGCTCTCATCCACTGCTCTGCTGGAGACAGAGGGACGAACAGGGAGGGTAGTCACCCTACTATTGTGATAGACATAGTAACTGACTCTCTCACAGTCCAGACTCCAGGAATGATCATTGTGTCCAAGCCTCCTATCCTCTCCTCTCCTGCTGATTGGTCTGTAAGCCCCTCCTATGCTAACCGTTCCCCTACTCTCTACCTCCCACAGGTAACGGCCTCCAGAAAGACCCTCTGAACACAGAACCTGATCATCATCATCACCAAATCTATCAGGGTGGTCAGCGTATGACTGAAGCTCCTCCCCCTCTGACCTTGTGACCTTCCTGTTGTCGTCAGACAGACAGAGTTTTCTGCTTGCTGTGTTTGGGTCCAGAGTGAGACGATGGGAATCTGATGAGAAAACAACACAGTAAAAAACATTAAATATTAAACATATTTATACCTGTCTCACCCTCCTCCACCCCATCTACCACATGTCTCACCCTCCACCAGCCCAGCTACGACCCGTCTCTCCCTCCTCCACCTGTGCTACCACCTGATATTACCCCGCTTGAGTTCCTTTGGTCCTTGTATATGTTTTGTCTCACTGTCTGTGATGCTGTTGTTTTTTCTGTTGTTTTCTGTAATGTGTCTCAGTTGTTGTCACTGTTTGTACTTTGTTTTCTCGCTGTTGTGTGGTAGCTTTAGTGCACTTGTTTTTATTTTATTTTTTCTCCTGTACAGCACTTTGTAAACTCTGAGTTTTAAAACGTGCTATATAAATAAAGTGGATTGGATTGGATTGGATAATTCTGGGAGTTTTTGACATGAACAGCACCACTGTAGTGTTGAATTTAAAATTAAATATACTGACAATTTCGTCAACAAATAAAAACTAGACAAAAATGTTAGGGAGGGAGTCGAGGGACTAGTGGAGAAGAGAACCAGTAGAACTAAAAGACAAGTGATGACAAGTGTTGCATTGCAACGCGTTGTGAACTTGTAGATCTGTTATTTTCAGCATGCGACCAAGTGTAAAATCAACCATTACTATATGACAACATCAAGGCCGCCAAAATACATTTTAGTCGACTAAATACATTTTATATTTAGTCGACTAAAATCTCATGATATTTAGTCAACTAAAACTAGACCAACACAAAAACATTTCAGATGACTACTAAAACTCAATTAAGTTTTATTCAAAAGTTTATGACTAAACTAAAATCTAAACGTTGCTGTTAAGATCAGATCAGACCAGATTCTACAAAATGTACTTTTCTGTTTTCTGAGTACTTTACTTTCCACCACTGCAAATGCCAGTAGCAACACATAGCAGACAGAGACAGACAGACAGACAGACAGACAGACAGACAGACAGACAGACAGACAGACAGACACTCACATTGTGTAGGGAGTTGAGGATTAGTCCAGAGTTCTCCTCCATGTTTCACTCTGTAGGAAGTAGAACAACAATGCATCAATGTCTGACTGTCTAACACAACGTCTCTGACACTACAGTGTTTCTGCTACCATTATCTTCACCAGGGCAGGCAGCCTGACCGGACAAACTCACTGCCACCTGGCTTGGACCAGAGGACTTAGAAATACTTGTTGTATTTACATTTCTAATATGATTTCTTCCCATGGTACTGGCCAGCAGGCTGTGGTCATACAACGATACACTGAGGACACTCAAATGGAACCGCAACATTATGTGCTGCTGAGAAACTGTCATGAAATGACTGAAAGGGAACCTTCTGTGTCCTGTTAGACCTGCAATTTGAGCTTGTAGATCTGCCATTTGAGCATGTAGATCTGCTATTTGAGCTTATCTGCTATTTGAGCTTGTAGAAGTGATAGTTGAGTTTCATCATTACATGTGAAGTATGCTACAACAGTATGTTTTTTCAGGCAGGCAGGCAGGCGGGCGGGCGGGCGGGCGGACGGACGGACGGACGGACGGACGGACGGACGGACGGACGGACGGACGGACGGACGGACGGACGGACGGACGGACGGACGGACGGACGGACGGACGGACGGACGGACGGACGGACGGACGGACGGACGGACGGACGGACGGACGGACGGACGGACGGACGGACGGACGGACGGACGGACGGACGGACGGACGGACGGACGGACGGACAGACAGACAGACAGACAGACAGACAGACAGACAGACAGACAGACAGACAGACAGACAGACAGACAGACAGACAGACAGACAGACAGACAGACACACAGACAGACAGACAGACAGACAGACAGACAGACAGACAGAGTCTACTCACTTGAGCGTTTCCAGTCCAGAGAAGTTCTCCAGTCCAGACACCGGCAAGACGTTGAAGGTCAAGTCTAATTCTCTCAGATGAGCATTCAATCTGAGAGCTGAGGCCAGAAGTTCACAGCTTCTCTCTGACAACCAGCAGTTCATCAGTCTAAATGAGAAATAAAACACCACATGTTTGATTGTCTGCTATAAAAGACATTATTCTGGATAGAAGACAGTGAAGCTGATAACTGGTGATGTCACAGACACAAGAAGGACATCTGCTGGAGCAAAAGACAATACAATTATTTGTATTATCGGCAATTTTTTAAACATGTTGATGAATCTTGGACAATGCTAAAATGTTCTCTTAACACAATCTGTACATAGGACGCCTGGGAACGTCATAGGGATTCGAACCGAGCTGAGCCTTAGACGTCTGTGGACGTCCTAGCACATCCTCAATGATACGGGGCGAGATAAGAATATTCAGAATTGTTCCTTTTTTTTTTTGGGCCCGTTCGCCTTTCGGCTGCCGTATGCTAACGCTCTGGGCTCATATTAGCTTACCGTTGACTTACATGTTAGCGCGACGGAAAGAATGACTCGTATCTCCTAATCCAGGGCGCTCTCCGTGGTTATGAACGGATCGATATGCTGGCGCTTCATTTCTGCTCCTCATCCGTCTCTCCCGCAAAATATGAACGCTTTTTGGATCATATATCGTATAAATTAAAATGATCACAACCGATGCCCGACCGATGCCATATTTTTGGGTCCGATGCCGATTTGGGAGAGACCTACACCACCGATGCCGATGCGATGCCGATGTTTTGGACAGATGTTTCGTAATCAATCATAAAAAATACATTAAAAAAACTTCTAAACTTATTTTCAGATGGGGGGTCCCGAGCAGAACATATTTTCAGATGGGGGGTCCCTAGCAGAACATATTCTCAGATGGGGGGTCCCTAGCAGAACATATTTTCAGATGGGGGGTCCCTAGCAGAACATATTTTCAGATGGGGGGTCCCTAGCAGAACATATTTTCAGATGAGGATCTGCAGACAAATACGTGTCAATTTGGGAATACTAAAATATATAAACTTTATTACAGGCTCGTGGCCCACAGGGTAAGACAGTACATCACAAATAGGAGAATACAAATAAAAATAAATAAAAAAATACAGTACATTTACCCAGCCCAAGAGGTTACTACTCTAGGCGAGGCTCTTATACCAGTGTCCTCTGATGGTAGAAGTGTACCTTACAGAACTACGGCCTGGGTCTGTCAACTGACCAATGAGTCCATTCAGTGAGCGATCCAGCCTGCTCATGAATTTAAATGTCAAGTTCCTCAACAGAGCCATGAAAGTAGTGAGTCCCAATGAACAGAAAAGCCCACTGGCTCTAGTGCTCCTTGGTTTTTTTAACAGTATACGAAGACAGTCATTATAGGCTACTTGCAGTTTGCGTAAGCTCTCCTTCTTGTACTTTACCCACAGTGGAGCTGTGTAGAGAGGGGTGCAATAAGCTCTAAAGAGGTTTACCTTAACATCCGTAGTACAATGGTGAAATTTACGGACCAACATGTTGGCTTGTACATAAAGCATTCTCCTCTGTCTAAACATGTCCTCGTCATCCTCTAAGGTATCTGTTATGATATGCCCAAGATATTTTGTAATTTTGGACACACCCATAGTTTGACCAGACAGATGAAAGGCAGGAAACTTAAGTTCCAGATCTTCTTTAGTTCTACATATGAGTATCATGCTCTTCTTGGCATTATACTGAATATCAAAGTCAATACCGTAATTTGTACATATATTGAGTAGCTGTTGGAAACCACTGCTACTTGGGGAAAGTATGGCAAGGTCATCCGCGTACATAAAATGATTAATTAGGCTATCACCCATCATACAACCTGTTCTGCACCCCCCCCCAGCTGCATTGACAGGCCGTCCATATATAAATTGAAGAGGGCTGGGGATAAAATCCCCCCCTGCCTGACGCCATTACCCACCCTAAAAGGGGTGGATAATGTGCTCCCCCATTTTACCTGCATTTTCTGGTTAGCATACCAGTAGACAAGAATGCGTAATAAACATTTTGGCACACCCCTAAGCTTGAGCTTATTAAAAAGCTTGTAGTGATGGATTCGGTCAAAGGCTCTCGACGCATCAATAAAACCAACCAGCATAGCAGAGCCCTGCCTTCTATAGGTCTCCACTGCTTCTTTCAGAGCGTAAATACATAAGTCTGTACTATGTTTGGGCTTGAAGCCAAACTGATTGTCAGTGGTGGAAATGTAAATACTTAGTCTATCAAGGAGTAGTTTTTCTAGTACTTTGGACACAATACTAGCAAGAGCTATGGGTCTGTAGTTATCTATACTCCCTACTTTCCCAACTTTGTCTTTTATTATGGGAACCAGAACGCCAGACAGCATGGAGTTTGTTTGTTTGACAACCAATGCTGTAGAGCAGGGGTCTTCAACAGGGGGTCCGGGACCCCGAGGGGGTCCTCCGAGTTACTGCAGAGGGTCACCAAATCTTCTTATAATAGAAGTGTGTTACTATGATATCAACCTTATTCACACTCTACCAATAAAGCCTCACCACAATATGAATAGTATAATCACATAATAAATAAAACATATCTGACCGTAGAGTCTCCAGTCTACAATGTGGACTCCTCAGTGCGTCACACAGCAGGTCCATATTTGGCTCCAGGTGGTTGTAACTGATGTCCAGGTGTCTCAGATGGGACGGATTAGAACTGAGAGCTGAAGCCACAACTTCAATGTGTTCCTTCTTGAGGTCTTTGCCAAAACCAACAAGTCTGTAATGACAGATTAAATGTAAAATCAGAGACGATCAAAACAGGTTAAGGAAGTAAACTGAGAGATCTTCTATTGCAGATCTACAAGCTCACATTGTGTCACATGGTGAGGTTGCAGATCAGCTATTTTCAAAAACATATTTAACCCATTTTGGGCGGAAACCCCTTTTGGTGTTGGCATTATGTTATGCTTTAGCTATTGAAAAGCAGATCTACAAGCTCATAGCGCGCCACCGAGTGGCGCGCTACAAGCTTGTAGGTCTGCTATTTTTGAAAAATCGAAGAACGACTGACATAGAAACATAGCTTTTTCAGAAAACTGTCAGGATGTAGAAGACATTTTTAGAATTTGATCTCAGGTCAGAATGGGTTAAGTAAATTAATTGACAATAATAAATTAACATTTAACAATTAATTATGGTTACATAATAATGAATAATAATAAATAATAATGGTTACAATTATGGTCTGTTACATAATACATATTTATTTATACAAAGTCCTTGGTTTGAGAACCACTGGTTTACATTAAACACTGCAGAATGAACCACCTGTTGTGACCAAGCAGGCTTTTAATTTGTGATGATTCCACCTCTGTGTGTGCATGTGCGTGTGAGTGTGTGCATGTGCGTGTGTGCGTCCATCCATGCGTGTGTACAGTACGCATGTGTGTGTGCGTGCGTGCATGTCCGTTTATTATTTGTATTAATTTGTAATGGATGAATATAGTAGTAATATATGAGGGAATGGTGCTCAGTCATGTTGTTATTCACAGGACTGCTAACCTGGCTGTTGTGCAGTTCCTCACAGCTGGGATCAGTCTCTGTCGCCCCGCCTTGTCTGTGTTGTATTTGTCCAGGTCAAACTCCTCCAGAAGCTGCTCTGACATCAGGAGCATTGAGGCCAGAGCTGAACACTGGGTCACAGAGAGTTTCTTCCCTGATCTGCTCTCTGACTCCAGGTACTGTTGGATCCCCTGACTGACTGACGGGTCGTTCATCTCCATCAGACATTGGAAGATGTTGATACATCTGTCAGGAGAGGCACTGCGATCATTCATCTCCTTCAGGTTGTCGATGACTCTCTGGATCTCCTCTGGACTGTTCTCTGTCTGACCCAGCAGGCCTCCTAACAGACTCTGGTTGGACTGCAGTGAGAGACCATGAAGGAAGCGGACAAAGAGGTCCAGTTGTCCACTCTCACTCATCAGGGTTTTCATCATAGCAGCCTTCAGGAAGTCAGACAGGGAACTGTCACTGTTGAATCTCCCATATCCCAGGAATGTCTTCAGGACCTCCATGTTCTTCTGAGTGAAGCAGTGGAACAGGTAGACTGCAGCCAGAAACTCCTGGAGGCTCAGATGAACGAAGCAGTAGACAGTTTTCTTGAAGAACGTGTCGTCTTCTTTGAAGAAGGTTGTGCAAAAGCCAGAGATCCGCAAGTCCTTGATCACATCAAGACCACACGCTTTCAGGTCTTTCTCATAGAAAATGATTCCTCCTTTGTCCAGTTGGTCAAACGCCAGCTTTCCCAGGTCCAGAAGAACTTCTCCTGCATCCTTTATGAGCTTCTCTTTGTCTTCATTGTTTAGTGAAGGATCCTTCATCTTCTCCCGCAGTGTCTCGCCCATCAGGAAGTGGCAGAACAGCTCAACCAGGGTTTTGGGCAGCTTGTCTGTCATCCACGTGTTCTGCACAACTCTAGCAAGGAACCAACAGAAGACTGGGATTTCACACATGGTGTGGAGCATCTTTGATTTCTGGATGTGTGAGAAGATTGAGCTGGCCTGGTTCTCATCACTGATGCTCTTCGTGAAGAACTCCTTCTTCTGGTCATCTTCAATGAAGCCTCGTACTTCTGTCATTCTGTTAACAAACGCCATAGGAATCTGTTTGACTGCTGCAGGTCGTGAGGTTATCCAGATGTGAGCAGAGGGGAGCAGCTCTCTCTTGATGAGGTTTACAAGCAGATGTTCCACTGGGTACGAATCCACCAAGTTCATGGGTCCAAAATTTGCTTTGAAATCGAATGGCAAAATATTTTCATCATATCCATCCATAACCATCATGACTTTGAAGGGGCTCTCGTTGTAGTCTACTGACTTCTGCAATTCGTTAAATATGTCATTAAGAATGTCTTCCTCAATGAATCTGGTTTCCACGATGCAGCGGTGAATTAGCTGTGCCAAACGAAACTTTTCCCCCTTGAGCAGATTTAACTGGCGGAACTTGAGCGGGAACACGAGGTGTGGATCTTGGGGGAAACATTTCTTGGCCCAGTCAGACACAAATTTGTGCACGAGGAAAGTTTTGCCAATTCCTGCACAGCCAACGGTCAGCACTGTTCTTACGATTACTCCAGAACGGTCTTTGAACATTTCAATGAGTTGGATTAGGGTTCCCTCTCCTGGCTTCTTCATCTCCATCTGTCTGACCTCATGGTGGCTGTGGATGTCTGTGTCTTCGATGTCTACATTGTAGAGCCAGATGAAGATCTTTTCAAACACAACCTGAAGCCTTGTGACCGAACTTACACTCCGATATGTACTGCTCATGTTGCGTTGAAGTTGTTCTTCATACCCTGATGTTCTCTCCAACAGACCTGTAGTGAACAAACGGAAGGCTTATCTGTCGGGGTGGCCAAATGGAGACGTTTTCTTAACCGCCTACCGTTAGCACGCAACAACAACAACAGGGTTTAACCCATTTTGGACGGGAGCCCCTTTTGGTGTTTTAAGTGTAATGTTACACTTTAGCTATTGAAAAAAACAGATCTACAAGCTCATAGTGTGGCACGAACTTGTAGGTCTGCTATTTTTGAAAAATCATGAAAATGTGGCAAAAATCTTTGAATATATATTCTTTCAGAGCGAACGTTTTTAACTCAAATCTTTGCTTCTGAGGGGTTCCTGGAACAACATATTTTCAGATGGGGTTCGGCAGCCAATTACATATATTTTTTGGGGTTCTTGACATTAAATATTGAGCACCACTGATACAGAAACATCTTTCAGAAAACCGTCAGAACATTTTTTAAATGTCGACCTCGAAATGTAATTGTTTAAAACACCAAAAAGGTGCTCCCGCCCAAAATGGGTTAAGTCCGCCCGGACGGGGAATTGCCTTGGCAACAAAAATACATACAGATGCAATGACCAACGCTGGCTCAATAGCTCAGGAACAACTCATTCCTAAATCACACAAAACTCATCTCATTCTTAACCTGATTATATAAAGAACAAACACACACACACACACACACACACACACACACACACACACACACACACACACACACACACACACACACACACACACACACACACACACACACACACACCTTACCTCTCAGTTTGGCTTCTCTCTCTCGTCTTGCCTTCTCTTCTCCTGTCAAAGCTGAAATGTGAGACAGTGATTGGTCAGAGTGGAGACACAACCTCCCATTGGGTCCGCCTCCGTGCGTGTGTGTGTGTGCGTGTGTGCGTGCGTCAGAAAACATAATTGTGTTTAGTGTTGTAGGGTTAAAAACCAACGTACCCTGCTTCCTCCTCTTCCTCGGCCTTCCTCTTTCTGGGCTAGCGGGTCTCGGAGGAGGAGGGTGACCTGGAGACCTGTCTGTGACAGAGGTTATATAAATTAGAAGAGGAGGAGACCTGGAGACCTGTCTGTGACAGAGGTTATATAAATTAGAAGAGGAGGAGGTGACCTGGAGACCTGTCTGTGACAGAGGTTATATAAGCGACTGCGGCAACCACACTTTTTTTAAATTGCGACATTTCTAGTTACAATCTACAAGGGTGTTTTAATATAATATTAAGTTATAAACTTAAAATATCTATCCTCTCTTCACCTACCTGTTGGTTTGGTTTTAAACCTCTCCACTAGATCAATCCTGTATATCTTTGTCAGAACATTCAGCATGATCTGAGTTTCTCTACCAGGGTAGCTCTGCGCGATCAGGTCCACTGTGTCTGTCCTCTTGGCGTTCTGCAGATCACACGGCTTGAGAACCTTTCCAGGCTCTTGTAGAAGATGCCACTTGAACGTGTCAAACTCATCGTGAAGCAGCTGATCCAGAGTGTCCAACATGCGCTGCTTAAGTGTCCCCATGGTGGATTCTGTTACAAACACATGATATTAACATGTCAGCTTCATTATTTGATGTGAAAAGAGTCAAAAGACTGAACACAATAAGCTGCATGGTTGAAGTTACATGCATCAGGAAACACTTCTCATACCCAAATTCAGTTTAAGTTTGTACTCCCACACCCACCTGCAGCTGTCATGTCATTTATGTACACAAACCTAAGGTGTACTGTGTGTGTGTGTGTGTGTGTGTGTGTGTGTGTGTGTGTGTGTGTGTGTGTGTGTGTGTGTGTGTGTGTGTGTGTGTGTGTGTGTACTGTAGGGGTGCGTTCGGATAGCGCACTGAGCACACTGCAAAACAAACTCTCCCGCTCCCGGTGCACATATCCAAACTCACCCATATATAAATGTTACCGTTGGTCTTTTTGCAGGGCAAGGGCAAACATTTTTGAGACCCAGTTACCATGGGGTCCACCTCTACCCTGCCACCTGGTACGCGAACATAAATAAACATAAATACGTCGGATACGTCCTTTCTGCGCTGTTTGAGGGCTTCTGTTCGATTGAGTGATTCTCAATGTGTGAACTATAAGTACCTATAAATTACGCTGCGGACCGATTTGGTCGCTTTGATTCTTCTCTTCTTCCTTGTTCATTGACACCTCATTGTACCGCCTATCTGGCTAGCTAGTGGCGCTATAGGTATGACAGAGCAACTCAGAGGCAGGGACGTAGCCACGCACAGCGGCACAAGCCAACCCCGCAGCGGGAGGCGGTACAATTGGATGTCAATAAACAAGGCAGGAAGAGAGGAATCAAAGCTTCCAAATCGGTCAAACAAAGATTAAAAATACTTAACGGCTTCCGCGGCACAGGAGAATTCGCAGCGGTATTTATAGGTACTTATAGTTCACACATTCAGAATAACTCAAACGAACAGAAGCCCTCAAACAGCGTAGAAACCACGTTACCGAAGGTATTTATGTCCGCGTTCCATCATCTCCATACGAAAACACATCACCGCACAGGGACCCTACGGGTCAGCCCGGTTCGGTTCGGATTGGGCTGACCCAGGGGCTTCCGAGAGGGGCTATAGGAAGTAGGAACCGATGAGATGTCTTCACTTTCCGGGGTGAGTTGTCTCAGCGAAAAGTTCAGACAACTCACCCCAACTCACCCTGCCGTCTCAGAAAGTGAAGACAACTCACCGGGGTGAGTTGTCTGGACTTTCGGGGTGGGATGTCTTCACTCACCCTTTTCACCATAAGTAAATAGTAGCTCAGTCTCTATGCCGTTGTAATGCCGTTGGCCAGAGCTATAAGTAAATAGTAGCTCAGTATCTATGCCGTTGGTCAGAGCTATAAGTAAATAGTATCTCAGTCTCTATGCCGTTGGCCAGAGCTATAAGTAAATAGAACATAACTTGGTCAGTTAACTGGCTTTGAGCTCACAGTCTGTGCTTTTGTTACAGATGTGTGTCAATAACACAGATATACTCTATCTACTACGGCATTTCCGGGTTTTGCCTGCGTCAATCTGGTTGGATTAATTTCATTTAATAGTAAAATAGTTAGAGAGAAGTTGTGGAGCTGAGACGCTTCCCAGCTTCGAGAATAGAACTTTTACCTCAAGGTCTAGCAGGCTTTGTGTCGGTGAGTACTAGTAGTTACGTCGTGTTGTTTATTTGCTGGGAACAGTAAACCGTCTCACGGGAGTGATGAAGTTGGACCAGGGCTCAGTAACACCTGGCGTACCTGGCAGGATGAGGAAGCAAGGATAAGACTTCCTGTGGCCGACCTTTTCAGAATAAAGGTATGCTCTAGAGCAAACAAAAACGATTAATTTGCACATTAAAACAATAACTTACACGAAAATATATAACGAAATTATGTTTGTGTATTTTTATTAACATTTATAACACATAACATTAACTTTAATTTATCTGAATGAATAAATGCTTTCCACTGGAGTTCATATTTTATTTTATTATCTTATTCTGAAGGTTGTGCATGCTAGCACCCCGGAAGTAACCTGGAAGACTAACCTTGTTCTTTAGACGGAAGTGCTGCCCCAGAAGCAGTGTTGCCAGATATGGCCAAATAAACAAGCGACCACATCTACGAAAACAAGACCAAATAAACAACTACACTTTAGAAACAAGCCCAAATAAACAACTACACTTTAATAATAATAATAATACAACTTTATTTGTATTATACAAATGCAAATGTGTTTCATGTCATGAAAGGTGCTAGATAGCACCTTTCATGACATGAAATGCAGCTCAAAGTGCTTTACAGAGCAATGGAGAAAGAAATAAAAGAAAAGCAAGGCATAAACATTAAAAAACAAGAGCAGTAATGCAATACAGTGAGGACATGAATAACAAAACATTTAAAGATCAATTAAAAGCAAGAGTGGGTCTTGAGCTGTGCTTTAAAAATGTCTACAGAGGCTGCCTGTCAAAGGTACAGTGGGAGTTTGGGCCGATTCATACTCCTATTTTAGAGCCGAATAAAAGTCGGTTCGGCGCTGTAGAGCCTACAATTTGACGTCATTTGAGGTTCGGGGGGGCGGGTACCGTCCTAAAGTCGTCTCTTCGGTGCTACTGACATTTTCTGACAAGCCGAAATCATTTCGGCACTACAGCGCCGAAACAGCGGTAAAATAGGAGTATGAATCGGCCCTTAGTTCCACGCCGTCGGCCCTTAGAAGCAGAAAGCTGCTACCCCGTATTTTTTAGAGCAGGCCAGCAGTGGAAGACCTTAGGGGGCGGTTTGGGACATATTTAGGCAGGCAGTCATGTAGGTATAGGAAGGTGTGACCGTGCGAGACCATTGAGAGCTTTATAAACAAGTAAAATAATTTTAAAATCAATCCTAAAAACAACCGGAAGCCAATGCAGTGAAGCTAAAACTGGAGTAATATGTTCTCTCATCTTAGTTTTAGTTAAAACTCTGGCTGCTGCATTTTGGACAAGTTGTAATCTGTCAGTTGTTTTCTTAGGCAGTCCAGAAAAAAGTGCATTGCAGAAAACAAGAGCAAATAAACAAGAGCAGATAAACAAATACACTTTAGAAACAATAAGCCCCCACAAAACACAACCTGCAAAATGAATCTTGCAATATTTACAAGCAACAAATTTACAAAGACAGTCCATTATAATTATCAGACATGGCAACCCTGTCCCTGTGTTCTCTTCTGTTCCTTTGGAAGATTACATTACACAGCAGCGCCCTCCAGCGGCGGTGCTCTGACATTACATGCTCAATGTCATGTCCATCAGCAGCCCTTGATTTCATTTGACACACACACACACACACACACACACACACACACACACACACACACACACACACACACACACACACACTTGGATCTGCACAAGAGGCGTAATACAATAGACCCAAACACTGATCAGAATTAGGTTATACATTATATGGTCCAACCAGATATAGCTGCTGCACGTGCCAGAGGGAAAAGAAGAACAAATAAATATATATAGCCTATATATATATATATATAGCACATTGTTGACATACTATTACTTGACACTATTAGACAGTATGTTTGTTTTGGGTTCTTTTAAGCCAATGAAACAATGCCCATAGTAGCTGAGACAGAACAGTATTTAGCCAGCTCTTTTGCATTACAATTACAATTTTAACTGTAATTGCAAGTTCAGAAACCCGTCCACCAGTGACATCATCAATGGATAATCCTAGCTAATAGAAACTGCAGAATCATCTTCATTGTGATTCTGAACCCCCTGAAGGACCCCTGGGGGTCCCCGGACCCCCTAAAGGACCCCTGGGGGTCCCCGGCACCACGTCAGTGCATCTTGACACAAACTCACCCAAACCTACATAGAAATAAATCCAGAGAAACTTCTCTCATGAATAAACATTTATTTGATGTTATGGTTTCAGAAATGCTTCAGAGCATTAGGAATAAAAAATGTGGATCTGCTTATGAAACACTAGACATTTACAATGTACTTTTATACATCAATACTGTGCAAGAACATTAAATACAGTATGTACACCTGGTCCATTTGTTTTTTTATCATCGTTTTGACAAATCTAAATCACCATAGATCAAAAATCTATGGTTGTAAAAACTGACCCCAAAACAGCTAGCTCGCTCTCTCTCATCAGAGACCCTCACGAAGACACACTGAGGAGTCATCATAAACCATAAACCCAGGGTAGAGAGCTTCAGTGAATGCGTTCTGGAAGGTATAAATGTGTCTCAGTGAGTCAGTGAGTTCATAGAAGGACAGAGTCCCTGCAGGGCAGTCTAGATAAACTGCTACTCTGTGGACAGGCTGACCGCTCTCATCCACTGCTCTGCTGGAGACAGAGGGAACAACAGGGAGGTCAGTCGCCCTACTATTGTGAAGGACAATGTAACTGCCTCTACTACAGAACAGACTCCAGGAATGATCATTGTATCCAAGCCTCCTATCCTCTCCTCTCCTGCTGATTGCTCTGTAAGCCCCTCCTATCACAACCATTCTCCTCCCCTCTACCTCCCACAGGTAACGGCCTCCAGAAAGACCCTCTGAACACAGAACCTGACCATCACCATCACCAAATCTATCTGGGTGGTCAGCGTATGACTGAAGCTCCTCCCCCCTCTTTGACCTTGTGACCTTCCTGTTGTCGTCAGACAGACAGACTGTTCTGCTTGCTGTGTTTGGGTCCAGAGTGAGACGATGGGAATCTGATGAGAAAACAACACAGTAGAAAACATTAAATATTAAACATATCTATACCTGTCTCACCCTCCTCCACCCCAGCTATCACCTGTCTCACCCTCCTCCACCCCAGCTACCACCTGTCTCACCCTCCTCCACCCCCGCTACCACCTGTCGTTTTGGATCTGCAGTTTAGGTACGGGGGATTCGGAGTCCCTATGGTTGGGACTGATGAACTTGATCTCACTACCTAAAAAGCAGATCCAATTCATCGCCAAACCATAATAAATATATTGCTCATTTGTATTGAATAAATATATATTCCATCCATTATTGAGTTGTCCTGAGACTGAAAACATTTTGCAGAATCTGGTCTCAGGTCTTAATGGGTTAATGTAGTGGAGTCAACAGTACAATATGTGTATTTGAAGTATCCACAAATACAAATACTAGGTAAAGTACATAAAATCATGTCTCTCTCTCTCTCATAACGCGGCGGCACCACTACGAGCTTGTAGATGTGCTAATTTTGAAAAATCGTAAAAGATTAAACGTTTTAACACATTTTCAGATGGGGGTCCGCAGCATTACATATAATTCTGGGAGTTTTTGACATGAAATAGGTTACTTTGAGCACCACTGTAGTGTTGAATTTTGAATTTGTCGATTGTCGAATTTGTCGAATTTGTCGATTGCAAGTATGATTGAACCCTACAAACCCTCCCGCGCACTCAGATCAGCCAACGCAGGGAAGCTGGAAGTACCCTCACTAAAAACGCCGGGACAACGCTCCACACGTCCCAAACTCTTCTCCCTTGTGGCTCCAAAACTGTGGAATGCACTTCCCATTGCAGTCAGAACTGCAGCATCACTCCCAATCTTCCGCCGTAGTCTGAAAACCCACCTTTTCAGACTCCATCATGGCCCATAGCACTTACCCTACCCCCTTAGATAGCATTTCTGTAGACTTAGATAGCATTTGATACAGACTTATAGCATGTTGTGTAGACAGCACTATAATTGCATTGTATATAATCATAGCACGCCATAGTACATATGTATAGCATAGTAGTATATATGTATAGTTTATATGTATAGTTTCATTATATAGATATTCCACTGTTACTTTCTTAGCTTACGCATGTTTCATGATAACTACTTGTTATATATGTGATGTATTGCCATGCTTTTTGTTCTTGCTTAATGTAAGTCGCTCTGGATTAAGAGCGTCTGCTAAATGCCTAAATTGTAAATTGTAAATTGTAAATATAACTAAAACTCAATTATTCAAAAGTTTATGACTAAACTAAAATGTAAACGTTGCTGTTAAAATCAACAGATACGTTTTGCAGGAAACCAATTAACCCATTAAGACCTGAGACCAGATTCTACAAAACTTTTCTGTTTTCTGAACTTACTTAGTTACTTTTCACCACTGCACATGCCAGTAGCAACACATAGCATAGACAGACAGACAGACAGACAGACAGACAGACAGACAGACAGACAGACAGACAGACAGACAGACAGACAGACAGACACTCACATTGTGTAGGGAGTTGAGGATTAGTCCAGAGTTCTCCTCCATGTTTCACTCTGTAGGAAGTAGAACAACAATACAGAGATGGGCAGTATTTGAAATACATGTATTTGAAATACGTATTTGAAATACTTTTTTGTATTTTGTAATTTGTATTTCGCTGGGATGGAAGAAATGAGATTGTATCTAAATACTTTCAGATTGAGTATTTTCTGTATTTCAAATACATAAAATACTTTTTTTGTTTTAATGTAATTTTATTCTCAAATGGACATTTACACTGCCTCAGGTTAAAACTGTAGGGGAAAAACCAGGGGGGCAGTCAGACAGATATTTCGTGAAGCCACTAAGGAAATCGGGACTTCCTGAAAGTTCATATAATGGCCTGTTGTGGCGCTGTCATTGGGCCCAAAAAACCCCATATCTCCATAGAGGCCCATGTATTTGGGCCCAACTTCACCTAGACTGTATTACCTTAATAAACATGGTCATGAATACTTTCTGCTTCCAGTCACTAGTTTAAAGTCTCATTTATCATGTCATAATATTCATTTTGGAAAATGATGGTCCCATTTATAAAAAAAATTACCATAAAGTCGCTCTGTCGTTCTGAGAGGCGTGGCTACCGTTACAGTCTATGAACGGGAGCCACCCCCCGTTCAGTCAAAGGGCGCGTTCGGAAATGCGCCCTGAACGCACTGGTGTGCTCTCTTGTCGTTCGAAAATCCAGTGCGCTGCACACCGGGTGTGCCGAGTGCACGCACTGAGCGACCCTACCCTGAAGCTGGGGTTGTCCGGTGTGATTCGTGTGAATGCGTCACAGCTGTGGTCGTTCGGAAATAAGGCACACTGAACGCACTCTGTGACGTCACCGCCCACCACACTCAACAAACTGACCACATTCCCGGTGCGCGTTTCCGAACGTGCCCATAATAAAAACCAACGAAGAGTAAGGGGGGAAGTCCCGCCTCGTTGTCTGGGCCATGCAGCCAATGGCCAGCTGGGCCAAAACGGAGCCAGCCAATGGCCAGCTGGGCCAAAACGGATCTAGAAATATGGCGACTTACAGTGCAAGGAATTACAGGCTTCATTTTATGTCCATGTTAGACCCGGGGAACGCTTTGTCCATATTTTTTACAGTCTATGGGCAAAACACACCCATACCATAGACTGTACATGGACAAAGCATTCCCCAGGTCTAACATGGACGTAAAATGAAGCCTGTAATTCCTTGCACTGTAAGTCACCATATTTCTAGATCCGTTTTGGCCCAGCTGGCCATTGGCTGGCCCAGACAACGAGGCGGGACTTCCCCCCTTACTCTTCGTTGGTTTTTATTTTGACTGAACGGGGGGTAGCCACGCCCCTCAGAACATACGCGACTTTATGGTCATTTTTTTAATAAATGGGACCATAATTTTCCAAAAAGAATATTATGACATGAGAAATGAGACTTTAAACTAGTGACTGGAAGCAGAAAGTATTCATGACCATGTTTATTAAGGTAATACAGTCTAGGACGAAGTTGGGCCCAAATACATGGACCTCTATGGAGCTATGGGGTTTTTTGGGCCCGATGACAGTGCCACAACAGGCCATCATTCTTAATAATATTAATATTTGGCAATCAATTATGAATTTACTTATCATTATACACATGTTCATGAAAATGTATTTTCATGTATTTTCAAAATACAAAATACGTATTTGTATCTCAAATACATTTCTCAGACCAGTATTTGTATTTTGTATTTAGATACATTTTTCGACCCAGTATTTGTATTTTGTATCAAAATACATTTTCAATGTATTTTGCCCATCTCTCTGACTGTCTAACACAACGTCTCTGACACTACAGTGTTTCTGCTACCCTTATCTTCACCATGGCAGGCAGCCTGACCGGACAAACTCACTGCCACCTGGCTTGGACCAGAGGACTTAGAAATACTTGTTGTATTTACATTTCTAATGTGATTTCTTCCCATGGTACTGGCCAGCAGGCTGTGGTCATACAACGATACACTGAGGACACTCAAATGGAACCGCAACAGTATGTGCTGCTGAGAAACTGTCATGAAATGACTGAGAGGGAACCTTCTGTGTCCTCTCCTGTTAGACCTGCAATTTGAGCTTGTAGATCTGCTATTTGGCGACAGACAGACAGACAGACAGACAGACGGACAGAGTCTACTCACTCGAGCGTTTTCAGTTCAGAGAAGTTCTCCAGTCCAGACACCGGCAAGACGTTGAAGGTCAAGTCTAATTCTCTCAGATGAGGATTCGATCTGAGAGCTGAGGCCAGAAGTTCACAGCTTCTCTCTGACAACCAGCAGTTCATCAGTCTAAATGAGAAATAAAACAGCACATGTTTGATTGTCTGCTATAAAAGACATTATTCTGGATAGAAGACAGTGAAGCTGATAACTGGTGATGTCAGACAGAAGAAGGACATCTGCTGGAGCAAAAGACAATACAATTATTTGTATGATCGGCAACATGTTGATGAATCTTGGACAATGCTAAAATGTTCTTTTAATGATTTGTTACGACAATTACGGCACTGGCCATAAGCCGGTTAAGGGGTCCCTAGCAGAACATATTTTCAGATGGGGGGTCCCTAGCAGAACATACTTTCAGATGAGGGTCTGCAGACAAATACGAGTCAATTTGGGGATACTAAAATGTTTGACAACCAATGCTGTAGAGCAGGGGTCTTCAACAGGGGGTCCGGGACCCCGAGGGGGTCCTCCGAGTTACTGCAGGGGGGTCACCAAATATTCTTATAATAGAAGTGTGTTACTATGATATCAACCTTATTCACACTCTACCAATAAAGCCTCACCACAATATGAATAGTATAATCACATAATAAATAAAACATATCTGACCGTAGAGTCTCCAGTCTACAATGTGGACTCCTCAGTGCGTCACACAGCAGGTGCATATTTGGCTCCAGGTGGTTGTAACTGATGTCCAGGTGTCTCAGATGGGACGGATTAGAACTGAGAGCTGAAGCCACAACTGCAATGTGTTGCTTCTCGAGGGAACTGCTAAAACCAACAAGTCTGTAATGACAGATTAAATGTAAAATCAGAGAAGATCAAAACAGGTTAGACCACGTTCACTGTCAAGGAAGTAAACAGATATCTTCTATTGCAGATCTACAAGCTCACATTGTGTCACATGGTGAGGTTGCAGATCGGCTATTTTCAAAAACATATTTAACCCATTTTGGGCAGATCTACAAGCTTGTAGGTCTGCTGTTTTTGAAAAATCGAAGAACGACTGACATAGAAACATAGCTTTTTCAGAAAACTGTCAGGATGTAGAAGACATTTTTAGAATCTGATCTCAGGTCAGAATGGGTTAAGTAAAATAATTGACAATAATAAATTAACATTTAACAATTAACAATTATGGTGTGGGGGTCCCTGGCACACAATGTATTCAGATAGAGGTCTGTTACATAATACATATTTATTTATACAAAGTCCTTGGTTTGAGAACCACTGGTTTGCATTAAACACTGCAGAATGAACAACCTGTTGTGACCAAGCAGTCTTTTAATTTGTGATGATTCCACCTCTGTCTGTGTGTGTGTGCGTGTGTGCGTGCGTGCGTCCATGCATGCGTGTGTACAGTACGCATGTGTGTGTGTGTGTGTGTGTGTGTGTGTGTGTGTGTGTGTGTGTGTGTGTGTGTGTGTGTGTGTGTGTGTGTGTGTGTGTGTGTGTGTGTGCGCGCGCGCATGCGTGCATGTCCGTTTATTATTTGTATTAATTTGTAATGAATGAATATAGTAGTAATATGAGGTGCTCAGTCATGTTGTTATTCACAGGACTTCTAACCTGGCTGTTGTGCAGTTCCTCACAGCTGGGATCAGTCTCAGTCGCCCCCCTGGTGATGTGTTGTATTTGTCCAGGTCAAACTCCTCCAGAAGCTGCTCTGACATCTGCAGCATTGAGGCCAGAGCTGAACACTGGGTCACAGAGAGTTTCTTCCCTGAGCTGTTCTCTGACTCCAGGTACTGTTGGATCCCCTGACTGACTGACGGGTCGTTCATCTCCATCAGACAGTGGAATATGTTGATACATCTGTCAGGAGAGGCATCATCATCATTCATCTCCTTCAGGTTGTCGATGACTCTCTGGATCTCCTCTGGACTGTTCTCTGTCTGACCCAGCAGGCCTCCTAACAGACTCTGGTTGGACTGCAGTGAGAGACCATGAAGGAAACGGACAAAGAGGTCCAGGCGACCACTCTCACTCTTCAGGTTTTTCTTCATAGCAGCCTTCAGGAAGTCAGACAGGGAACTGTCACTGTCATCATCATCTCCCAGGAATGTCTTCAGGACCTCCGTGTTCTTCTGAGTGAAACAGTGGAACAGGTAGACTGCAGCCAGAAACTCCTGGAGGCTCAGATGAACGAAGCAGTAGACAGTTTTCTTGAAGAACGAGTCGTCTTCTTTGAAGAAGGTTGTGCAAAAGCCAGAGATTAGCAAGTCCTTGATCACATCAAGACCACACACTTCCAGGTCTTTCTCATAGAAAATGATTCCTCCTTTGTCCAGTTGGTCAAACGCCAGCTTTCCCAGGTTCAGAAGAACGTCTCCTGCATCCTTTATGAGCTTCTCTTTGTCTTCATCGTTTAGTAATGGATCCCTCATCTTCTCCCACAGTGTCTCACCCATCAGGAAGTGGCAGAACAGCTCAACCAGGGTTTTGGGCAGCTCTGTCATCCCTGTGTTCTTCATAACTCTAGCAAGGAACCAACAGAAGACTGGGATTTCACACATGGTGTGGAGGATCTTTGATTTCTGGATGTGTGAGAAGATTGAGCTGGCCTGGTTCTCATCACTGATGCTCTTCGTGAAGAACTCCTTCTTCTGGTCATCTTCAATGAAGCCTCGTACTTCTGTCATCCTGTTAACAAACGCCTTAGGAATCCGTTTTGCTGCTGCAGGTCGTGAGGTTATCCAGATGTGAGCAGAGGGGAGCAGCTCTCTCTTGATGAGGTTTACAAGCAGATGTTCCACTGGGTACGAATCCACCAAGTTCATGGGTCCAAAATTTGCTTTGAAATCGAATGGCAAAATATTTTCATCATATCCATCCATAACAATCATGACTTTGAAGGGGCTCTCGTTGTAGTCTACTGACTTCTGCAATTCGTTAAAGATGTCATTAAGAACGTCTTCCTCAATGAATCTGGTTTCCACGATGCAGAGGTGAATTAGCTGTGCCAAACGAAACTTTTCCCCCTTGAGCAGATTTAACTGGCGGAACTTGAGCGGGAACACGAGGTGTGGATCTTGGGGGAAACATTTCTTGGCCCAGTCAGACAGAAATTTGTGCACGAGGAAAGTTTTGCCAATTCCTGCACAGCCAACGGTCAGCACTGTTCTTACGATTACTCCAGAACGGTCTTTGAACATTTCAAAGAGTTGGATTAGGGTTCCCTCTCCTGCCTTCTTCATCTCCATCTGTCTGACCTCATGGTGGCTGTGGATGTCTGTGTCTTCGATGTCTACATTGTAGAGCCAGATGAAGATCGTTTCAAACACAACCTGAAGCCTTGTGACCAAACTTACACTCCGATGTGTACTGCTTATGTTGCGTTGAAGTTGTTCTTCATACCCTGATGTTCTCTCCAACAGACCTGTAGGGAACAAACGGAATGCTAATCTGTCTGGCCAAATGGAGACGTTTTCTTAACCGCCTACCGTTAGCACGCAACAACAACAGGGTGTAACGCATTTTGGACGGGAGCCCCTTTTGGTGTTAAGTGTAATGTTACACTTTAGCTATTGAAAAATAGCAGATCTACAAGCTCATAGCATGGCACCGAGTGCCGCGCTATGAACTTGTAGGTCTGCTATTTTTGAAAAATCATGAAAATGTGGCAAAAATCTTTGAATATATTCTTTCAGAGCGAACGTTTTTAACTCAAATCTTTGCTTCTGAGGGGTTCCTGGAACAACATATTTTCAGATGGGGTTCGGTAGCCAATTACATATATTATTTGGTGTTCTTGACATTAAATACTGAGCACCACTGATACAGAACATTTTTAAAATGTCGACCTCGAAATTAAAAAAAAATCTTCTAAATCCTCCAGTTTTCTGAAATAAATATTTTCACTATTTTTCAATAGCAGACCTACAAGCTCGTAGCGCTATGAGCTTGTAGATCTACTATTTTTCAATAGCTTAATTATAACAACGTTTAAAACACCAAAAGGGGTTCCCGCCCGGACGGGGAATTGCCTTGGCAACAAAAACACATACAGATGCAATGACCAACGCTGTCTCAATAGCTCAGGAACAACTCATTCCTAAATCACACAAAACATCTTATTCTTAACCTGATTATATAAAGAACAAACTACAACTTGCTTTGCAGCACAAACCCCCCCCCCCCCCCCCCACACACACACACACACACCTTACCTCTCAGTTTGGCTTCTCTCTCTCGTCTTGCCTTCTCTTCTCCTGTCAAAGCTGAAATGTGAGACAGTGATTGGTCAGAGTGGAGACACATCCTCCCATTGGGTCCGCCTCCGTGCGTGTGTGTATGTGCGCGTCTGTGCTTGTGTGTGTGTGTGTGTGTGTGTGTGTGTGTGTGTGTGTGTGTGTGTGTGTGTGCGTGCGTGCGTCAGAAAACATAATTGCGTTTAGTGTTGTAGGGTTAAAAACCAACGTACCCTGCTTCCTCCTCTTCCTCGGCCTTCCTCTTTCTGGGCTAGCGGGTCTCGGAGGAGGAGGGTGACCTGGAGACCTGTCTGTGACAGAGGTTATATACATTAGAAGAGGAGGAGACCTGGAGACCTGTCTGTGACAGAGGTTATATAAATTAGAAGAGGAGGGTGACCTGGAGACAGAGGTTGTATACATTAGAAGAGGAGGAGGTGACCTGGAGACAGAGGTTGTATACATTAGAAGAGGAGGAGGTGATCTGGAGACAGAGGTTATATACATTAGAAGAGGAGGAGGTGACCTGGAGACAGAGGTTGTATACATTAGAAGAGGAGGAGGTGACCTGGAGACAGATGTTGTATACATTAGAAGAGGAGGAGGTGACCTGGAGACAGAGGTTATATACATTAGAAGAGGAGGAGGTGACCTGGAGACAGAGGTTGTATACATTAGAAGAGGAGGAGGAGACCTGGAGACAGAGGTTGTATACATTAGAAGAGGAGGAGGTGACCTGGAGACAGAGGTTGTATACATTAGAAGAGGAGGAGGTGACCTGGAGACAGAGGTTGTATACATTAGAGGAGGAGGAGGTGACCTGGAGACAGAGGTTGTATACATTAGAAGAGGAGGAGGTGATCTGGAGACAGAGGTTATATACATTAGAAGAGGAGGAGGTGACCTGGAGACAGAGGTTGTATACATTAGAAGAGGAGGAGGTGACCTGGAGACAGAGGTTGTATACATTAGAAGAGGAGGTGGTGACCTGGAGACAGAGGTTGTATACATTAGAAGAGGAGGAGGTGATCTGGAGACAGAGGTTATATACATTAGAAGAGGAGGAGGTGACCTGGAGACAGAGGTTGTATACATTAGAAGAGGAGGAGGTGATCTGGAGACAGAGGTTATATACATTAGAAGAGGAGGAGGTGACCTGGAGACAGAGGTTGTATACATTAGAAGAGGAGGAGGTGACCTGGAGACAGAGGTTGTATACATTAGAAGAGGAGGAGGTGACCTGGAGACAGAGGTTGTATACATTAGAAGAGGAGGAGGTGACCTGGAGACAGAGGTTGTATACATTAGAAGAGGAGGAGGTGACCTGGAGACAGAGGTTATATACATTAGAAGAGGAGGAGGTGACCTGGAGACAGAGGTTGTATACATTAGAAGAGGAGGAGGTGACCTGGAGAAAGAGGTTGTATACATTAGAAGAGGAGGAGGTGATCTGGAGACCTGTCTGTGACAGAGGTTATATAAGCGACTGCGGCAACCACACTTACAATTTTTTTAAATTGCGACATTTCTAGTTACAATTTTAATATAATATTAACTTATAAACTTAAAATATCTATCCTCTCTTCACCTACCTGTTGGTGTGGTTTTAAACCCCTCCACTAGATCATTCCTGTATATCTTTGTCAGAACATTCAGCATGATCTGAGTTTCTCTACCAGGGTAGCTCTGCGCGATCAGGTCCACTGTGTCTGTCCTCTTGGCGTTCTCCAGATCACACGGCTTGAGAACCTTTCCAGGCTCTTGTAGAAGATGCCACTTGAACGTGTCAAACTCATCGTGAAGCAGCTGATCCAGAGTGTCCAACATGCGCTGCTTAAGTGTCCCCATGGTGGATTCTGTTACAAACACATGATATTAACATGTCAGCTTCATTATTTGATGTGAAAAGAGTCAAAAGACTGAACACAATAAGCTGCATGGTTGAAGTTACATGCATCAGGAAACACTTCTCATACCCAGTTTAAGTTTGTACTCCCACACCCACCTGCAGCTGTCATGTCATTTGTGTACACAAACCTAAGGTGTACTGTGTGTGTGTGTGTGTGTGTGTGTGTGTGTGTGTGTGTGTGTGTGTGTGTGTGTGTGTGTGTGTGTGTGTGTGTGTACTGTAGGGGTGCGTTCGGTGCTGTGATGCAGAACACTGGGGGTTCAGAGAAGATAACAACTGCAATATAATCTTTTCACGCCAATTAGATGTAGGTACAGCTAAAGAATGGCCCCCTGATGGCACTACAACAGGCCAATGTGAAAGAATGGCCCCCTGATGGCACTACAACAGGCCAATGTGAAAGAATGGCCCCCTGATGGCACTACAACAGGCCCCCTGAAGGCACTACAACAGGCCAATGTGAAAGAATGGCCCCCTGATGGCACTACAACAGGCCAATGTGAAAGAATGGCCCCCTGATGGCACTACAACAGGCCAATGTGAAAGAATGGCCCCCTGATGGCACTACAACAGGCCAATGTGAAAGAATGGCCCCCTGAAGGCACTACAACAGGCCAATGTGAAAGAATGGGCAAAGAGGTTAATTCAGCTCTGCCATGCATCCAGGGAGTCTGTTTGGCTGCGATCAAGACAACAGTGCTGGAGATTAGTTTATCACAGACGGACACACGGACGGACGGACAGACAGACGGACAGACAGACAGACAGACGGACAGGGTGCAAAACAATTAACTTCAATGTTCCAAATACATGTTTGAATTGATAGTAAATGTCACTGCTCAAAACTGGCAATGGCATACAAACCTAAAATAGTTCATACCTAATTCCATTTCGTTGCTGTCGGACAGAAACCGCTTATGTTCATATTCTAACTTTTTCATACTTTAACGCCCTGTCATACCAACAGTGTCACACAAAAGCATCAAAATGAACAGATCCACGAGCTTGTAGTATTCTACTACTTTTGAATCCGACAGAGACGATGTACAAACTACTGTAGAGCCACGCTGTACAAATGGGAACCAGGCCTATAGGCTGCTAATGACAGCATGTTGCTGAGTGGCCTGAGACATTGAGGTACAACATGTGTGATTGTGGTGTTGGTACGATCGAAAATGTGGTTATAAGAGCGAGTTAAGAATTGTCAAGAAGAATAAGTCAAGGCATGATAGCACAATCACAATATAGGCTACAGATGTAAATATATTTATGACACAGTAAAATGTCGAAAATGAGTGCTATTCCCCTTTAAGTACACACACACACACGACAGGCAATCAACAGACAATTTACAGCTGTTGTTGTCAGCGTTAGCAGGCAGCAGCTAGCTTGGCTAACGTAGTTCTACCACTGCTCTCTGTGACTCTGTCCCTCTAACGTGTGGATTTTATTTTGGTTAATTGAAGATGAAAACAGCAAAGCTTTTTATGGTTACAAGCTATACATCTCCTTACAACCGTACCGTATTTCTTGCTTGCCTCTTGAAGAGGGCGGTCGCTCTATTTTCTCTCTCCCTCCCTGTCTGTACTCCCTGCTCAGAGCGTCTCTTCTACACTGTCTCTTCGAAACCCCTGAAACTATCAAAACATGGAACTAATCATGGAATTAGTGTGCTGGTCTCTGTACGTGATGGACAACATTTTATGTAAATTGGGTTCTGGAGAGCCTGCTCAATACCCTGATGGATCTTCCCCCGACTATCAGCGTAGAAGAGGCACTATTTGGATTTATGGTGACAAGATTTCTGCTGATTGGGCTGTGCATTGGTCTTGCGTACCGAAGAATTGGAAAAATGGCAACGCTGAACAGAGCCCCTATGCTGCCTGCCATAATAGACTCGTTGCCTTGAAGCAGAGATTGTTGGGCAGGGCACTTGGGGAGATGCATCAGAAGATGGACACGATCTTGGAACAGGCCAGCCCTGTAGATGCATCAGAAGATGGACACGATCTTGGAACAGGTCAGCGCCCGAGTGTCATGACTGACAGAGAGCCATAACGGACATAGAGGAGAAATAGCCATATTGCTATCCCTCGCTCTAAACATGAATCTGGATTCCCCCCCCCAATTGACAATCTCCACAAGAAGAGACAGCGTAAGACAAGATCCTCTGCCCCCCCCCCCCCCCCCCCCCACACCTCAACCCCCACCCTCCCTGACACCTGTTGTGTCTTCGTCTGGGCCGTGTTCGTCTCCACTGAACCCGCCATGATAACGCAGGACAATGAGGCAACGTGACATGACCTTGGGGAGATATGCCAGGAGCACACTTACACAAACACATGGGAAATGAACTTTCCACCCAACTGTTCTCATGGACACAAATGTCTTTACACACAGCCGCCTTCTACCCCCCCACCCCCACCCACCCCCCCCCCCCCCCCCTGCCCGCTCACTCCCCCCCCCCCTCCACGGGTGTGAACTAGAGCTGGGATACCCGACCGAAACCCGACGGGTCCCGTCGGTACCCGACGGGTCGGGCTAGGGTAAGGCTCATTATCATAATTGGTCGTCGGGCTTCGGTTCGGGCAACCATGCTGTTGATATAGAAAATAAAGTGTAAATATGAATAAAAACGATCCGACTAGTCTGTCTCTCTGTGTGTTTCCTGGTTAACCAGGACGCATGGTGCACTTTAGAGTAGCCTATATATTAAGGTGGTGCAGCGTGACAATGCTCTGTCTGCAAGCAGCAGCACCGCTTGCAAGTTGCAACAACGCAAGCTTGCAACGCACATGCTGCAAGCAGCAGCAGCAGCAGCGAACGTAGCCCCATGTGAAATTGTGAACCTCAGTCACTACGCTAATTCTGTAGGTCTGAAGCTACAGAATGATGGTAGGGATCCGAGGCTACATTATATGGGGCGCAGCTAGAAGAACCACTGAAGAGAGGAGGACGGCGTTAGCCTAGGTTGAACTCACCCACGGCGGATGCGATCCTCCTCCTCCATGACAACATGTAAACCGCGATTTTTGGATTAATATATATTATAGTTTGATTTATTAGATGTTGAACAGTGAAGAGTTGAGTAGTTACTTGATCCTGCCCATGGACCATGGCAAATTAGGCTACCAATAATCGCCTCCCGCTGGCGCGGATTGTTTGACTGAATAGCAGTTTGCAACTTTGCACGAACAAGCTGTGTGGATTAAATATTGCCAATGCAGAGTTGCCGATGTCAAATCAATCATCAATGCTGGTATAAAACTGCAGGAGTGTGTGTGTGTGTGTGTAATAATGACGGTGTGTATGCAACTGACTGCGCACAGTGCTGTGCAGTGTGCTTTGTAGTGTGCACGGCGTGTTATACTATAGCCATTTATTAATCAACGTAGTAGGCTAGGCTATATAAAACGGACCCCTTTCATGGTAATTTACAAGACATATAGTGTGGCATAATATGTCTAAAGGTAACAGCCAGGCAAGCTGTATGCTGTCAGTGGAATTATTAAAGTGCCTTCCTCAACACAAAAAAAGTGTCGGGTATCGGGCACGGGCCAGGCGCATATATTAATAATTAAGGTCGGGCTTGTTTCGGTTTGGACACAAAGCTGTCGGTGACGGGTTCGGTTCGGGTAGTATAAAGTCGGCCCGATCCCACCTCTAGTGTGAACAACTTTTTTTTTCCTGTTTTCAGACAGTGTTTCCATGCCTGCACGGCCGAGTATTATCATCTTACTTGTAATGTGTGATGACCTGAAACGTTGTGTGAAGTACAGTGGTTTTTCTTTGTCCTCAGACCCTAATCCAAACCCCCCCCCCCCACCCAAGTTTCCGTGCCTACACAATGCAACTGTATGTGGTTTGATGACTTCATCCCCCCCCCCCCCCTCCCTCTCTGTCAATACCCCTCACCCTTTCTATGTTCTCCCCCCCACCCCCCCCACCCCATTTTCCCTCACTGTATATTGTATCTTTTCCCTTTTTTGCTTCCCATATGATGAATTTAGCTACATAGAAATGTCTATTTGTATGTCTCTAAATGTTTGTATGTCTTTAAATGTTTTGATGAATTGAACAATGTGGACCCTGTTGTAAACAAGTGTAATGCTTAATTGGGTCGTCCACTCACAGTTGACAGTCTTTGTATTGAGTTTGTGCTTAAAATGTACTGTAAATTCTACAAACTGTTAATAAATATTTCAATCAATCAATCAAAACCCCCCATCCTTCTTTTCTTACTTTCTTTTTCTATGATGCAAGAAAGATGTATTTTGACGCTGCTCTGCGGCGACATGGACTAGGGCTACGCTTGCATGCGGGCCCTTTGTCTAAGACAAATTTCTTCCTCGGGAGACTAATAAAGTATATATCATATATCGTACTCTACCGGATTTTCAATGCAAGTGGTTGTTTCACCATGTTTGTGCATTTATGAGAAAAAAAAAACACTAATCTGGGAATTATTTCGGGTACCCTAGCTCTGGTCCATAGCCTTCTACTGCTTTGATTCGGCCCTGCAGTAAGGCTATGGGACTTTCAGTTTTAAATCTCAAATCAAAATCAGACCAGCCTCTCCTCTTTTGTGGAAATCTCACGAACGTTTGACCTACTCACCAATACAAAGATGGGTTGTGTCAATAGAAAGACTACTTTCCTTAGTGGACGCACTCTGAGCCCCCCCCACCACACGTATAAATGGTACTTTTTGGCCAAAAAGGGATTTTGTTTCCACCGGGAAAAATATCCTTTTAGTTACTCCGCTGCGCCCTCTACCGATATTGCCCAGAGAACTGCCTCATAGAGAATATTTTTCCTCCGGTGAAAAAAAATCCCTTTCTGGCCAAAAAGTACCGTTTATATGTGTGGTGGGGGGGAGGGGGGGGGGGGGGGGCTCAAAGTGCGTCCACTAAAGAAAGTAGGCTTTCTAATGACACAACCCGCCTTAGTTTTGTTGAGTAGGTCAAACGTTCGTGAGATTTCCACAAAAGAGGAGAGGCTGGTCTGATTTCGATTTGAGATTTAAAACTGAAAGTCCCATAGCCTTACTGCAGGGCAGAATGGAAGCAGTAGAAGGCTATGGAACAGAGCTAGGGTACCCCCTGGCTATGTGTCGCAGACCCCTAGACCCCACTTTGGGAACCGCTGGCATAGAGAGTGAGAGAGAGAGACGCTCTTCTCCTTACAACAGTGTTTCACCGGATTTTACTGTTAAATAAATAAATAATTAGCGCGTGACTGCACATGTCTGTAAGAACCGTAGCCCCACAAGCAGAACCCAATGGTACTGAAGTTTCTGACATTTTTGAGACCCAGTTACCATGGGGTCCACCTCTACCCTGCCACCTGGTACGCGAACATAAATAAACATAAATACGTCGGATACGTCCTTTCTGCGCTGTTTGAGGGCTTCTGTTCGATTGAGTGATTCTGAATGTGTGAACTATAAGTACCTATAAATACCGCTGCGGACCGATTTGGTCGCTTTGATTCTTCTCTTCTTCCTTGTTCATTGACACCTCATTGTCCCGCCTATCTGGCTAGCTAGTGCATGGCGCTACAGCTATGACAGAGCAGATCAGAGACAGGAACGTAGCCACGCAGAGCGGCACAAGCCAACCCCGCAGCGGGAGGAGGTACTGGCACAGGATAATTCGCAGCTGTATTTATAGGTACTTATAGTTCACACATTCAGAATAACTCAAACGAACAGAAGCCCTCAAACAGCGCAGAAACCACGTTACCGAAGGTATTTATGTCCGCGTTCCATCATTTCCATACGAAAACACATCACCGGACAGGGACCCTACGGGTCAGCCCGTTTCGGTTCGGATTGTGCTGACCCAGGGGGTTCCGAGAGGGGCTATAGGAAGTAGGAACCGATGAGATGTCTTCACTTTCCGGGGTGAGTTGTCTCAGCGAAAAGTTCAGACAACTCACCCCAACTCACCCCGCCGTCTCAGAAAGTGAAGACAACTCACCGGGGTGAGTTGTCTGGACTTTCGGGGTGGGATGTCTTCACTCACCCTTTTCACCCTAAGTAAATAGTAGCTCAGTCTCTATGCCGTTGGTCAGAGCTATAAGTAAATAGAACATAACTTGGTCAGTTACCTGGCTTTGAGCTCACAGACAGTCTGTGCTTTTGTTACAGATGTGTGTCAATAACACAGATATACTCTATCTACTACGGCATTTCCGGGTTTTGCCTGTGCCGATCTGGTTGGATTCATTTAATAGTAAAATATTATATTTTAGAGAGAAGTTGTGGAGCTGAGATGCTTCCCAGCTTCGAGAATAGACTTTTACCTCAAGGTCTAGCAGGCTTTGTGTCGGTGAGTGCTAGTAGTTACGTCGTGTTGTTTATTTGCTGGGAACAGTAAACCGTCTCACGGGAGTGATGAAGTTGGACCAGGGCTCAGTAACACCTGGCGTACCTGGCAGGATGAGGAAGCAAGGATAAGACTTCCTGTGGCCGACCTTTTCAGAATAAAAGTATGCTCTAGAGCAAACAAAAACGATTAATTTGCACATTAAAACAATAACTTACATGAAAATATATAACTCAAATTATGTTTCTGTGTATTTTTATTAACATATATAACACATAACATTAACTTTAATTTATCTGAATGAATAAATGCTTTCCACTGGAGTTCATATTTCTATCTTATTCTGAAGGTTGTGCGTGCTAGCACCCCGGAAGTAACCTGAAGACTAACCTTGTTCTTTAGGCGGAAGTGCTGCCCCAGAAGCAGTGTTGCCAGATTTAGCCAAATAAACAAGCGACCACATCTACGAAAACAAGACCAAATAAACAACTACACTTTAGAAACAAGCCCAAATAAACAACTACACTTTATTAATAATAATAATAATAATAATACAACTTTATTTGTATTATACAAATGTTAATGTGTTTCATGTCATGAAAGGTGCTAGATAGCACCTTTCATGACATGAAATGCAGCTCAAAGTGCTTTACAGAGCAATGGAGAAAGAAATAAAAGAAAAGCAAGGCATAAACATTAAAAAACAAGAGCAGTAATGCAATACAGTGAGGACATGAATAACAAAACATTTAAAGATCAATTAAAAGCAAGAGTGGGTCTTGAGCTGTGCTTTAAAAATGTATACAGAGGCTGCCTGTCGAAGGTACAGTGGGAGTTTGGGCCGATTCATACTCCTATTTTAGAGCCGAATAAAAGTCGGTTTGGCGCTGTAGAGCCTACAATTTGACGTCATTTAAGGTTCGGGGGGGCGGGTACCGTCCTAAAGTCGCCTCTTCGGTGCTACTGAAATTTTCTGACGAGCCGAAATCATTTTGGCACTACAGCGCCGAAACAGCGGTAAAATAGGAGTATGAATCGGCCCTTAGTTCCACGCCGTCGGCCCTTAGAAGCAGAAAGCTGCTACCCCGTATTTTTTAGAGCAGGCCAGCAGTGGAAGACCTTAGGGGCGGTTTGGGACATATTTAGGCAGGCAGTCATGTAGGTATAGGAAGGTGTGACCGTGCGAGACCATTGAGAGCTTTATAAACAAGTAAAATAATTTTAAAATCAATCCTAAAAACAACCGGAAGCCAGTGCAGTGAAGCTAAAACTGGAGTAATATGTTCTCTCATCTTAGTTTTAGTTAACTTAAAACTCTGGCTGCTGCATTTTGGACAAGTTGTAATCTGTCAGTTGTTTTCTTAGGCAGTCCAGAAAAAAGTGCATTGCAGAAAACAAGAGCAAATAAACAACTACACTTTAGAAACAATAAGCCCCCACAAAACACTACCTGCAAAATAAATCTTGCAATATTTACAAGCAACACATTTACAAAGACAGTCACTTATAATTATCAGACATGGCAACCCTGTCCCTGTGTTCTCTTCTGTTCCTTTGGAAGATTACATTACACAGCAGCGCCCTCCAGCGGCGCTGCTCTGACATTACATGTTCAATGTCATGTCCATCAGCAGCCCTTGATTTCATTTGATTTGAACTTTCAGGTAAAAATAAAAATCAATGTATTACAAAAAAAAAAGAAATAAACAGATTAACAGAATAAACAAAGAAAGAACGGACAACAATGTGATCATGGAAGAAGTAAAGACTTATTTAATCCTACCTTCTTTTATATTTACTCCAAGATTCTTTTCCATCTAAATACTTTGTATATGTGTATTTAAATAGTATGTTAAAACTACTAGTAACTGGTGTACTGTAGTACTGACCATGGTATTACTGTGTACTAGTAACAGTAATACCATGGTCAGTACACCAGTTACTAGTAGTTTTAACACAGTAATACCATGGTCAGTACACCAGTTACTAGTAGTTTTAACACAGTAATACCACGGTCAGTACACCAGTTACTAGTAGTTTTAACACAGTAATACCACGGTCAGTACACCAGTTACTAGTAGTTTTATCACAGTAATACCATGGTCAGTACACCAGTTACTAGTAGTTTTAACACAGTAATACCACGGTCAGTACACCAGTTACTAGTAGTTTTAACACAGTAATACCACGGTCAGTACACCAGTTACTAGTAGTTTTAACACAGTAATACCATGGTCAGTACACCAGTTACTAGTAGTTTTAACACAGTAATACCATGGTCAGTACACCAGTTACTAGTAGTTTTAACACAGTAATACCATGGTCAGTACACCAGTTACTAGTAGTTTTAACACAGTAATACCACGGTCAGTACACCAGTTACTAGTAGTTTTAACACAGTAATACCACGGTCAGTACACCAGTTACTAGTAGTTTTAACACAGTAATACCATGGTCAGTACACCAGTTACTAGTAGTTTTATCACAGTAATACCATAGTCAGTACACCAGTTACTAGTAGTTTTAACACAGTAATACCACGGTCAGTACACCAGTTACTAGTAGTTTTAACACAGTAATACCACGGTCAGTACACCAGTTACTAGTAGTTTTAACACAGTAATACCATGGTCAGTACACCAGTTACTAGTAGTTTTAACACAGTAATACCATGGTCAGTACACCAGTTACTAGTAGTTTTAACACAGTAATACCACGGTCAGTACACCAGTTACTAGTAGTTTTAACACAGTAATACCATGGTCAGTACACCAGTTACTAGTAGTTTTAACACAGTAATACCACGGTCAGTACACCAGTTACTAGTAGTTTTAACACAGTAATACCATGGTCAGTACACCAGTTACTAGTAGTTTTAACACAGTAATACCACGGTCAGTACACCAGTTACTAGTAGTTTTAACACAGTAATACCATGGTCAGTACACCAGTTACTAGTAGTTTTAACACAGTAATACCATGGTCAGTACACCAGTTTTAGTAGTTTTTAGTAGTTTTAACTCTGTGGGCAGATGCCAAATCGGGCTGGAAAAGAAATTTAGCATCTCCATGAAGCTTGTCAACATACTGAAGCTCAATATACTCTAAAAAGATGGCTGTGTTGAAACCATAGACTGTAAAAAGAATATGGACAAAGCGTTCTCCGGGTCTGATATGGACGTAAAATGAAGCCTGTCAGTCCTTGAATTGTAAATCGCCATCTTTCTAGATCCGTTTTGGCCCAGCTGGCCCATTGGCTGGCCCAGACAACGAGGCGGGACTTCCCCCCTTCTTCTTAGTTGGTTTTTATTTTGACTCGAACGGGGGGTGGCTCCCGTTCATAGACTGTAACGGTAGCCACGCCCCTCAGAACATACGCGACTTTATGGACATTCTTTTAATTAATGCGACCATAATTTTCCAAAAAGAATATTATGACATTAGAAATGAGACTTTAAACTAGTGACTGGAAGCAGAAAGTATTCATGACCATGTTTATTAAGGTAATACAGTCTAGGTGAAGTTGGGCCCAAATACATGGACCTCTATGGGGCTATGGGGTTATTTGGGCCCAATGACAGCGCCACAACAGGCCATTATATGAACTTTCAGGAAATCCCGATTTCCTTAGTGGCTTCACAAAATATCTGTCTGACTGCCCCCCCTGGTTAAATATCTGTCTGACTGCCCCCCTGGTTAAATATCTGTCTGACTGCCCCCCCTGGTTAAATATCTGTCTGACTGCCCCCCTGGTTAAATATCTGTCTGACTGCCCCCCTGGTTAAATATCTGTCTGACTGCCCCCCTGGTTAAATATCTGTCTGACTGCCCCCCTGGTTAAATATCTGTCTGACTGCCCCCCTGGTTAAATATCTGTCTGACTGCCCCCCTGGTTGAAACCAGTGTTAAGTTTTCACTGTCAGTGGATCAACACCATGCAGATAACACGGCCTAAACCATCACTGTGTTTTGTCATGTCCAGAGTCTCAACATAACCGTCTATTCTGATATTTTACAGCGCTGTGAGCCTCCGTACATTGACCAGCTTCATGTTGATGCCGATCTTCCTTTTCCAGCAGCACTACACCTGCCCACAGAGCCAGAACTACACCTGCCCACAGAGCCAGAACTACACCTGCCCACAGAGCCAGAACTACACCTGCCCACAGAGCCAGAACTACACCTGCCCAGAGCCAGAACTACACCTGCCCAGAGCCAGAACTACACCTGCCCACAGAGCCAGAACTACACCTGCCCACAGAGCCAGAACTACACCTGCCCAGAGCCAGAACTACACCTGCCCAGAGCCAGAACTACACCTGCCCACAGAGCCAGAACTACACCTGCCCACAGAGCCAGAACTACACCTGCCCAGAGCCAGAACTACACCTGCCCACAGAGCCAGAACTACACCTGCCCACAGAGCCAGAACTACACCTGCCCACAGAGCCAGAACTACACCTGCCCAGAGCCAGAACTACACCTGCCCACAGAGCCAGAACTACACCTGCCCACAGAGCCAGAACTACACCTGCCCACAGAGCCAGAACTACACCTGCCCACAGAGCCAGAACTACACCTGCCCACAGAGCCAGAACTACACCTGCCTACAGAGCCAGAACTACACCTGCCCACAGAGCCAGAACTACACCTGCCCACAGAGCCAGAACTACACCTGCCCACAGAGCCAGAACTACACCTGCCCAGAGCCAGAACTACACCTGCCCACAGAGCCAGAACTACACCTGCCCACAGAGCCAGAACTACACCTGCCCACAGAGCCAGAACTACACCTGCCCACAGAGCCAGAACTACACCTGCCCACAGAGCCAGAAGAGCCAGAACTACACCTGCCCACAGAGCCAGAACTACACCTGCCCACAGAGCCAGAACTACACCTGCCCACAGAGCCAGAACTACACCTGCCCACAGAGCCAGAACTACACCTGCCCACAGAGCCAGAACTACACCTGCCCACAGAGCCAGAACTACACCTGCCCACAGAGCCAGAACTACACCTACCCACAGAGCCAGAACTACACCTGCCCAGAGCCAGAACTACACCTGCCCACAGAGCCAGAACTACACCTGCCCACAGAGCCAGAACTACACCTGCCCACAGAGCCAGAACTACACCTGCCCACAGAGCCAGAACTACACCTGCCCACAGAGCCAGAACTACACCTGCCCACAGAGCCAGAACTACACCTGCCCACAGAGCCAGAACTACACCTGCCCACAGAGCCAGAACTACTAGTATAAATGTAATGTCCTACGATTTACAATGTAGTCATTTATCAGACGCTCTTAATCCAGAGATTTACAGTAAGCAAGAACACACAGTGGAATATCTATATCATTTGCATCATTAGCATATAATTATATCATAACTGCCACTAGCTGAGGATGCCAGCTATCCTCACCAGCTAAACATCTCCCAACAAACTCCACAGAGAAGGCGTTGTTGTCTTTATGAAGTTTTACTGGTCAATTTGTGAAACTGTAACAACAAAATACAAACATTCCAAATGACTGTTACAATACAGAAAGCATGTGTCAAACAAACAGAGCTAATCTACAGAGTACAAATCACTTAAGCTGTTTGCAAAACATGAAAAAACATAAAATAACCTGCTATCATAAAATCAACAATCAAATGTCTCACAGACACTGCTTTTAGCCCAAGAGAAGACACAAACAGCAGTACACTGTAGCTGAAGACATTTGACCGGCTGGCTGCCTGCCTGCCTGACTGACTGGCTGGCTGGCTGGCTGGCTGGCTGGCTGGCTGGCTGACTGACTGACTGACTGACTGAGCACATCTGAAATATATGTTGTATCTAATTGAAAGCACAAGGCAAACATGACAATAAGAAACCCTGGGGTACCACAGGGTGGTGCCGTTTCACAGAATGATTAAACATGACCACTAACACTGTGGGTGCAGAGCAGTAATTATAATATAATAAAAAGCAATATCATTAGCATCTCGCTGACGTTATGGTTTAATACTTTGTTCTCACTCACTCGTCCCATGGCCCAGGGGGTCGTAGCGATGTCGTCCCATGGCCTAGGGGGCCGTAGCGATGTCGTCCCATGGCCTCTAGGGGGTAGGGATGTCATCGAGGATGCTTGGGCAGTCTGGGTCTGGGCCCCAACTCGTCTCCTGTAGGTGAAAATAGGCCCCAACTCGTCTCCTGTAGGTGAAAATAGGGCCCCAACTCGTCCCCTGTAGGTGAAAATAGGGCCCAACTCGTCTCCTGTAGGTGAAAATAGGACCCAACTCGTCTCCTGTAGGTGAAAATAGGGCCCAACTCGTCTCCTGTAGGTGAAAATAGGGCCCAACTCGTCTCCTGTAGGTGAAAATAGGCCCCAACTCGTCTCCTGTAGGTGAAAATAGGGCCCCAACTCGTCCCCTGTAGGTGAAAATAGGGCCCAACTCGTCTCCTGTAGGTGAAAATAGGGCCCAACTCGTCTCCTGTAGGTGAAAATAGGGCCCCAACTCGTCTCCTGTAGGTGGAAATAGGGCCCCAACTCGTCTCCTGTAGGTGAAAATAGGCCCCAACTCGTCTCCTGTAGGTGAAAATAGGGCCCCAACTCGTCCCCTGTAGGTGAAAATAGGCCCCAACTCGTCTCCTGTAGGTGAAAATAGGGCCCAACTCGTCTCCTGTAGGTGAAAATAGGGCCCCAACTCGTCCCCTGTAGGTGAAAATAGGGCCCCAACTCGTCTCCTGTAGGTGGAAATAGGGCCCCAACTCGTCTCCTGTAGGTGAAAATAGGCCCCAACTCGTCCCCTGTAGGTGAAAATAGGGCCCAACTCGTCTCCTGTAGGTGAAAATAGGGCCCAACTCGTCTCCTGTAGGTGAAAATAGGGCCCCAACTCGTCTCCTGTAGGTGAAAATAGGGCCCCAACTCGTCCCCTGTAGGTGAAAATAGGGCCCAACTCGTCTCCTGTAGGTGAAAATAGGGCCCAACTCGTCTCCTGTAGGTGAAAATAGGGCCCCAACTCGTCTCCTGTAGGTGAAAATAGGGCCCAACTCGTCTCCTGTAGGTGAAAATAGGGCCCCAACTCGTCCCCTGTAGGTGAAAATAGGGCCCAACTCGTCTCCTGTAGGTGAAAATAGGGCCCAACTCGTCTCCTGTAGGTGAAAATAGGGCCCAACTCGTCTCCTGTAGGTGAAAATAGGGCCCAACTCGTCTCCTGTAGGTGAAAATAGGGCCCAACTCGTCTCCTGTAGGTGAAAATAGGGCCCAACTCGTCTCCTGTAGGTGAAAATAGGGCCCCAACTCGTCTCCTGTAGGTGAAAATAGGGCCCCAACTCGTCTCCTGTAGGTGAAAATAGGGCCCAACTCGTCTCCTGTAGGTGAGAATAGGGCCCAACTCGTCTCCTGTAGGTGAAAATAGGGCCCAACTCGTCTCCTGTAGGTGAAAATAGGGCCCAACTCGTCTCCTGTAGGTGAAAATAGGGCCCAACTCGTCTCCTGTAGGTGAGAATAGGGCCCAACTCGTCCCCTGTAGGTGAAAATAGGGCCCAACTCGTCTCCTGTAGGTGAAAATAGGGCCCAACTCGTCTCCTGTAGGTGAAAATAGGGCCCAACTCGTCTCCTGTAGGTGAAAATAGGGCCCAACTCGTCTCCTGTAGGTGAAAATAGGGCCCAACTCGTCCCCTGTAGGTGAAAATAGGGCCCAACTCGTCTCCTGTAGGTGAAAATAGGGCCCAACTCGTCTCCTGTAGGTGAAAATAGGGCCCAACTCGTCTCCTGTAGGTGAAAATAGGCCCCAACTCGTCTCCTGTAGGTGAAAATAGGGCCCAACTCGTCTCCTGTAGGTGAAAATAGGGCCCAACTCGTCTCCTGTAGGTGAAAATAGGGCCCAACTCGTCTCCTGTAGGTGAAAATAGGGCCCAACTCGTCCCCTGTAGGTGAAAATAGGGCCCAACTCGTCTCCTGTAGGTGAAAATAGGGCCCAACTCGTCTCCTGTAGGTGAAAATAGGGCCCCAACTCGTCTCCTGTAGGTGAAAATAGGGCCCAACTCGTCTCCTGTAGGTGAAAATAGGCCCCAACTCGTCTCCTGTAGGTGGAAATAGGGCCCCAACTCGTCTCCTGTAGGTGAAAATAGGCCCCAACTCGTCTCCTGTAGGTGAAAATAGGGCCCCAACTCGTCCCCTGTAGGTGAAAATAGGCCCCAACTCGTCTCCTGTAGGTGAAAATAGGGCCCCAACTCGTCCCCTGTAGGTGAAAATAGGGCCCAACTCGTCTCCTGTAGGTGAAAATAGGGCCCAACTCGTCTCCTGTAGGTGAAAATAGGGCCCAACTCGTCTCCTGTAGGTGAAAATAGGGCCCAACTCGTCTCCTGTAGGTGAAAATAGGGCCCAACTCGTCTCCTGTAGGTGAAAATAGGGCCCAACTCGTCTCCTGTAGGTGAAAATAGGGCCCCAACTCGTCTCCTGTAGGTGAAAATAGGGCCCCAACTCGTCTCCTGTAGGTGAAAATAGGGCCCAACTCGTCTCCTGTAGGTGAGAATAGGGCCCAACTCGTCTCCTGTAGGTGAAAATAGGGCCCAACTCGTCTCCTGTAGGTGAAAATAGGGCCCAACTCGTCTCCTGTAGGTGAAAATAGGGCCCAACTCGTCTCCTGTAGGTGAGAATAGGGCCCAACTCGTCCCCTGTAGGTGAAAATAGGGCCCAACTCGTCTCCTGTAGGTGAAAATAGGGCCCAACTCGTCTCCTGTAGGTGAAAATAGGGCCCAACTCGTCTCCTGTAGGTGAAAATAGGGCCCAACTCGTCTCCTGTAGGTGAAAGTAGGGCCCAACTCGTCCCCTGTAGGTGAAAATAGGCCCCAACTCGTCTCCTGTAGGTGAAAATAGGGCCCAACTCGTCCCCTGTAGGTGAAAATAGGGCCCAACTCGTCTCCTGTAGGTGAAAATAGGCCCCAACTCGTCTCCTGTAGGTGAAAATAGGGCCCAACTCGTCTCCTGTAGGTGAAAATAGGGCCCAACTCGTCTCCTGTAGGTGAAAATAGGGCCCAACTCGTCTCCTGTAGGTGAAAATAGGGCCCCAACTCGTCTCCTGTAGGTGAAAATAGGGCCCAACTCGTGGTGAAAATAGGCCCCAACTCGTCTCCTGTAGGTGAAAATAGGGCCCAACTCGTCTCCTGTAGGTGAAAATAGGGCCCAACTCGTCTCCTGTAGGTGAAAATAGGGCCCAACTGGTCTCCTGTAGGTGAAAATAGGGCCCAACTCGTCCCCTGTAGGTGAAAATAGGGCCCAACTCGTCTCCTGTAGGTGAAAATAGGGCCCAACTCGTCTCCTGTAGGTGAAAATAGGGCCCCAACTCGTCTCCTGTAGGTGAAAATAGGGCCCAACTCGTCTCCTGTAGGTGAAAATAGGCCCCAACTCGTCTCCTGTAGGTGAAAATAGGGCCCCAACTCGTCTCCTGTAGGTGAAAATAGGGCCCAACTCGTCTCCTGTAGGTGAAAATAGGGCCCAACTCGTCTCCTGTAGGTGAAAATAGGGCCCCAACTCGTCTCCTGTAGGTGAAAATAGGGCCCAACTCGTCTCCTGTAGGTGAAAATAGGGCACAACTCGTCTCCTGTAGGTGAAAATAGGGCCCAACTCGTCTCCTGTAGGTGAAAATAGGGCCCAACTCGTCTCCTGTAGGTGAAAATAGGCCCCAACTCGTCTCCTGTAGGTGAAAATAGGGCCCAACTCGTCTCCTGTAGGTGAAAATAGGGCCCAACTCGTCTCCTGTAGGTGAAAATAGGGCCCAACTCGTCTCCTGTAGGTGAAAATAGGGCCCAACTCGTCCCCTGTAGGTGAAAATAGGCCCCAACTCGTCTCCTGTAGGTGAAAATAGGGCCCAACTCGTCTCCTGTAGGTGAAAATAGGCCCCAACTCGTCTCCTGTAGGTGAAAATAGGGCCCCAACTCGTCTCCTGTAGGTGAAAATAGGGCCCAACTCTTCTCCTGTAGGTGAAAATAGGCCCCAACTCGTCTCCTGTAGGTGAAAATAGGGCCCCAACTCGTCTCCTGTAGGTGAAAATAGGGCCCAACTCGTCTCCTGTAGGTGAAAATAGGGCCCCAACTCGTCTCCTGTAGGTGAAAATAGGCCCCAACTCGTCTCCTGTAGGTGAAAATAGGGCCCAACTCGTCTCCTGTAGGTGAAAATAGGGCCCAACTCGTCTCCTGTAGGTGAAAATAGGGCCCAACTCGTCCCCTGTAGGTGAAAATAGGGCCCCAACTCGTCTCCTGTAGGTGAAAATAGGGCCCAACTCGTCTCCTGTAGGTGAAAATAGGGCCCCAACTCGTCTCCTGTAGGTGAATATAGGGCCCAACTCGTCTCCTGTAGGTGAAAATAGGGCCCCAACTCGTCCCCTGTAGGTGAAAATAGGGCCCAACTCGTCTCCTGTAGGTGAAAATAGGGCCCAACTCGTCTCCTGTAGGTGAAAATAGGGCCCAACTCGTCTCCTGTAGGTGAAAATAGGGCCCAACTCGTCTCCTGTAGGTGAAAATAGGGCCCAACTCGTCTCCTGTAGGTGAAAATAGGGCCCCAACTCGTCTCCTGTAGGTGAAAATAGGGCCCAACTCGTCCCCTGTAGGTGAAAATAGGGCCCAACTCGTCCCCTGTAGGTGAAAATAGGGCCCAACTCGTCCCCTGTAGGTGAAAATAGGGCCCAACTCGTCTCCTGTAGGTGAAAATAGGGCCCAACTCGTCTCCTGTAGGTGAAAATAGGGCCCAACTCGTCTCCTGTAGGTGAAAATAGGGCCCAACTCGTCTCCTGTAGGTGAAAATAGGGCCCAACTCGTCTCCTGTAGGTGAAAATAGGGCCCCAACTCGTCCCCTGTAGGTGAAAATAGGCCCCAACTCGTCTCCTGTAGGTGAAAATAGGGCCCAACTCGTCTCCTGTAGGTGAAAATAGGGCCCAACTCGTCTCCTGTAGGTGAAAATAGGGCCCAACTCGTCTCCTGTAGGTGAAAATAGGGCCCAACTCGTCTCCTGTAGGTGAAAATAGGGCCCAACTCGTCTCCTGTAGGTGAAAATAGGGCCCAACTCGTCCCCTGTAGGTGAAAATAGGGCCCCAACTCGTCTCCTGTAGGTGAAAATAGGGCCCAACTCGTCTCCTGTAGGTGAAAATAGGGCCCAACTCGTCTCCTGTAGGTGAAAATAGGGCCCAACTCGTCTCCTGTAGGTGAAAATAGGGCCCCAACTCGTCCCCTGTAGGTGAAAATAGGGCCCAACTCGTCTCCTGTAGGTGAAAATAGGGCCCAACTCGTCTCCTGTAGGTGAAAATAGGGCCCAACTCGTCTCCTGTAGGTGAAAATAGGGCCCAACTCGTCTCCTGTAGGTGAAAATAGGGCCCAACTCGTCTCCTGTAGGTGAAAATAGGGCCCCAACTCGTCTCCTGTAGGTGAAAATAGGGCCCAACTCGTCTCCTGTAGGTGAAAATAGGGCCCCAACTCGTCTCCTGTAGGTGAAAATAGGGCCCCAACTCGTCTCCTGTAGGTGAAAATAGGGCCCCAACTCGTCTCCTGTAGGTGAAAATAGGCCCCAACTCGTCTCCTGTAGGTGAAAATAGGGCCCAACTCGTCTCCTGTAGGTGAAAATAGGCCCCAACTCGTCCCCTGTAGGTGAAAATAGGGCACAACTCGTCTCCTGTAGGTGAAAATAGGGCACAACTCCAGGGGTGGCTCGTATCTATGGGCAAGGGGGGCTGAGCCCCCCCTATTTTATGGAGTAAAGATGAGAAATTATTATTAAAATGTTTTAGAATAGATACTTTTATATTCTGGTATAATCTAAAGCAGCAACAGCATCAAATAGTTACAAGAAAAACACAAAATAGCCCAAAATGGGCTGATTTCTTACAGCCCAAAATGCTTCCATTGGCTTTCATTGCGTTGAATGATTGACAGCTGCCAAGACACGCCTGCTTGGTTTACTTGCCATTGGGGCTACAATCTCTCAGCCCCAGAGCCAATAGAGGGCTGTGCTCAGCCCTAAGGCCCGCCTCAGACCGTGAGGTCATTGGCTATTGACCAATCACAGAACGTGGCCACCTGCTTGTGTGTGGTTGTTTATGATGTGAAAGAAGTAGCCTATTTTAAATGAAATAAGTTTATTATTTACTTTATAATCCGTTTTGTCCCGTGTCCGTGGAGGGGAAAATGAAGTTAAGAGACTGGGAGCATATCGTCCATTTTGGATGTAACAAAAGGAAAGGATACGAAGAATACGTTTTGTGAGTTTGAAAGTCTTGCTTGGGGCAGACACCGGACCCACAGAAAGGTAGAGTGGTCTGCTTCATTCATCTCACAAAGTTAAGAAACATAATCGCTGGTTTAATCACATTGAAAGTGGCTCGAGCTCTCATTGAGTTGGGAAGAGAGAGAGAGAGAGGCTGTGTTTGTGTGCGTGTGTTAGTGTTGTTTCGGTGCCGTGTGCGTGCGCACGTGCGTGCATGCCTTGCAAGTTGCTTGTTTCGAAACGGCACCGACGCGCGCGCGCAACGCAACTGGCGCAAACGGCCCGTTTGCGCCAGTTGCGCGCGCGCGCGTGTGCGTGCGTGCATGCGTACTGTTATTATTAATGACAGTATAAGAGCAGCTATCTGTACATACAAATACAATGTTCAGTGGAGTGTTTTTTTGTGGGCATGCACTTCTGTTGTTGTGGAGCATTTGCTGTAACAAAGTATAGGCCTGTAGTATAGTGTCATTGCTGTACTTTGATATCTGGAATATGATGCTATTGCTGCAGGTTGAACTAGTTGGGTAGCATATTGTAATAGATTTTCTGAGTAGCACTGCATGGGTACTGGCTGGGTTGTTGTGGAATGTGATGTTGATGCTGTTGTTGCTGTAGACCAGTATTCTGTGAACATGCTGTAATATAGGGTGAACAATGGATAGCATCTTTTTGTATTGAGTTGTACTTGAAATGTACTGTAATTCTGCAAACTGTTAATAAATCAATCAGCATATACTATCGTATATTGGCCCGTAGCATAAGATTTCTTCAGCCCCTCCAACCAACATCAGCTAGAGCCGCCACTGCACAACTCGTCTCCTGTAGGTGAAAATAGGGCCCAACTCGTCCCCTGTAGGTGAAAATAGGGCACAACTCGTCTCCTGTAGGTGAAAATAGGGCCCAACTCGTCCCCTGTAGGTGAAAATAGGGCCCAACTCGTCTCCTGTAGGTGAAAATAGGCCCCAACTCGTCCCCTGTAGGTGAAAATAGGGCACAACTCGTCTCCTGTAGGTGAAAATAGGGCCCAACTCGTCCCCTGTAGGTGAAAATAGGGCACAACTCGTCTCCTGTAGGTGAAAATAGGGCCCAACTCGTCTCCTGTAGGTGAAAATAGGGCACAACTCGTCTCCTGTAGGTGAAAATAGGGCCCAACTCGTCTCCTGTAGGTGAAAATAGGGCCCAACTCGTCTCCTGTAGGTGAAAATAGGGCCCAACTCGTCTCCTGTAGGTGAAAATAGGGCCCAACTCGTCTCCTGTAGGTGAAAATAGGGCCCAACTCGTCTCCTGTAGGTGAAAATAGGGCCCAACTCGTCCCCTGTAGGTGAAAATAGGGCCCAACTCGTCTCCTGTAGGTGAGAATAGGGCCCAACTCGTCTCCTGTAGGTGAAAATAGGCCCCAACTCGTCTCCTGTAGGTGAAAATAGGGCCCAACTCGTCTCCTGTAGGTGAGAATAGGGCCCAACTCGTCCCCTGTAGGTGAAAATAGGGCCCAACTCGTCTCCTGTAGGTGAGAATAGGGCCCAACTCGTCCCCTGTAGGTGAAAATAGGGCCCAACTCGTCTCCTGTAGGTGAGAATAGGGCCCAACTCGTCCCCTGTAGGTGAAAATAGGGCCCAACTCGTCTCCTGTAGGTGAAAATAGGGCCCAACTCGTCTCCTGTAGGTGAAAATAGGGCCCCAACTCGTCTCCTGTAGGTGAAAATAGGGCCCCAACTCGTCTCCTGTAGGTGAAAATAGGGCCCCAACTCGTCTCCTGTAGGTGAAAATAGGGCCCCAACTCGTCTCCTGTAGGTGAAAATAGGGCCCAACTCGTCTCCTGTAGGTGAAAATAGGGCCCAACTCGTCTCCTGTAGGTGAAAATAGGCCCCAACTCGTCTCCTGTAGGTGAAAATAGGGCCCAACTCGTCTCCTGTAGGTGAAAATAGGGCCCAACTCGTCTCCTGTAGGTGAAAATAGGGCCCCAACTCGTCCCCTGTAGGTGAAAATAGGGCCCAACTCGTCTCCTGTAGGTGAAAATAGGGCCCAACTCGTCTCCTGTAGGTGAAAATAGGCCCCAACTCGTCTCCTGTAGGTGAAAATAGGGCCCCAACTCGTCTCCTGTAGGTGAAAATAGGGCCCCAACTCGTCTCCTGTAGGTGAAAATAGGGCCCCAACTCGTCTCCTGTAGGTGAAAATAGGGCCCAACTCGTCTCCTGTAGGTGAAAATAGGGCCCAACTCGTCTCCTGTAGGTGAAAATAGGGCCCAACTCGTCTCCTGTAGGTGAAAATAGGGCCCCAACTCGTCTCCTGTAGGTGAAAATAGGCCCCAACTCGTCTCCTGTAGGTGAAAATAGGCCCCAACTCGTCTCCTGTAGGTGAAAATAGGGCCCAACTCGTCTCCTGTAGGTGAAAATAGGCCCCAACTCGTCCCCTGTAGGTGAAAATAGGGCCCAACTCGTCTCCTGTAGGTGAAAATAGGGCCCCAACTCGTCCCCTGTAGGTGAAAATAGGGCCCAACTCGTCTCCTGTAGGTGAAAATAGGGCCCAACTCGTCTCCTGTAGGTGAAAATAGGGCCCAACTCGTCTCCTGTAGGTGAAAATAGGCCCCAACTCGTCTCCTGTAGGTGAAAATAGGCCCCAACTCGTCTCCTGTAGGTGAAAATAGGGCCCAACTCGTCCCCTGTAGGTGAAAATAGGGCCCAACTCGTCTCCTGTAGGTGAAAATAGGGCCCAACTCGTCTCCTGTAGGTGAAAATAGGGCCCCAACTCGTCTCCTGTAGGTGAAAATAGGGCCCAACTCGTCTCCTGTAGGTGAAAATAGGGCCCAACTCGTCCCCTGTAGGTGAAAATAGGGCCAACTCGTCTCCTGTAGGTGAAAATAGGGCCCAACTCGTCTCCTGTAGGTGAAAATAGGGCCCAACTCGTCTCCTGTAGGTGAAAATAGGCCCCAACTCGTCTCCTGTAGGTGAAAATAGGGCCCAACTCGTCTCCTGTAGGTGAAAATAGGGCCCAACTCGTCTCCTGTAGGTGAAAATAGGGCCCCAACTCGTCTCCTGTAGGTGAAAATAGGGCCCAACTCGTCTCCTGTAGGTGAAAATAGGCCCCAACTCGTCTCCTGTAGGTGAAAATAGGCCCCAACTCGTCTCCTGTAGGTGAAAATAGGGCCCAACTCGTCTCCTGTAGGTGAAAATAGGGCCCCAACTCGTCTCCTGTAGGTGAAAATAGGGCCCAACTCGTCTCCTGTAGGTGAAAATAGGGCCCCAACTCGTCTCCTGTAGGTGAAAATAGGGCCCCAACTCGTCTCCTGTAGGTGAAAATAGGGCCCAACTCGTCTCCTGTAGGTGAAAATAGGGCCCAACTCGTCCCCTGTAGGTGAAAATAGGGCCCAACTCGTCTCCTGTAGGTGAAAATAGGGCCCAACTCGTCTCCTGTAGGTGAAAATAGGGCCCAACTCGTCCCCTGTAGGTGAAAATAGGGCCCAACTCGTCTCCTGTAGGTGAAAATAGGGCCCAACTCGTCTCCTGTAGGTGAAAATAGGCCCCAACTCGTCTCCTGTAGGTGAAAATAGGGCCCAACTCGTCTCCTGTAGGTGAAAATAGGCCCCAACTCGTCTCCTGTAGGTGAAAATAGGGCCCAACTCGTCTCCTGTAGGTGAAAATAGGGCCCAACTCGTCTCCTGTAGGTGAAAATAGGGCCCAACTCGTCTCCTGTAGGTGAAAATAGGGCCCAACTCGTCCCCTGTAGGTGAAAATAGGGCCAACTCGTCTCCTGTAGGTGAAAATAGGGCCCAACTCGTCTCCTGTAGGTGAAAATAGGGCCCAACTCGTCTCCTGTAGGTGAAAATAGGGCCCAACTCGTCTCCTGTAGGTGAAAATAGGGCCCAACTCGTCTCCTGTAGGTGAAAATAGGGCCCAACTCGTCCCCTGTAGGTGAAAATAGGGCCAACTCGTCTCCTGTAGGTGAAAATAGGGCCCAACTCGTCTCCTGTAGGTGAAAATAGGGCCCAACTCGTCTCCTGTAGGTGAAAATAGGGCCCAACTCGTCTCCTGTAGGTGAAAATAGGCCCCAACTCGTCTCCTGTAGGTGAAAATAGGCCCCAACTCGTCTCCTGTAGGTGAAAATAGGGCCCAACTCGTCTCCTGTAGGTGAAAATAGGGCCCCAACTCGTCTCCTGTAGGTGAAAATAGGGCCCAACTCGTCTCCTGTAGGTGAAAATAGGGCCCCAACTCGTCTCCTGTAGGTGAAAATAGGGCCCCAACTCGTCTCCTGTAGGTGAAAATAGGGCCCAACTCGTCTCCTGTAGGTGAAAATAGGGCCCAACTCGTCCCCTGTAGGTGAAAATAGGGCCCAACTCGTCTCCTGTAGGTGAAAATAGGGCCCAACTCGTCTCCTGTAGGTGAAAATAGGGCCCAACTCGTCTCCTGTAGGTGAAAATAGGGCCCAACTCGTCTCCTGTAGGTGAAAATAGGGCCCCAACTCGTCCCCTGTAGGTGAAAATAGGGCCCAACTCGTCTCCTGTAGGTGAAAATAGGGCCCAACTCGTCTCCTGTAGGTGAAAATAGGGCCCAACTCGTCTCCTGTAGGTGAAAATAGGCCCCAACTCGTCTCCTGTAGGTGAAAATAGGGCCCAACTCGTCTCCTGTAGGTGAAAATAGGGCCCCAACTCGTCTCCTGTAGGTGAAAATAGGGCCCCAACTCGTCTCCTGTAGGTGAAAATAGGGCCCAACTCGTCTCCTGTAGGTGAAAATAGGCCCCAACTCGTCTCCTGTAGGTGAAAATAGGGCCCAACTCGTCCCCTGTAGGTGAAAATAGGGCCCAACTCGTCTCCTGTAGGTGAATACAGGGCCCAACTCGTCCCTCTTTGAGAGGGAGGTAGGCTATATCTTGTCACATGACCATACCAGGCCAGCTGCACTAGTTAACAATTTACAGTGTAATTTATCAGACGCACTTAATCCAGTCTAGAGACTAGTAAACAAGAACACATGGTAATGCATCACATAGACATAGTCCAGTATAATACGTAAAACTAGAACCTAACATCAGTCTAACAGTAGCATAATATATAAACATAGAAATAGTCATCTAGGATCATACGTAAGACCCAACATCTATATAAAACACTAGTTATAGATGTTAAACTATGAGTATAAACTAGTTATAGATGTTAAACTATGAGTATAAACTAGTTATAGATGTTACACTATGAGTATAAACTATAGTTATAGATATCTCTACAGCAATGTTGTTGAAAGGCCGAGCTACAATGAAGAGACGCGACGCGAGAGCTTTTGTTTTAATGTTTAATTTAGATTGTTTTTAATGTTAATTCATGCTGTGTTTCACCTGTCTGTGGCATCACTCACATATCCAGTAGTTTAGACACAATGAAACAAAGAGAAACGGACAAAAGAAATAGTTTTGAGGGAAAGCAGCAGAAATATATTTGTCAACTCATGCAAGCAACTGAAACCAGATACATTTATATATAGATTTACTGGGAAAGCAGATGAATTCATATATAGATTTACTGGCAAAGCAGATTAATTTATATATAGATTTACTGAAACCAGATGAATTTATATATAGATTTACTGGGAAAGCAGATGAATTTATATATAGATTTACTGAAACCAGATACATTTATATATAGATTTACTGGGAAACCAGATGAATTTATATATAGATTTACTGAAACCAGATACATTCATATATAGATTTACTGGGAAACCAGATATATTTATATATAGATTTGATTATTTCTTTCTAAGGCCAATTTTTGTTGCGTTTTGCCTTTTAACGTTTCCCTCCTATTTGGACGATTCAGAAGGTCTATTTCTAGGAGGAGGAGGAGGAGATCGGGGGTGTGAGAGAAACCCCAAAAAGAGCAGACCAAGTACGGCGTCCGCAACTCGGCGTGAACGGAAGGTGGAAGTCCCAAATTACGTTCAGTTTTTTCAGTGGTTTAAAAAAGAAAAAATACACCAGCCTTCATTCAGCACGCTATGTTGCACAGTATGTATGTATGTATGTATGTATATATATATATATATATATATATATATATCTGTTGTGTTGCACACAAGAGTCTTACAGTATTTCAGCACAAAGGTTTACAGTACAGAGACAAACAAAAACAAAAAACAAGATGAAAAGTTTAGCAAAACCTCTTCGCCCGTTACTACGTGGGTATATATATATATATATATATATATATATATATATATATATATATATCCATACATATATACTACTACATGGATATCACCAAAACTTTGCCAACTTTCCTCCGAAAAACTAAAATTAACAAAAAAGGGCACTTTTTTTTTGTTTTTCGATTTGTCACCCCCCCCCCCCCCGGCATTCCGACATTTCATTTGAACTAAACACAGAGATAACCCTTAACTGTTAGGCTCCCTAACCGAACACAACCCTTTAGGGTTAAGATTAAACCCTAACCGGTAGGGAACCCAACCGTTTAGGGTCAGGTCTTAACCCTAGTGGTTAGGGTTAAGACCTGACCCCATTCTGGGTGGGAACCCCTTTTGGTGGGGTTTTTATGAGCTTGTAGATCTGCTATTTTTCAATAGCTAAAGTATAACATAATGCTTAAAAGGGGTTCCCGCACAGAATGGGGTCAGGTTTTAACCCTAAAGGTTAAGGTCAGGTTTTAACCCTATAGGGTTAGGACCCAACCGTAACCCATTTGAACTAAACGCAGAGATAAAACCGCTCCCATAAACTAACACACCGACATATCAGTAATAAAAGTTAATTTTCTGTTTTTTAATTACATTAAGAAAAAGAAATTCTCAAAATACACCAACCATCCAGATGGATCAATACGTCCAGCAACCGATAAAAATATTGAGGAAAACAAAAAAAAACAAACAAACGAAAAAAAATAAAGCAAAACTAAAACCCTGATACAGTAATGACAACAAACAGGTTTTTGAGAAGCACGCCTCGTGTGTGTGTGTGTGTGTGTATGTGTGTGTGTGTGTGTGTGTGTGTGCGCGCGCGGGTGTGTGCAGAGACATGGACTTGGCTCCTTTCCAAAGACTCAATTAATTAAGTGGTATTTATTTATTTATTTATTTAATTGAAATTAATTAAAGGGATAAAAAATAAAAAAATAAACTAAAAAAAAAAAGAGAAAAATAATTGACTTGATAAACCTCCGTAGTCGACCCCGATTGGTCTACGGCGTCTACTGAGGAGGTGGGAGGAGTCACGGGGAGGTAGGTGGGAGGAGCTTGTCGTCATGACGACGAGGAGGGGGCGGGGCATTGAGTCTCACTGGTTCTCATCCTCCACGTCTTGCAGAGCCTCTTTGTTCTGTTGCTGTTCTTCTCCTGCAGGGGGCGACATTTCACCTTTTATTATTATTACTACTACTGTTACTACATGTTCTGTTGCTGGTCTTCTCCCACAGGGGGCGACATTTCACCATTTATTAAGGGACCAAGAAGTCACTTTGGTCACTTATTGTTTTTTCTTTTTCTTCTTCTTCTTCTTCCGCCAGAAATTGCAGTTCTGACTGAACGGTTTTTCGCGAAACGCGGTAATCTGGTAGAGGGCCATCATGCCAAACGGTGACTATGCGAAGCCCAAGACGATTGGCCAAATGGTGGCGCTATAGCACTCAATTGAAAATGCAAACTTTGAACGTGAATATCTCATGAACCGTTTGACCGTTAGCGATGACACTTTGATACACATATTGCGTCTCCTCATGCCGAACAACAAGTTACAATGTATCTCCTCCCAGGAACAAAACGCCTACACGTTAACTTTGGACCTATACAGACAAATAATCGTAGTACATTTCTTTTAACCCATTCTGACCCGAGATCAGATTCATACGAGGTTTCCGCCGGACACACACTGGTCTGATTAACCCATTCTGACCTGAGATCAGATTCTAAAAATGTCAGTCGCTCTTCGATTTTTCAAAAATAGCAGACCTACAAGCTCGTATCACGCCACTCGGTGGCGCGATATGAGCTTGTAGATCTGCTATTTTTCAATAGCTAAAGCATAACATGATGCTGACACCAAAATGGGTGCCCGGTCAGAATGGGTTAAGTCAAAAAATGAAGTTTTTATGAGCCAATGAAAATTTCTGGTTTGTGAAAATTCTTCTTTTGACCCTAATACATACATGCAGCGTCATATGCTTTTGCAACTGTACAGTATGGTAGAGGATCATGCCAAATAGCACTGAAACATACAGAGAGAAGTTTGTACGTGAAAACACACTGTCGTAATGGATAAAGACCAGGACAGTCGTTACCAAAAATACTGCACGATGTTACTGTTTAGAATGAGTCAACTGACTGTGTCTGCATAGCTCAGTCGGTAGAGCTCTCACCGTTGGACCACAGGTTCAAATCCAGGTAGCGACAACTCAGCCTGTGATTCTTATTTGTTGCATATTGTTCTTATTGCATATTGTCTTCTTTCTTGGTCCCGCTTTATCGCTGCTTGCAGGCCGTTTACCTCTAGCAGCCTGCAGACCGCCATTGTAACGATTGGCTATTATTAGCATTAGCGCACGCCGATTACTTTTCACCAGAAACGTTTACATGTCGGGAGCGATGCGAGACAAAGTCACAAATGACATCCGAACGTCGGATGAATCAAGATATCATAGATCTAGATACCATAGATACTAACGGTCTACCATAGCGTCAGGTTATCATAGATATAGATATAGTAGATACTAACCGTCTCCCTGCATGTCACTCGTCCATAGCGTCAGGTTATCTCGTAACAACTGCATGATGAGCGTTGAGTCCTTGTAACTTTCTTCACTTAGCGTGTCCAGCTCTGCGATGGCGTCGTCGAACGCTGCCTTGGCCAACCTGACCACCAGAGGGAGACAGACACATTCTGTTAATAAACCAACCGGTCCACCAGAGGGAGACAGAGACACATTCTGTTAATAAACCAACCGGTCCACCAGGGGGCGACAGGACAAGGTGCACCAGGCGGCATCTTGGATGTAGCTGAAGTAGCAACATGTTGCCGAAACACCCCCGATGATATGAAGTGATTGAAGGTGTGGATTATGGCGAGTGGTGCGTTATGGGTAGTGTAGTGTAGGGGTGAGAGGTGCGTTATGGGTAGTGTGGTGTAGGGGTGAGTGGTGCATTATGGGTAGTGTAGTGTAGGGGTGAGTGGTGCGTTATGGGTAGTGTAGTGTAGGGGTGAGTGGTGCGTTATGGGTAGTGTAGTGTAGGGGTGAGTGGTGGGTTATGGGTAGTGTAGTGTAGGGGTGAGAGGTGCGTTATGGGTAGTGTAGTGTAGGGGTGAGAGGTGCGTTATGGGTAGTGTGGTGTAGGGGTGAGTGGTGCATTATGGGTAGTGTAGTGTAGGGGTGAGTGGTGCGTTATGGGTAGTGTAGTGTAGGGGTGAGTGGTGCGTTATGGGTAGTGTAGTGTAGGGGTGAGTGGTGCGTTATGGGTAGTGTAGTGTAGGGGTGAGTGGTGCGTTATGGGTAGTGTAGTGTAGGGGTGAGAGGTGCGTTATGGGTAGTGTAGTGTAGGGGTGAGTGGTGCGTTATGGGTAGTGTGGTGTAGGGGTGAGTGGTGCGTTATGGGTAGTGTAGTGTAGGGGTGAGAGGTGCGTTATGGGTAGTGTGGTGTAGGGGTGAGTGGTGCATTATGGGTAGTGTAGTGTAGGGGTGAGTGGTGCGTTATGGGTAGTGTAGTGTAGGGGTGAGTGGTGGGTTATGGGTAGTGTAGTGTAGGGGTGAGAGGTGCGTTATGGGTAGTGTAGTGTAGGGGTGAGTGGTGCGTTATGGGTAGTGTAGTGTAGGGGTGAGTGGTGGGTTATGGGTAGTGTAGTGTAGGGGTGAGAGGTGCGTTATGGGTAGTGTAGTGTAGGGGTGAGTGGTGGGTTATGGGTAGTGTAGTGTAGGGGTGAGTGGTGCGTTGTGGGTAGTGTGGTGTAGGGGTGAGTGGTGCGTTATGGGTAGTGTAGTGTAGGGGTGAGAGGTGCGTTATGGGTAGTGTAGTGTAGGGGTGAGAGGTGCGTTATGGGTAGTGTAGTGTAGGGGTGAGTGGTGGGTTATGGGTAGTGTAGTGTAGGGGTGAGAGGTGCGTTATGGGTAGTGTAGTGTAGGGGTGAGAGGTGCGTTGTGGGTAGTGTGGTGTAGGGGTGAGAGGTGCGTTATGGGTAGTGTAGTGTAGGGGTGAGAGGTGCGTTGTGGGTAGTGTGGTGTAGGGGTGAGTGGTGGGTTATGGGTAGTGTAGTGTAGGGGTGAGTGGTGCGTTATGGGTAGTGTAGTGTAGGGGTGAGTGGTGCGTTATGGGTAGTGTAGTGTAGTGGTGAGTGGTGCGTTATGGGTAGCGTAGTGTAGGGGTGAGTGGTGTGTTATGGGTAGTGTAGTGTAGGGGTGAGAGGTGCGTTGTGGGTAGTGTAGTGTAGGGGTGAGAGGTGCGTTATGGGTAGCGTAGTGTAGGGGTGAGTGGTGTGTTATGGGTAGTGTAGTGTAGGGGTGAGAGGTGCGTTGTGGGTAGTGTAGTGTAGGGGTGAGAGGTGCGTTATGGGTAGTGTAGTGTAGGGGTGAGAGGTGCGTTATGGGTAGTGTGGTGTAGGGGTGAGTGGTGCATTATGGGTAGTGTAGTGTAGGGGTGAGTGGTGCGTTATGGGTAGTGTAGTGTAGGGGTGAGTGGTGCGTTATGGGTAGTGTAGTGTAGGGGTGAGTGGTGGGTTATGGGTAGTGTAGTGTAGGGGTGAGAGGTGCGTTATGGGTAGTGTAGTGTAGGGGTGAGAGGTGCGTTATGGGTAGTGTGGTGTAGGGGTGAGTGGTGCATTATGGGTAGTGTAGTGTAGGGGTGAGTGGTGCGTTATGGGTAGTGTAGTGTAGGGGTGAGTGGTGCGTTATGGGTAGTGTAGTGTAGGGGTGAGTGGTGCGTTATGGGTAGTGTAGTGTAGGGGTGAGTGGTGCGTTATGGGTAGTGTAGTGTAGGGGTGAGAGGTGCGTTATGGGTAGTGTAGTGTAGGGGTGAGTGGTGCGTTATGGGTAGTGTGGTGTAGGGGTGAGTGGTGCGTTATGGGTAGTGTAGTGTAGGGGTGAGAGGTGCGTTATGGGTAGTGTGGTGTAGGGGTGAGTGGTGCATTATGGGTAGTGTAGTGTAGGGGTGAGTGGTGCGTTATGGGTAGTGTAGTGTAGGGGTGAGTGGTGGGTTATGGGTAGTGTAGTGTAGGGGTGAGAGGTGCGTTATGGGTAGTGTAGTGTAGGGGTGAGTGGTGCGTTATGGGTAGTGTAGTGTAGGGGTGAGTGGTGGGTTATGGGTAGTGTAGTGTAGGGGTGAGAGGTGCGTTATGGGTAGTGTAGTGTAGGGGTGAGTGGTGGGTTATGGGTAGTGTAGTGTAGGGGTGAGTGGTGCGTTGTGGGTAGTGTGGTGTAGGGGTGAGTGGTGCGTTATGGGTAGTGTAGTGTAGGGGTGAGAGGTGCGTTATGGGTAGTGTAGTGTAGGGGTGAGAGGTGCGTTATGGGTAGTGTAGTGTAGGGGTGAGTGGTGGGTTATGGGTAGTGTAGTGTAGGGGTGAGAGGTGCGTTATGGGTAGTGTAGTGTAGGGGTGAGAGGTGCGTTGTGGGTAGTGTGGTGTAGGGGTGAGAGGTGCGTTATGGGTAGTGTAGTGTAGGGGTGAGAGGTGCGTTGTGGGTAGTGTGGTGTAGGGGTGAGTGGTGGGTTATGGGTAGTGTAGTGTAGGGGTGAGTGGTGCGTTATGGGTAGTGTAGTGTAGGGGTGAGTGGTGCGTTATGGGTAGTGTAGTGTAGTGGTGAGTGGTGCGTTATGGGTAGCGTAGTGTAGGGGTGAGTGGTGTGTTATGGGTAGTGTAGTGTAGGGGTGAGAGGTGCGTTGTGGGTAGTGTAGTGTAGGGGTGAGAGGTGCGTTATGGGTAGCGTAGTGTAGGGGTGAGTGGTGTGTTATGGGTAGTGTAGTGTAGGGGTGAGAGGTGCGTTGTGGGTAGTGTAGTGTAGGGGTGAGAGGTGCGTTATGGGTAGTGTAGTGTAGGGGTGAGAGGTGCGTTGTGGGTAGTGTGGTGTAGGGGTGAGTGGTGCGTTATGGGTAGCGTAGTGTAGGGGTGAGAGGTGCATTATGGGTAGCGTAGTGTAGGGGTGAGAGGTGGGTTATGGGTAGTGTGGTGTAGGGGTGAGAGGTGCGTTGTGGGTAGCGTAGTGTAGGGGTGAGAGGTGCATTATGGGTAGCGTAGTGTAGGGGTGAGAGGTGGGTTATGGGTAGTGTAGTGTAGGGGTGAGAGGTGCGTTATGGGTAGCGTAGTGTAGGGGTGAGAGGTGCATTATGGGTAGCGTAGTGTAGGGGTGAGAGGTGGGTTATGGGTAGCGTAGTGTAGGGGTGAGAGGTGGGTTATGGGTAGTGTAGTGTAGGGGTGAGTGGTGGGTTATGTGTAGTGTAGTGTAGGGGTGAGAGGTGCGTTATGGGTAGCGTAGTGTAGTGGTGAGTGGTGCGTTGTGGGTAGTGTAGTCCCTACCTGCATGCCCTGTCCGGGGAGTTGAGTATTTCGTAGTAGAACACGGAGAAGTTGAGCGCCAGGCCGAGGCGGATGGGGTGAGTCGGAGGGAGTTCGATCATGGCGATGTCGCTCGCTGCCTTATACGCAACCAGGCTGTTCTCTGCCGCTTCCTTCCTGTCGTTACCCGTCGCGAACTCTGCTAGGTACCGATGGTAGTCCCCCTTCCTGGAGAGAGAGACATTCACTTTACATTACCGAGAGAGAGAGAGACATTCACTTTACATTACCGAGAGAGAGACATTCACTTTACATTACAGAGAGAGACATTCACTATACATTACAGAGAGAGAGAGAGAGACATTCACCTTAACATTACAGCGAGAGAGAGACATTCACTATACATTACAGAGAGAGACATTCACTATACATTACAGAGAGAGAGAGAGAGAGAGAGAGAGACATTCACTTTACATTACCTAGAGAGAGACATTCACTATACATTACAGAGAGAGAGAGAGAGAGAGACATTCACCTTAACATTACAGCGAGAGAGAGACATTCACTATACATTACAGAGAGAGACATTCACTATACATTACAGAGAGAGAGAGAGAGAGAGACATTCACTTTACATTACCTAGAGAGAGAGACATTCAACCTTAACATTACAGCGAGAGAGAGACATTCACTATACATTACAGAGAGAGACATTCACTATACATTACAGAGAGAGAGAGAGAGAGAGACATTCACCTTAACATTACAGCGAGAGAGAGAGTCATTCACTTTACATTACAGCGAGAGAGAGAGAGAGAGAGAGATGCTTTTTTTGTTCTTGCTTAATGTAAGTCGCTCTGGATTAAGAGCGTCTGCTAAATGCCTAAATTGTAAATTGTAGAGAGAGAGACATTCACTTTACATAACAGAGAGAGAGAGAGAGAGGGAGAGAGAACCCATGTGCACATGGAACGGAAGAGTTGACTGAGGCTGCTTATTATCATGATTTCGACCTAAATGGCATATTGGCATAATATATAGATACATATATATAGATAGATACATATATAGATACATATATATACATATATATATAGATACATATCGGCATAATATATCAACAAGGAGAAGATGATATTAGCCTGATGAGTCGACCGTCTTGATCCAAGGCTGTTTCAAACACGGCCATCAGGCTAATCTTTTTACACTCTTTATTTACACTTAGACAGAGTGGCGCATTAGGCCAACATTACCTGGGTTAGCTTTACAGTTTGTGTTGAATGTTGGCATTATAATCCCTTGGTGTTTCATCAGCGCAAACAGAAAATATGTGCTACAGTACAGGCTGCAGCCTGGTGATAAATATGTGCTACAGTACAGGCTGCAGCCTGGTGATAAATATGTGCTACAGTACAGGCTGCAGCCTGGTGATAAATATGTGCTACAGTACAGGCTGCAGCCTGGTGATAAATATGTGCTACAGTACAGGCTGCAGCCTGGTGATAAATATGTGCTACAGTACAGGCTGCAGCCTGGTGATAAATATGTGCTACAGTACAGGCTGCAGCCTGGTGATAAATATGTGCTACAGTACAGGCTGCAGCCTGGTGATAAATATGTGCTACAGTACAGGCTGCAGCCTGGTGATGAAAAAATAAACTCCACACGTGAAATGCTACGATAAAGCAAGGATTTGGCCGTGATGTCACCGTTATGCAACCAAGGAAGCTTTGAGAAGGAAGAGAAGTGGTCACGTGACTGGGCCGCGCCATGACACTTTCATGGACACTTTCATGGACACTTTCAGGGGAGCCAAACTCACACCGGATGTTCCATGAATACATGGCAGTGAATGGAGCCGGCTGGACCAGCTCATAACAAACATTAATTTATTCATGAACCATTGAGACCTTTGTCATATAATCGGTTCAGGGATATAAAAGACATAATTATCACAGGTTGTTTTCTAATCACTTGCTTTTCGATGTGCACAGAGTGCACAGTATATCATTTAATCTGAGGATCTAAACAGCAGCAGGTATCGTTTCTGCCTCCGAAGTATCGCGAGATTTGGATGCCAGACAGGAAACGATGGGAAGTCTCGCGATACTTGGTACGTTCAGAAAGGCAACACAGCAGACAACAATGTGTTACACGTCTTCTGTTATTTTCCAGAAGTGATTACTTTACAAAAGGTCTCAGTCATAAATAATGTTTGTTCATGAGCTGGTCACTGAGCTCTCATTGGCTGGGTTTCTCAAAGAACACTTCTTACACCTCTTCTTAAGAAGAAGGTTCAGGCCTGCTATGCTAGGCCTCAGGCCTGCTATGGTAGGCCTGAGGCCTGCTATGCTAGGCCTCAGGCCTGCTATGGTAGGCCTGAGGCCTGCTATGCTAGGCCTCAGGCCTGCTATGGTAGGCCTGAGGCCTGCTATGGTAGGCCTCAGGCCTGCTATGCTAGGCCTCAGGCCTGCTATGGTAGGCCTGAGGCCTGCTATGCTAGGCCTGAGGCCTGCTATGGTAGGCCTCAGGCCTGCTATGCTAGGCCTCAGGCCTGCTGTGGTAGGCCTCAGGCCTGCTATGGTAGGCCTCAGGCCTGCTATGGTAGGCCTCAGGCCTGCTGTGGTAGGCCTCAGGCCTGCTATGGTAGGCCTCAGGCCTGCTATGGTAGGCCTCAGGCCTGGTATGGTAGGCCTCAGGCCTGGTATGGTAGGCCTCAGGCCTGCTATGGTAGGCCTCAGGCCTGCTATGGTAGGCCTCAGGCCTGCTATGGTAGGCCTCAGGCCTGCTATGGTAGGCCTCAGGCCTGCTATGGTAGGCCTCAGGCCTGCTATGGTAGGCCTCAGGCCTGCTATGGTAGGCCTCAGGCCTGCTATGGTAGGCCTCAGGCCTGCTATGGTAGGCCTCAGGCCTGCTATGGTAGGCCTCAGGCCTGCTATGGTAGGCCTCATATATATATATACACACATACACTCTGGCATTTCAGACTCGGAGCAGCAGTTGTTTATACCGCTGGTTTGCGGTGCACCAAATGAGCTTCAGTTCATATGCTAAATGTTTTATATATTCAGGGCTGCACACAACGTTTTTGGTCTAGTACTCAGAGGAGCACCTGGAGGAGTTACTTGGTGCTCCTAAAATGCGGCGACCCGTCTCGCCGGATGGATAAAAGAGGGATGAATAACTTATAGCAAAACGATATTTATTGGATGAGTGGGGAGTCAATGGAGGGTATTGCAACTCTAGATTTAGCCCTAGAATGGCTCTTGTTGTAGATTCATCCCATCCCAAAAATCTAGGTCCATGTGTGGTCCAGCCCTATGGAATGCATATTCTAATAAAAACCACTTAATACTTCCTAAGGATAATATGAGCATCAAAGCAATATTTAGATTTTTTATTATTTTGTATTTAAATAACCGATCTACTAGCTCACAACGTGTTGGGTGTTGTGACATGTGACACATCGTACGGCGAAGCATACGTCAGGCTTTGTTTTTAGCTGAGGCGACGTAGTCAGACAGTCAGACACACATGGCTCCTCGGTGCAAAAATAAACAGTGTACACTACCCGACTATACGATAATAAGGGACAGTATGTCGAGACACAGTGTTCATGTTGGGCAGCAGCATAGTGCCAGTCCACAATGCTTTAAACTCTTCCCACTCCACTATGTCGGAACTAAAACCTTAGTACCCGTAAAAAGTCGGTGGCCGGTGCCTAGGCTGTGAGAGACGGCTGCGCATCGCACACGAGCAACCATGCTGCTCCAGCACCCGGAAAACAAACACAAGCACAGCGGCAAATGGGAAGAGTGCAAAGCATCCAAAGCATGCCCTTTTACACCGGGGACTACAGTCAGTAGTTTGCTATCTGAAACGGAGAAGACGAAACTATTTGCGTCAGGTTTTCTCAGTAGTGTCCTTCTGTCAACCGCCCTCCTTCCAGCAGAGAGCAGCATGGAATCCTCCCCCTTTTGAGTAAGGACGTGCTGTAATTGGCCAGTAGCCACTTTGGAAAATGCTCTCGCCACAGAATTTACTTGTATTCTGGCCATAATAATCATTCTAGGCGGCCCCGGCTGTTGGTACGCAGAAGCGCTTCCCGGCGCTTGATTGACAGCGCATTTTGAATTTTGACAACGCATGTGCGGTGGCTCACCGCTTATGTGCAGCCCTGTATAGAGCGTCGCAGTCCCGCCCCCTCGAGAGACCCGGAAAAGAAATCGCCGTTCATTTTCCTCATAGGCATTTCTTAAGTATTTATTTAAAGACGGTTACGCCGCGGACAAAGACAACTCGGATCGTGACAAATCATGACAATATTTTGGGCCGATCAAAATCATTTGAAAGAAGAAAATAAAGGCAGGAGACAACACTATTTGTTTTGTTTTTCTTCTTATAAATTATTTGATCGGCCCAATACATTGTGTTCATTGTCATGATTTCTCACGATCAGAGTTGGCTTTGTCCGCGGCGTTAGCCGTCTTTAAATAAATACTTTAAGAAATGCCTATGGGAGAAATGCATTGGGATTCATTTCCTGGGCCACTCGTTCTGAAAGGGGGAGGGACTGCGACGCTCTATATAATCAATCGAATCGAATAACTAATCATATAATCAACCATATAGTCACCAACCGATCCATATAAATGATATAATTCTGTAGTGTACTGTATGATGACCACACAATGTTACAGTCCACTGCAGGCTACAGGCTTCGATTTCCAAAATGATTAGTATTATAAACGCCGTCCCTCGGTGCGGCGGCGCGCCTCGTTATATCATATGTGCCCAATTGGTTTGTAAACGTTGTAGGCTAATGCTTGTTCTTTTGGACACCGAACGGGGACGATAGGCTACTAGCTGCTTCACTTCAGAGGAAACTAAGGGGAGCTAAACTCACCACCACTGGGAACGGAATCCATTAGAATGATATGGAAATGGAACATTAACAGTCTAACGTGAGCTACATAAATCCAGTCCAGTGAACTCCGTTCTCACTCTCACACAGACACACACTGAACCACGGCGTGCTGCGCTGGCCATTAAAGTGGCATTCTTTTTTTTTCTTTCAGGCTTTATCGAGCTTCGGGCCTAACATTATGGTAATTTTTAGGGCCGATTCATACTCCTATTACTACTTCATACTACTATTTTAGAGCCGAATAAAAGTCGGTTCGGCGCTGTAGAGCCTACAATGTGACGTAATTTGAGGTTCGGGGGGGCGGGTACCGTCCTAAAGTCGCCTCTTCTGTGCTACTGAAGATTTCTGACGAGCCGAAATCACTTCGGCACTACAGTGCCGACACAGCGGTAAAATAGGAGTATGAATCGGCCCTTAGGGTCGGTCGAAGCTTCGGGCCGACCCAAATTAGCTAACCCGACTCCAAGAGAGAGAGAGGGGAGAGGGACAGTGGTGATGATGGTTTAAATTAAATTAAATAAACATATTTTGGTTCATGCTTGGTGGCACACCTTTCCAAAAAAATAATTAGCCTACTCCATTAACAGCTAGTGAGCCAGTCAGCGCAACATTGTCATCAGGACATGCCGACCCACACAGGCGCGCACACACAGTCAGTCGGTCCACATTCAGAGCGTTAATTGCGTTGCTCTCTCGCGGTCGCGGTGACTTTTTTCCTTCTCTTCATTCTATCATTTCTCCAGGGTCCGCAGAGAGGCGTGCCGCGGTCCGGTCGGGTGCCGCGGTCCGCCTGTTGAGGACCGCTGATCTAGGTATTCTATGTCTATGTTGTCGTGTTTGACGGCGTTCCCCAAAAAAAGGACATGGTGTCTGATTCGCTGCTGCCATGCAGCCAATTACAGGGCAGCAGACAGGCTTCTGTGTGCAGCCTAGAGGGCATCTGGGCATGTGCTACACTGATTGATTGAAATATTTATTAACCCATTCTGACCTGAGATCAGATTCTATAAACGTCTTCTACATCCTGACAGTTTTCTTCGATTTTTCAAAAATAGCAGACCTACAAGCTCGTATCGCGCCACTCTGTGGCGCGATATGAGCTTGTAGATCTGCTATTTTTCAATATCTAAAGCATGACCAAAATGGGTTCCCGTTCAGAATGGGTTAACAGTTTGCAGAATTACAGTACATTTCAAGCACAAACTCCACAACTCTTACGCACGTGTTCTTTGAGAGACCCAGACATTGACTCCAGTGCATTCTGACAAACTTCCGGGTGGTTTGGCTCCCGTGAAAGTGTCATGGCGCAGCCCAGTCACGTGACTTGATTGATTGATTGAAATATTTATTAACAGTTTGCAGAATTTACAGTACATTTCAAGCACAAACTCAATACAAAGACTGTTGACTGTGAGTGGACGACCCAATTAAGCATTACACTTGTTTACAAGAGGGTCCACATTGTTCAATTCATCAAAACATTTAGATACATACAAATAGACACTTCTATGTAGACCACTTCTCGTCCTTCTCAAAGCTTCCTTGTATGCAACTAGGGATGTCAGTAACGGATAGTTTCCCAACCGGTTACCCGTTAGGATTAACCGGTTCATTACCGGATAGTGGTTGATTTTTTTCTTTTTTTAATAGGCTACCCCAAATGTAATATGCATGTATAGGCTACATAATTAAAGTTGGTAGACGAATGGCATACATGTATTTATGCTCCTTTTATAAAAGACAAACAAAAAAAGCAACATTTAACAATATAAATAAATTGTTGTAGGCTTCTGGCTTAATCATCAATAAACAACGCATCGCATCTGCATGATGCATGCATCTGCGCGTCTACAGTACAGAGGTCCGCCGGTTCTAATCCAACAAAACATAAATAAATCCAGTCCAGATCCGAGCAACCTATACCTATAAAGCCACTGGACGCATGGGCTAAGCCTTTTTTTATTATTAAGGAAGATCAGCATGCATGTCACCGTGTTCCGTTTGTTGACTTTTCGCTGACGAGAAAACCCTCAAACATCGATAGCACATGGCTAACTTTTGATAGCCGTAAGCCGTGCCAGTGTGGAGACGGATAGGAGGAGAAGGAGGAGGAAGCGGCAGCGGCGGCTGTAAACGTTCTCCCTCCAGGCCAAATGGCCAATAATGGATTTAATAATGTAGGTCTCTGCATTGATACGGTCGACATGTGTTCATCTCGTCTCGCTGTCACTCGCTTACATTTTGACTACCGCAAAGCTACCGTTGTAACTTGTAGCCAACTAGCCATTGAAGTACAACAGAGAACGGGGACATTGAGGGGGCAGAAAACAGAGCCCGAGCGCTGTTCATGCAGCCTGGAGTGCGACAAGCTGGGCGGCGCAAATAGCAATTTTAGGCATGTGTGCAACATGACAACTGTTTTAAAGTATTGTACAGTGACAACTACAGTCTCTGTAATGTTTATGTTGTACTATTACTAAAAACGATCTAAAATAAAGGGATTTAAGATCAGAACACGCATTTATTATTATGCAAATTAACCGTTAAAGCTGATAAAAATATCCGGATGTTTCTTAACGGTCGGCTAACCGGTTAACCGGTTAACCCCTGACATCCCTATATGCAACAAGGAAGCAGCACAGCAGCAGAATCAGAAGGCAGTGATGTGACATCACTGTGACATCACTAGGACATCACTGACGATTCCTTGGGCATGTGACGGATTTAACTCGTCTCCGCTGTTGAGAGAAACCCCAGCTCAGCTGCTGTTTATAACATGGTGCAGTGCGGGTCCGCTGATTAAAAAAGGTCACCCACCCGCGTTGCGTTGCGCCCGTACCCGTTCATTTATAAAGGTATATTTTGTCCCACCCGTCAAACTCGGGTACCCAAAGGGTATCCGCGGGTATCCGACCCGTTGCAGAACTGCTGTAATGGGAAGTTCATTCCATAGTTTAGATTGGGAGTGAGTCTGTAGTTCTGACTGCAATGGGAAGTTCATTCCATAGTTTAGATTGGGAGTGAGTCTGTAGTTCTGACTGCAATGGGAAGTTCATTCCATAGTTTAGATTGGGAGTGAGTCTGTAGTTCTGACTGCAATGGGAAGTTCATTCCATAGTTTAGATTGGGAGTGAGTCTGCAGTTCTGACTGCAATGGGAAGTTCATTCCATAGTTTTGGAGCCAGAAGGGAGAAGAGTCTGGGACGTGTGGAGCGTTGTCCGGGGTGTTTCAGAGAAGGGAGAAGAGTCTGGGACGTGTGGAGTGTTGTCCAGGGTGTTTTAGAGAAGGGAGAAGAGTCTGGGACGTGTGGAGCGTTGTCCAGGGTGTTTTAGAGAAGGGAATAAGAGTCTGGGACGTGTGGAGCGTTGTCCAGGGTGTTTTAGAGAAGTGAGAAGAGTCTGGGATGTGTGGAGCGTTGTCCAGGATGTTTTAGAGAAGGGAGAAGAGTCTGGGATGTGTGGAGCGTTGTCCAGGGTGTTTTAGAGAAGGGAGAAGAGTCTGGGACGTGTGGAGCGTTGTCCAGGGTGTTTTAGAGAAGGGTGTAGGGGTTATGGTTAAGGGTTTAGGACTTACATTTTGTAGTAGAAGACCTTGCTCTCTCCCGTGTCGGCAGCAGGTATGAGGTGTTTGTCCAGAACATCCAGAATGTCACAACAGATCGACTTCAGCTCATTTTCAACCTGATGAAAAACACATTAAGTTATAACATTTCATTAGTCATTATACCTTCTATTAATGATAAAAAACAACACATAGCCAAAGTGGCCCTAACCCATGACACCAACATAAATATTATATAAACAACACCAACATAAAGATTTAATTTATATTTCATTTCATTGACCTCAGCTCATTTTCAACCTGACCAATGAAACGCCATATCTCTGTATGGTTCATACAGAGATAGTCTGAACTAGGGCTGACCCAAAAAAATCGATTAATCGACGTTCAATCGATACGCACGGGAATCGATTTTGAAATAAAACATTGAATAGTCATATAAAAAAAGCGGACGCTTTTGGTCCGCGAGACGGCCCATTTGGTCCGCGAGCCACGCTCGCGCCTCGCAGCACCTCGCAACGCCTCCTCTTTCCCCCCGTGTTAAAAACAAGGAAGTCAACTGAACAAGTGCAGCTGCAGTCCCAGGAAAAATACATCGAAAGTGTGGTTGCATTTTAAAATACCCTATTTGAATAAAGGTTGTAGCAGGCTACACGAGAGTGAAAATGACCGCTGGGAAAATCCCTAATTGAGAGAGTGTAGGCAAGCGCACCACAGCTCAGTGGACATTAAATATAGGCTACCATGTTTGATAAAAGTCATATAAAAACATTACTTGCACCCAAATGAAAATATAAACTTCACAGATTATAGATCACTTGGAATTATAACAATCTGTTGAGTATTGCCTGAATAATGCCACTAGTGAAATCCCAACTTTTATCGGTGCGTCATTGCGCTGAGAACCTTGTGGAGCCTGGCGGTGTTTTACCTATAGGCCTACTTGTGGACCTGCTTGGATTCACATGGTGAGTGCGCGCACCGAAAATTCAAAGATCTGCAATCTCATGCGCTGTGTGTGGACGCTTGGAGCTTGTAGATACACGGAATGACAATAAACATTTCACAGAATAGCTATACAACTTTTAATTAAAACAATCGTTTTGGAAGTATAATGGCACGAATGAAACTAGGCCTATAGATTTATTTTGGCGATGCGGAGAACTGATTTTGCCGTTGCCAGCGATATATATTTTTTTTCTTGTCTGAAGACTGACCTGTTCCATCACTGTGAACTCCCATGCAGCAGAGCAGCTCCTACAGACCCAGACCAAAACACCTTTTCTCTTTGGCATTTAATTGCACCTGATCGTATTATTGTAATTATGTAGCCTATACTATTTGCCTGTGGTTTTTTTTAAGGGATTGTGACATTAAAAAAAAGGTTTTGGAATTGTTCTTATTTTTTGAGGTTTTCTAATCTCAATTGCACCCAAAAAACATGAACTTTTAACATTCAGTAGATTTTCTGTGATCTGGGGTTTTCTGGCTCAAACAGGTGCTCTGATTTGCCGGCAGTAAGTGATGTAAGACCCTGCAAATCCCATGTCAAAGGGATTTGCCAGCAGATGTCACTGTTTTCACTGTGTTGCCTGTTTTCATTGTAGCTCAAAAGGCTTCCAAACCCCAAAGAAAACTTCAGACCACAGAAAATCCACTGAATGTTCAAAGTTCAGGTTTTTTGGGTGTAATTTAGGTCAAAAAACCTAAAAGAAAAAAGAAAAATAAATGAAAATGAATGTCATAAAACCTTTAAATTATGTTCTTTTTGTGCGCCAATGGTGATGCTCCACTTGTTTCAGCCTGTAGGCCTACAGCACTTTGGTCAGCTTCTATTGTTTTAAATGTGCTATATAAATAAAGTTTGATTTAGGCCTATATTGGAGCAGGTGCTGGCAAATAACTAATTACTGTAATGCCATGCAGTGAAGTTGCGCAAATGTCAACTCAATTTGCAAGCGGAGCTGCTCTCATGCACTCTGCACTGTCTGCAGCACAATGTTTTACTTTTGGTTTACTTTCAACCATAAACCATAATATGATTGACAAACCTTGGATTATAATTCTTCATCGACCAACAGCGCATGCAGCATGACTATGAGGTAATTTAACTATGTGGGATTTCTCCATCGGCATCGCATCGCTTTTTCCCCATCGATAAAAGTTGGGATTTCAGGCATTATTCAGGCAATACTCAACAGATTGTTATAATTCTGTGAAGTTTATATATTCTTTTCCCATACGCACACTCAGTCACATTGACTTTATGATCAATCAAATCAACCGTGGTTGATTTTATTTCTGACAAGTGTCAGGCTTGAAGAGTTCATTCATGTTACCGTTCGTCTACAATTGACAGAGGAGTTTGGATTATATATTTTTTTATTTGATGGAGAGGTAATGCCCATTTCAGGCGCTGTTTAATTGTTAAATAAAAGACCAATCCAATATGAGCTCCTCTCTATCTTCTGCAGCTATATCGCTGTTTTATTTTAAGCCTAATTCATTGTGCGTCAGCGTCACTGCCCCCCCCACCCAGTTTATAAGATGCCCCACAACTTTTGTAAAAAGCCTTACGCCAGGGCTCCACTGGGCGCGTCGCGTCTCCGTCGCGTCCTGCTCGTGTCATGACAACGTCAACGTCACGCTAGAGGTGCTCCACCACGGGCGTTTGAAAACTGCGCGTCAGCAACATTCTTTTATGTTGCTGCGCGTGCGTGCGTCAAAAAACGAACCGGGGCAATTTTTTAGTCACCGAACGCAGCACAACGCAACGCAACGCGGGCAGTGGAGCCACTCTCCATTGATTAAAAGGGAACATTCCCGACGGTGACGGAGACGCGACGCAGACGCGATGCAGACGCGACGCAGACGCGCCCAGTGGAGCCCTGCCGTTACACAACCCCCCCCCCTCGTTGGGTTTCGAAGCGTCGACGATCGAAACAAATTTATTTAGAAGCGTCGATCATCAAAAGCGTGATCGAAGGTCAGCCCTAGTGTGTGTGTGGTGTAGTAGTGCATGCTGGGTAGTGTAGTCCTACCGTCTGTCTGTATTCTCTGATCATCTTCAGCTTGTCCTCTCCTCCTTTGCTCTCCTCTCTCTGTTCGATGGAGCTGATGATCCTCCAGGAAGCTCTCCTCGCTCCGATCACGTTCTTGTAGGCCACGGAGAGGAGGTTCCTCTCCTCTACGGTCAGCTCCATGTCCATCCCCGCTACCTTCTTCATGGACTCGACCATCTCTGTTAGAGAGAGAGATAAATATAACATTATAGAAGGTTAGTCTCCTCTACGGTCAGCTCCATGTCCATCCCTGCTACCTTCTTCATGGACTCGACCATCTCTGTTAGAGAGATAAATATAATATTAATACTATAGTTAACTCCATGTCCATCCCTGCTACCTCCTTCATGGACCCTACCATCTCTGTTAAACATAAACATCGTTAGGAGAGAACATTCCTTTATTCTAAAGTTAACTACATGTCCATCCCTGCTGAACATTGCATACCGGGATGAAACAATAGCCTGGCCCAGCCAGCATGCTTTCTGGTCTAGAACAACAAAAAAAGTGTTGTAACCTGCCGTTTTTTTTCTACTTTCTAATTCTTTGTTTGGCCCGAATAATTCTGTGTGTTGTCATGATTTGTCACGACAAGAGTTGGCTTCGTACGACGCTTAAAAGGTCTTTAAATAAATTAAATAAGAACTGCCTATGGGGAAATGCATTGCGTTTTCATTTCCTGGGCCACTCGTTCTGAGAGGGGGAGGGACTGCGACGCTCTATTGGTTCACAGATTAGGTACCCTCACATGTTCTCCCCGTGTCCCGTAGGGTAGGTACCCTCACAAAAAACATGCAGTAATCCTGGTCACTAAACTGCCTCCCCTGGCGCCTGATGGAGGGGAAAGGAACTGGTTGGAAAAACGTGTTCCTTCCACGCGCTACGTCCAACCAGGGAAACTCCCCCTGTCAGGTGTAAAGGAGCAACTTGGACACTCAGGCATGAAGGAAGCATGAGTTCAAGTCCGTTGCTCTCCCCTTGTCCCCCATATATGGGGACTAGGTTGCTCTCCCCTTGTCCCCCATATATGGGGACGAGGTTGCTCTCCCCTTGTCCCCCATATATGGGGACTAGGTTGCTCTCCCCTTGTCCCCCATATATGGGGACTAGGTTGGCGGAGGGTGTGTAGAGCCCAGGATCACATTAGATGATGGACACAGGAGTGAAAAATGGGTTACAAAATCGTGGGATAAAAAACGCTGTCAAAGTAGCAGAACCTGGCAACCCTGCTGACATGCAGCTAAACGACCTGCTTATTTATAACAGAACCTGGCAACCCTGCTGGCACCCAGCCAAACGCCCTTCTTATTTATAACAGAACCTGGAAACCCTGCTGACACCCAGCTAAGCCAAACGCCCTGCTTATTTATAACAGAACCTGGCAACCTGCTGGCACCCAGCTACACGACCTGCTTATTTATAACAGAACCTGGCAACCCAGTTAAACACCCTGCTTATTTATAACAGAACCTGGCAACCCAGTCCTGAAATCCTAGTCTGTGATGAGATGCTAAAAACAGACTCAGTGCAGGCAGACAGACAGGCAGACAGACAGGCAAACAGACAGGCAGGCAGACAGGCAGGCAGGCAGGCAGGCAGGCAGACAGGCAGGCAGGCAGGCAGGCAGGCAGGCAGGCAGGCAGGCAGGCAGGCAGGCAGGCAGACAGACAGGCAGGCAGGCAGGCAGGCAGGCAGGCAGGCAGACAGGCAGTAACTACAGGTACAAATAGAACCAAATGGACCCTGGGGTACAAATGGCACCAAATGGGGACCCTGGGGACGGACACTCAGTTATATGAAATGAATAAATAAAAATCACACTCCTGTGAAGTGAGGGGGGCCCTTATCGTCATACATTACATTCCTTGCTCAGCCAATCAAATCATCGCTATGGGGTACAGACAAACACACAAAGCTGGCCAATCAAATCATCACAAATGTGGTACACACAAAGTGTCGGGTGGGGCATCGTTACTGACTCTTATTATATTTAAACATTGCTCAAATTTTTCATTCCACCTGCTCCTGGCAGCTAAATCAAACACTGAGGGTTGCCCACCTGCCCCTGGCAGCTAAATAAAACAGTAAGGGTTGCCCACCTGCCCCTGGCAGCTAAATAAAACACTAAGGGTTGCCCACCTGCCCCCTGGCAGCTAAATAAAACACTAAGGGTCGCCCACCTGCCCCTGGCAGCTAAATAAAACACTAAGGGTTGCCCACCTGCCCCTGGCAGCTAAATAAAACACTAAGGGTTGCCCAACTGCCCCTTGCAGCGAAATAAAACACTAAGGGTTGCCCACCTGCCGCTGGCAGCTAAATAAAACACTAAGGGTTTCCCCTGGCAGCTAAATAAAACACTAAGGGTTGCCCACCTGCCCCCTGGCAGCTAAATAAAACACTAAGGGTTTCCCCTGGCAGCTAAATAAAACACTAAGGGTTGCCCACCTGCCCCCTGGCAGCTAAATAAAACACTAAGGGTTGCCCACCTGCCCCTGGCAGCTAAATGAAACACTAAGGGTTGCCCACCTGCCCATGGCAGCTAAATAAAACACTAAGGGTTGCCCACCTGCCCATGGCAGCTAAATAAAACACTAAGGGTTGCCCACCTGCCGCTGGCAGCTAAATAAAACACTAAGGGTTGCCCACCTGCCCATGGCAGCTAAATATAACACTAAGGGTTGCCCCTGCCAACTAAATAAAACACTAATGGTTACCCCACAGCTAACACACTTCAAGAAATCAACCAACAGGCAGTAACCACACACACACACACACACACACACACACACACACACACACACAAATAGGTTAGCTAACAGTTAGCCTAGCATGCTAGCTGTGAGTTGACAGCTCGCTCCATTGATCCGCCATTTTGTTCTGGCTAGCCGTTCTAGCTAGCTTAGCCCGTCTGTCAATCATGTGCTTTTCAACATAGTTTTAATGTTGGACTAAAGGTTATGAGGACTAGTTATGATAACTAGTTATAAACCTAAAGTTTATAATAACAATAACTAGTTGTAAACCTGCTTAACGGGCTCAGTCTGATAGCCTAGCATGTCTGAAGCTAACGTTATGCTAGCTCTCTCTGCAGATCTACAAGCTCACAGCGCGTCTCGGTGGCAACGCGTTGTGAGTTTGTAGATCTGCTGTGTGTTTATTATAGAACACAAAGCCTGGTAAACTTAATATAGCCTCTAGGAGGGCCCCCCGCCCCGCCCCCACAGGGGGTCCCCGGACCACCACTTAGAGAACACACTACATGGTAGCATGTTAACATGATGCTAACGGTGTAGACAGTGAAACACTGGATATACATGTTAACATGATGCTAACATAATGCTAACGGTGTAGACCATGAAACACCGGGTATCCATGCTAACATGATGCTAACATAATGCTAACGGTGTAGACAGTGAAACACCGGGTACCCATGCTAACATGATGCTAACAGTGTAGACATTGAAACACTGAGTCTGTATGCTAACATGATGCTAACAGTGTAGACATTGAAAAACTGGGTCTGTATGCTAACATGATGCTAACGGTGTAGACAGTGAAACAGCGGGTATCCATGCTAACATAATGCTAACATGCTGCTAACCGGAGCAGCCAGTCCAGAGCCGCGGCATTAGCATCATGCTAACCGCAGCAGCCAGCTCAGTCCGGCGGCTGTCAGCTGTGGGTCTCACCGTGATGCTAACATCATGCTAACATGCTAACGAACCGGACCAGCGGCTCTCGGACTCACCGTCATATCGCTCCGCCTGCTCGGCCAGCTTGGCCTGGTACACCAAGTCCTCCCGGTCTGCTGCCATGGCGGCTCTGCTCTGTCTGTCAGCGGGCTGCGGTGAGGCTGCTGGCGGCGGTAGGGTGACAGGACGGCGGGCTGGGGCTCGGAGGTCGGCTCGGTGGTCCGCGGTGCTTCTGGAGGGTTGGTTTACTGAGAGAGGAGGGACTGAACCAAGATGGCGGCCTGCAGGGTCACACACACTGCATCCCATAGCCCGGGAGGACGGGGCGATACGAGTATTGTTTTTAAATTAAAATGCATTTATTATTATTTTGTGAATTTCTGCTGTCTTTACCTGGGAGACACTATCCTGAAAAATGTGTTAATTTTGTCAGGCAATCACTATTATTTTTGTTTAATTATTATTGATTTATTATTATTATTGGTATTATTATTAATAATATTAATAATATATTAATATATTAATAATAATAATAATAATAATAATATTAGTAGTACTAGTAGTAGTATTGTTATTATTATATGAACATGTTATTTTCTGTTCATGATTAATAATTTAACTTAGTTTATCTAAATAAATAAAGACACATTTAATATTTAGGTATTATAGCTAAATAATATTAGTTATAACTAATTTATGATTAAGAAATTGCTCTGTCATTTTCCCTTTTTTCTGTGTTGCCACGGCAACCGCTTTGTCTGCCAATTAACAAGCCTCGCCCGTCCCTCCGGGCCATGGGATCGATTATACCGTGTTCCGTACGGCGGTGTCGCGCGCCGAGAATAGCCGATCTACAGGGCTTGTAGATCGGCTATTCTCGGCGCGCGACACCGCCGTACGACGGAGCACAAATGGAGCACACTGTAGGCCACGCCCTCTCAATAAGAACACACCCATCATAGGACAAAGTGATTGTCACACTCGTGTGATGAATCATCAACTCCACAGTTCAAAGTTACACATTCAAATAAATAGGCCTACAAAATGCATCAATCTATCTGGCATTTGTTTGTTTGTTCTTAAAACGTCACACGCTACAGAAAAAAAAAAGGGTCATTTCAATTATCTTGACAATAATATAGTTTTAAATCATACGTGATGTGATTAAAATGAAGTCAATAGGCTATGAATAAAACACCAACGTGGTTAATTAGATTATCATTGAGATGCAATATTAATGTAATGGCTACACCAGGTGTAGTAATGGCTACACCAGGTGTAGTAATGGCTACACCAGGTGTAGTAATGGCTACACCAGGCGTATGCTATGTAGTCATAGCCCCTCCCCTAGCTACGGGCTAGGGGAGGGGCTACAGGCTAAGATGGAGTCTGAAGAGGTGGGTTTTCAGACTACGGTGGAAGATTGGGAGTGAGAGTCTGACATGAATAGCGGAGGGGCGGAGCTCCGCGCCAGTTCAGTCTCTAGTCTCTATTATTTTGGGGGGTCCCCAAATTATTTTCAGGAAAAATAAAAACTTTTTCTTTTTGTTTTGCAACTGAATGGCTGGAAAATGGAAATGAAGAGTTTACATATAGTATTACATGCATACACCTTCCCTGATGATTATATCTGGTTTCAGAATTTATTTATGGTGTATTATTTATAACTATTATATAGTTTATATCGGGAGTGAGTCTGTAGTTCTGACTGCAATGGGAAGTGATCTGAATGTTCAGATCAGCCTAAAGCAAGTGGTTCAGTGCTGAACTGGTGACGATGAAGACAACAGGCCTGTATGTCGTCAGCGTAATAAATACATTAACTCAGCGTGATGAAAACACCAGGCCTATTGTCGTTGTAATAGAGACATTACAGAGGGCCACGTCAGCGAGGAAAGTGACTTATAAAGACATTAGGTTTCATCTAGTTGTGGTCCAGAGACGTCCTTCTAACGCTACGGACCAGAACTAGTTCTAGTCTGCTAAGCTAAGAGACATACCGCTATGGACCAGAACTACATTTAATAAGGTTTAGGCTGTGCATTCATTGAACCATAGGGTTTAACCCTGTGAGAACCACTGATATAGAAACATAGGGTTTAACCCTGTGAGAACCACTGACATAGAAACATAGGGTTTAACCCTGTGAGAACCACTGATATAGAAACATGAGGTTTAACCCTGTGAGAACCACTGATATAGAAACATGAGGTTTAACCCTGCATGTGAGAACCAGATATAGAAACATAGGGTTTAACCCTGTGAGAACCACTGATATAGAAACATAGGGTTTAACCCTGTGAGAACCACTGATATAGAAACATAGGGTTTAACCCTGTGAGAACCACTGACATAGAAACATAGGGTTTAACCCTGTGAGAACCACTGATATAGAAACATAGGGTTTAACCCTGTGAGAACCACTGACATAGAAAAATAGGGTTTAACCCTGTGAGAACCACTGACATAGAAACATAGGGTTTAACCCTGTGAGAACCACTGATATATATAAACATAGGGTTTAGCCCTGTGAGAACCACTGACATAGAAACATAGGGTTTAACCCTGTGAGAACCACTGATATAGAAACATAGGGTTTAACCCTGTGAGAACCACTGACATAGAAACATAGGGTTTAACCCTGTGAGAACCACTGATATAGAAACATAGGGTTTAACCCTGTGAGAACCACTGATATAGAAACATAGGGTTTAACCCTGTGAGAACCACTGACATAGAAACATAGGGTTTAACCCTGTGAGAACCACTGATATAGAAACATAGGGTTTAACCCTGTGAGAAACACTGCATTTTGGAGGCCCCCGGGTCATTTTGGGGGGGTCCCCAGGTCATTTTGGGGGGGTCCCCAGGTCATTTTGGGGGTCCACAGGTCATTTTGGGGGGGTCCCCAGGTCATTTTGGGGGTCCACAGGTCATTTTGGGGGGGGTCCACAGGTCATTTTGGGGGTCACAGTGTCACCATTACACATTTCAGTTGATGATGAATTGCTACACACATAATTCAGATTTATTTAATTGTGTTTATCGCATTAAACCATTGGAACACAATGCATTATGGGTAATCTCCACATTATGAATAAAACATTGAATATTTTAACATATTATGAATAAAAACTCGATTTCTGATTGTTTGATTTAAATAACAAATAAATATTACATCTGTATCCATGGTGATAATGATGTAAATATATAAATAAATTAATATTACATCCGTATCCATGGTGATATGATGTAACATTACATCCGTATCCATGGTGATATGATGTAATATTACATCCGTATCCATGGTGACATTATGGTGATATTTGTATCACTTAAAGGGTTATTAGCTTAAAAGGTCCTTTAACGTCTACTCTGGCTTTTGTTAAGTTGCTTGATTCAATATTTGGATGATATTCATTTGATCAATAAACTGTAAACTGTACCCATTTAACTTCAAACTCCACTCCACTCCAAAACACACGTATCTGCTTCTATAGTGACTGATATTGTCCTTCTCTAATGAACGTTAGTTACGTTAGACTGGTTGAAAACACACGTCTCTGCTTCTGGTGACTGATATTGTCCTTCTAATGAACGTTAGACTGGTTGAAAACACACGTCTCTGCTTCTGGTGACTGATATTGTCCTTCTAATGAATGTTATTGAACCAAGCAACTTTAAGCACTTTAAGTGTCATATCCACCAATAGAGTGGCATGTTACATCTAATGGCACACTCTCCACCAATAGAGTGGCATGTTACATCTAATGGCACACTCTCCACCAATAGGGTGGCATGTTACACACTCTCCACCCAATAGGGTGGCATGTTACACACTCTCCACCCAATAGGGTGGCATGTTACACACTCACCACCCAATAGGGTGGCATGTTACACATTCTCCACCAATAGGGTGGCATGTTACACACTCTCCACCCAATAGGGTGGCATGTTACAGGCACATCAGAGGCACTCATCCAATAGCAGGACAGGATTATCAGCAGGGACCTGAATAAATACGTGACAGAGTTAAGCAACAACACTGCGTGTATAATTGATATATATATATATAGATCTGGTAAAAAGCTGCTATTAGATCTACAAACCTAGTCTATGCATTATATAATGATTTAAACGTTATTTCATACTTAAATCGTCCAATTACGATTGTCGTCTCATCTCAGGCCTCAATGCAGCAGGCAGCCATGTTGGACCTGACAGGCAGCCATGTTGGACCTGACAGGCAGCCGTGTTGGACCTGGCAGGCAGCCGTGTTGGAGCTGACAGGCAGCCATGTTGGAGCTGACAGGCAGCCATGTTGGACCTGACAGGCAGCCATGTTGGACAGGACAGGACAGCCATGTTGGACAGGACAGACAGCCATGATGGACAGGACAGGCAGCCATGTTGGACAGGACAGACAGCCATGTTGGACAGAACAGTCATGTTGGACAGGACAGGCAGCCATGTTGGACAGGACAGACAGCCATGTTGGACAGGACAGACAGCCATGTTGGACAGGACAGGACAGCCATGTTGGACAGGACAGCCATGTTGGACAGGACAGACAGCCATGTTGGACAGGACAGACAACCATGTTGGAGCTGACAGGCAGCCATGTTGGACAGGTCTCAGAGAGCAGCGTCAAGAGGCGGCCGCCTAGTCCAGGAGTCTGTTCCTGGCGGATGGAAATGACGCTTGCAGCGCACAGCTGCAGAGCAGCTACAGCACAGCTGCAGAGCAGCTACAGCACAGCTGCAGGGCAGCTACAGCATAGCTGCAGAGCAGCTACAGCACAGCTACAGAGCAGCTACAGCATAGCTGCAGAGCAGCTACAGCACAGCTGCAGAGCAGCTACAGCTGCAGCTACAGCGCAGCTACAGCACAGCTGCAGAGCAGCTACAGTGCAGCTACAGAGCAGCTGCAGAGCAGCTACAGCTGCAGCTACAGCACAGCTACAGCACAGCTACAGAGCAGCTACAGTGCAGCTACAGAGCAGCTACAGAGCAGCTACAGCTGCAGCTACAGAGCAGCTACAGCTGCAGCTACAGAGCAGCTACAGCTGCAGCTACAGCTGCAGCTGCAGAGCAGCTACAGAGCAGCTACAGCTGCAGCTACAGAGCAGCTACAGCTGCAGCTACAGAGCAGCTACAGCACAGCTACAGCGCAGCTACAGTGCAGCTACAATGCAGCTACAGCTGCAGCTACAGAGCAGCTACAGTGCAGCTACAGCGCAGCTACAGAGCAGCTACAGAGCAGCTACAGTGCAGCTACAGTGCAGCTACAGAGCAGCTACAGAGCAGCTACAGAGCAGCTACAGTGCAGCTACAGAGCAGCTACAGAGCAGCTACAGAGCAGCTACAGTGCAGCTGCAGAGCAGCTACAGTGCAGCTACAGCTGTTCTAAACCCAGGAACAGACTCCTGGACTGGGGGCTTTCTGGACGCCTCTTGACGCTATACTGTCTGGGTACACTGAAAGGCATTGGTCCTCATCAGTCTAAGCTCCGCCTCCGTTATGGATAAAGCCATTTCATTGGTTCATTTGGTTTCAAAGAGAGTCATTTCATTGGTTCTCTGTGAGCTGTGGGCGTTCCAGAGCTCTGTGCAGACAGACGGGCGAGCGGACAGACAGGCAGATGGACAGACAGACACAGAAAAAGAGGAGCTCAAAGGAGAGCCAATCAGATGCAGAGGAGCTCAGAGGAGAGCCAATCAGGTGCAGAGGAGCTCATAGGAAAGCCAATGAGGTGCAGGCACACCTAACCCAGGAAAAAAAAAACATTGAAACATTTTGCCGACGCTACAAGTTGCAGCCGCGCACAAGCGTCATACAGCCAATAGGAGCTCAGGAGAACCAAGCTCCAATCAGAGGAGAGCCAGTGAAAAACAACTGTCGTCCAATCGGCTCGTCCGGTTCTCAGGTCAACTGCTCCATTGTCATTTGACGGCTCGTCTCCTCCACCTCGTCCTCCTCCACCCTCATTGGTTCTACGGCTCCCGCGGAGGAGCGCCGTGATTGGCTGGAGCAGCAGGAGTCCCGCCTCCTCCGCCTAGCCCCACCCCCTTCCTCCATGGAGGCCCACATGCTGTCCTCTAGCTCCTCCCCCTCCACTATCTGCACTGAGGCCTTATGGGTAATGAAGTCCAGGCTGTCCTCTAGCTCCTCCCCCCCCACTCCCTGCACCTCCCTGTCGAAGTCCAACAGTTCCTCCATCATTTCCTCGATCTCCATCTCCCCATCCATCTCCACCTAGCACACAACACAGAGCATTATGGGTAATGGAGTCCATCTCCACCTAGAACACAACACAGAGCATTATGGGTAATGGAGTCCATCTCCACCAAGAACACAACACAGAGCATTATGGGTAATGGAGTCCATCTCCCCATCCATCTCCACCAAGAACACAACACAGAGCATTATGGGTAATGGAGTCCATCTCCCCATCCATCTCCACCTAGAACACAACACAGTGCTTTATGGGTAATGGAGTCCATCTCCCCATCCATCTCCATCTAGAACACAACACAGAGCATTATGGGTAATGGAGTCCATCTCCCCATCCATCTCCACCTAGAACACAACACAGAGCATTATGGGTAATGGAGTCCATCTCCCCATCCATCTCCACCTAGAACACAACACAGAGCATTATGGGTAATGGAGTCCATCTCCCCATCCATCTCCACCTAGAACACAACACAGAGCATTATGGGTAATGGAGTCCATCTCCCCATCCATCTCCACCTAGAACACAACACAGAGCATTATGGGTAATGGAGTCCATCTCCCCATCCATCTCCACCAAGAACACAACACAGAGCATTATGGGTAATGGAGTCCATCTCCCCATCCATCTCCACCTAGAACACAACACAGAGCATTATGGGTAATGGAGTCCATCTCCCCATCCATCTCCACCTAGAACACAACACAGAGCATTATGGGTAATGGAGTCCATCTCCCCATCCATCTCCACCTAGAACACAACACAGAGCATTATGGGTAATGGAGTCCATCTCCCCATCCATCTCCACCAAGAACACAACACAGAGCATTATGGGTAATGGCAGTGTTGGGCAAGTTACTTTGAAAGCGTAGCTTGTAAAGCTACAAGTAGCTCACCATGGCAGTAGCTTGATCAAGCTACATAGCTACCCCTGGAGAGATGTAGCTTGTAAAGCTACAGCTACATGGAAAAAGTAGCTCAAAGTAGCTCAGCTACTTTTTATTTTTCAGCGTTAAATTGAGAATGTACATGCGGGAGACCCCTCCTCCCCTCTGGGAGACCCCTCCTCCCCTCTGGGAGACCCCCCCACCCTGCTCCCCTCGGGGAGACCCCTCCTCCCCCTGCTCCCCTCTGGGATTCCCCTCCCACCCTGCTCCCCTCTGGGAGACCCCTCCTCACCCTGCTCCCCTCTGGGAGACCCCCCCACCCTGCTCCCCTCTGGGAGACCCCTCCTCACCCTGCTCCCCTCTGGGAGACCCCTCCTCCCCCTGCTCCCCTCTGGGAGACCCCCCCACCCTGCTCCCCTCTGGGAGACCCCTCCTCCCCCTGCTCCCCTCTGGGAGACCCCCCCACCCTGCTCCCCTCTGGGAGACCCCTCCTCACCCTGCTCCCCTCTGGGAGACCCACCCACCCTGCTCCCCTCTGGGAGACCCCTCCTCCCCCTGCTCCCCTCTGGGAGACCCCCCCACCCTGCTCCCCTCTGGGAGACCCCCCCACCCTGCTCCCCTCTGGGAGACCCCTCCTCCCCCAGCTCCCCTCTGGGAGACCCCCCCACCCTGCTCCCCTCTGGGAGACCCCTCCTCCCCCTGCTCCCCTCTGGGAGACCCCTCCTCCCCCTGCTCCCCTCTGGGAGACCCCTCCTCTACTCTAGGAGACCCCTGCTCCCCCCTGGGAGACCCCTCCCACCCTGTGATACCAGGGCCAATCAGAGGCCAATTAGAGGCAGCTGTCAAGTGCTGATATGCCCTCAAAGCAATCAGAAAAAGGAACAGTCCTTGATTTTTCAAAGGGGGTTCTAGTACAAGAATTAACACAGCAACCAATGGTCAAAATTAATATATTTCTTTCATGTTATTGCCCAAAATTGTAGCTTGTAACTTGAGTAGCTAAGCTACAAAAAATGACCCAAAAGGTAGCTGAGCTACTTGACGAGGTACACAAATATGAATGTAGCTAAAATACCACAAGCTACAGCAAAATGTAGCTCAGCTACGTAGCTCAGCTACATGTAGCTTAATACTCCCCAACACTGGGTAATGGAGTCCATCTCCCCATCCATCTCCATCTAGAACACAACACAGAGCATTATGGGTAATGGAGTCCATCTCCCCATCCATCTCCACCTAGAACACAACACAGAGCATTATGGGTAATGGAGTCCATCTCCCCATCCATCTCCACCAAGAACACAACACAGAGCATTATGGGTAATGGAGTCCATCTCCCCATCCATCTCCACCTAGAACACAACACAGAGCATTATGGGTAATGGAGTCCATCTCCCCATCCATCTCCACCTAGAACACAACACAGAGCATTATGGGTAATGGAGTCCATCTCCCCATCCATCTCCATCTAGAACACAACACAGAGCATTATGGGTAATGGAGTCCATCTCCCCATCCATCTCCACCTAGAACACAACACAGAGCATTATGGGTAATGGAGTCCATCTCCCCATCCATCTCCATCTAGAACACAACACAGAGCATTATGGGTAATGGAGTCCATCTCCACCTAGAACACAACACAGAGCATTATGGGTAATGGAGTCCATCTCCACCTAGAACACAACACAGAGCATTATGGGTAATGGAGTCCATCTCCCCATCCATCTCCACCTAGAACACAACACAGAGCATTATGGGTAATGGAGTCCATCTCCCCATCCATCTCCACCAAGAACACAACACAGAGCATTATGGGTAATGGAGTCCATCTCCCCATCCATCTCCACCTAGAACACAACACAGTGCTTTATGGGTAATGGAGTCCATCTCCCCATCCATCTCCACCAAGAACACAACACAGAGCATTATGGGTAATGGAGTCCATCTCCCCATCCATCTCCACCAAGAACACAACACAGAGCATTATGGGTAATGGAGTCCATCTCCCCATCCATCTCCATCTAGAACACAACACAGAGCATTATGGGTAATGGAGTCCATCTCCACCTAGAACACAACACAGAGCATTATGGGTAATGGAGTCCATCTCCCCATCCATCTCCACCTAGAACACAACACAGAGCATTATGGGTAATGGAGTCCATCTCCCCATCCATCTCCACCTAGAACACAACACAGAGCATTATGGGTAATGGAGTCCATCTCCACCTAGAACACAACACAGAGCATTATGGGTAATGGAGTCCATCTCCCCATCCATCTCCACCTAGAACACAACACAGTGCTTTATGGGTAATGGAGTCCATCTCCCCATCCATCTCCACCTAGAACACAACACAGAGCATTATGGGTAATGGAGTCCATCTCCACCTAGAACACAACACAGAGCATTATGGGTAATGGAGTTCATATATATATATTTACCTATATATTTACCTATGTAATATATATCTGAACATATACTCCTCTATACTGTAATATATATCTAAATATATATATATATATATATATATATATATATATATATATATATTACAGTATACAGTAGTATATATTCAGATATATATTACAGTATAGAGTAGTATATATTCAGATATATATTACAGTATAGAGTAGTATATATATTTAGATATATATTACAGTATAGAGGAGTATATATTCAGATATATATTACAGTATACAGTAGTATATATATTTAGATTTATATTACAGTATAGAGGAGTATATATTCAGATATATATTACAGTATACAGTAGTATATATATTTAGATATATATTACAGTATAGAGTAGTATATATATTCAGATATATATTACAGTATAGAGGAGTATATATTCAGATATATATTACAGTATAGAGGAGTATATATTCAGATATATATTACAGTATAGAGGAGTATATATTCAGATATATATTACAGTATAGAGTAGTATATGTTCATATATATATTACAGTATACAGTAGTATATATTCAGATATATATTACAGTATAGAGTAGTATATATATTTGGATATATATTACAGTATAGAGGAGTATATATTCATTTATATATTTACCTCCTCTTCAGAGCACAGCTCTCCCATGCTAACCGTCATGTTGCTGTATATAGTAGTATATTACAGTATAGAGTAGTATATATATTTAGATATATATTACAGTATAGAGGAGTATATATTCAGATATATATTACAGTATAGAGTAGTATATATTCAGATATATATTACAGTATAGAGTAGTATATATATTCAGATATATATTACAGTATACAGTAGTATATGTTCATATATATATTTACCTCCTCTTCAGAGCGCAGCTCTCCCATGCTGACGGTCATGTTGCTGTCCTCCACGTCCGTCTCCTCCTCTGTGTCCTCGTCCCCCCCCCCTCGGGGGGGCGGGGGGGGTCCGGGGGGGTCCGAGGCCTGACTCTCTCCAAACTCCAGGATGGTGGGCAGGTTGCCCTGGGCTCGAGGACAGCGCTTCCTCAGACTGACCAGGAAGGGCTGAGGTAAGGAGAATATATCCACGTTGTTGCCGAGGTCAATCCATGTGACGCTGGGGAACAGCCCTGGGTCCTGTAAACACATTATTATTGTTATTAATATTATTATTATCCTACTATGAATGCGCCACGTCTCTGCATGCGTGCGTGCGTGTTTGGTTGTAATGCACGTAACTCCAGAACCGTTCGCCCCGCCGACTTCACATTCGACACACGCGTTCCACCCCCCCACAGGGAGTGCAGTGCCCGGTAACGAGTCGGTCGGACCCACGGTTCTCCAGAACCACCACAAAAGGCTCTGGCCAGGCTCTGCCAGTGGGCCTAATGAGGCCAACTCCTTTCACCTGGTCAGGCTCTGCCAGTGGGCCTAATGAGGCCAACTCCTTTCACCTGGTCAGGCTCTGCCAGTGGGCCTAATGAGGCCAACTCCTTTCACCTGGTCAGGCTCTGCCAGTGGGCCTAATGAGGCCAACTCATTTCACCTGTGCAATTCCCAGCCTCTGCCTCAGCCAATTGAGGCTCAACCAATCAGGCTCTGCCAGTGGGAATTGATTGCCAAGTACACGTTCAGCGCTAACGTCTCTAAACGAGGTCAGTGTGGGCAGCAACACCTTATATGTTATTATATATGTGTTATGTTATAACAGCAATATACCTTATATGTTATTATATATGTGTAATGTTATAAATAAAAATACATCGCATGGATGCAACTGGGACGTATCCTCAGGGTCAACGGGGGTTTCTTGTCTTCCAACATCATACCCCTCACTCAGGCAACCCAGCCGGGGTTGATCAAATCCCGACATACGTCCCAGTAGCTACTGATCAGTCCATCAGGGAATGAACACAATCCGCTGCTCCGGAACTACTCTGCTGGTACTGGGAGAACCAAAATCTGGCTCGTGGAAGGACTAGGAATGTGGGTTGACTCCTGACCATGCCCCTCCTAGCAGTAACATACCTTCAGAGCATCGGTCAGCGTGGACAGGACAGTAACATTATAACAGTAACATACCTTCAGAGCATCGGTCAGTTCTTTCAGGACAGTAACAGTAACATTAACAGTAACATACCTTCAGAGCATCGGTCAGTTCTTTCAGGACAGCTCTGGTCAGCCGGTTCCCGTTCAGCGCCAGCGTCTCTAAACACGGTAACGTGGACAGCGTGGGCAGCAGCAGCAGGAAGGCGTCGTCCGTTAACTCCGTGAAGCCCAGCTCCAGGCTGAGCAGGATGGGGGCGTGGCCACGCAGGTGACCGATCAGACGCTCCATGTCTCTGACGGCCAGCGGGATGCCCGAGAGGTCCAATGAGCCGCCGGGGGGCGGGGCCGACAGCACCGCCTTCAGGCTGCGGGCCAATGGGGAGACACAGAGTACATTTACTTAACTCACAGACCGCCAGCGCCACCTAGCGATGGTTCAGCATGTACGCCACGGTTCACTTCCATTCTATTTCCGCATTCTGACCCCCAAAAACAGCAGTGGCGAAGGTGCTCGCGCAGATCGGAATATTGACTACCTAAGAGTCTTCGGAGGCTTTCGTGTTTTAGATGTGCGGTCACCGGGGGGCGCTATTGAGCCACTGAACACTAAACATGGTCGCTTTGTTCATCCACCGCGAAAAGTAAAAATATAAACTACTCGTTGTGTAGGATGTCCCTAACCTGTCTCCACCACATGGTGGCAGTAGAGAGTACACAGGTTAGAATGTCACTAACCTGACTCCACCACATGGTGGCAGTAGAGAGTACACAGGTTACACTCGGGTTAGGAATGCTTGCCAAAATCTTTTGAAAATAGCCGATATACAAGCTCACTATGCGATGAGACACATTGTGAGCTTGTAGAGCTGCTATTTTCAAGGGCTGAAGTGATCCACAATCTGTGTGTGCGTGCATGTGTGTGTGTGTGTGTGTGTGTGTGTATGTGTGTGTGTGTGTGTGTGTGTGTGTATGTGTGCGTGTGTGTGTGTGTACACATATAAAAAGCAACAGTGACTTCATCAGAGGATTTCTTCTGCACACAAATGAGAACATTACATTACAGCGCACGTACGTGTGCACGTGAGTCCACTCCCCAAGTCTCTCTCTCTCTCTCTCTCTCTCTCTCTCTCTCTCTCTCTCTCTCTCTCTCTCTCTCTCTATTAATAAACAGATCTATAAATAGTGTGTGAATAAAAAGCAGAGAGAGAGATCTAGAAACTTGGCTTCAGACCACAATCCCACGACCTCCCAAAGGTCATCTCCTGTTCCATGTGTTACACTCTCAGAGTCACAGACCCGTAAGGGTCCATTTGGTTCCATGTGTTACACTCTCAGAGTAACAGACCCGTAAGGGTCCATTTGGTTCCATGTGTTACACTCT
>NC_139706.1:51713897-51723897 GCF_964188405.1 Protomyctophum parallelum | reverse complement strand
GAGAGAGGTCAGCTGTCTGCACACCTTCTCCATGGACGAGAGACTATCAACTTCCTATGGAGAGAGAGAGAGAGAGAGAGAGAGAGAGAGAGAGAGAGAGAGAGAGGTCAGCTGTCTGCACACCTTTTCCATGGACGAGAGACTATCACCTTCCTATGGAGAGAGAGAGAGAGAGAGAGAGAGAGAGAGAGAGAGAGAGAGAGGGAGTGTAACATTACTCTCCAAGGAGTTAAACGGATTTGTTGCAAAGAGAGGAAAGGAGTTGCATTGTGTGTGTGTGTGTGTGTGTGTGTGTGTGTGTGTGTGTGTGTGTGTGTGTGTGTGTGTGTGTGTGTGTTCGTGCGTGTGTTACCGTGCGGGGACAGTGCACGTATCGTGCGAGGCTGATCAGCAGGTCGTGTGTGATTGGATCCACCAGGTTCCTGAAGCTGGCGTATCGATAGAGGACGTCATCCAATGAGGTGGACTCCATGCCCAGATCCTACACACACACACACACACACACACACACACACACACACACACACACACACACACACACACACACACACACACACACACACACACACACACACACACACACACACACACACACACACACACACAGGAAGGAAGGAAGGATGAAACAGGATATGTAAGGAAGAACAGAATGATTGGTGTGCGTGCCTGAGTGTGTGCTGTTTGAGCGTGCGTGACATATTTTATGACTTTATACTTTTAGAAAGTCACAGAGTTTTATGTTGTGTGAGCTTGTAGATCTGCTAATTATCCCGTCGTGGTAGAAAACGTGTTTAATAAAATATGTAATCAATCAATCAATCAAAACTTTACAGACACGCACACACAGAATCTCTACGATGAGGAAGTGTTTGGACAGTTTGCATTATGATTAATTTGCATATCATTTGCATATATTCAAAATCTACAGATGATGTTATATATCTGTCAGTCACAACTCACAATGACTGACAGCTGTCAGTCACAATGTGAGACATGGGTCTCATTTGAACACTGACACCTGTCAGTCACAATGACTCACAGCCGTCAGTCACAATGACCATTTTTGGACATACCTGTCTGTGTGTCTAATGACCATATTAGGAGTTACCTGTCTGTGTTTGTAATGACCATATTAGGAGTTACCTGTCTGTGTGTCTAATGACCATATTAGGAGTTACCTGTCTGTGTGTCTAATGACCATATTAGGAGTTACCTGTCTGTGTGTCTAATGACCATATTAGGAGTTACCAGTCTGTGTGTCTAATGACCATATTAGGAGTTACCTGTCTGTGTGTCTAATGACCATATTAGGAGTTACCAGTCTGTGTGTCTAATGACCATATTAGGAGTTACCTGTCTGTGTGTGTAATGACCATATTTGGCGTACCTGTCTCAGGGTCTTCAACATCTCCGTGGCCTCGTCTTGCTTGCCTTGTTTGGCCATCAGCATCATTTCCTGGATCATGCTGATTCGTCGCTGGTAGGGAGGAGGCGGAGCTCCAGACTTCAACCAGGAAGCCAGGATGTCTCGGTTTTCTCCGCTTCGCGACGCTCTCTTCCAGCCGTGGGACGGACTCCAACCGGAGCCCGAACCGCTAGGCTCTTTGGTCTGCTTGGCCCCCATTGGCTCAACCACACCTTAATTAGTGCATTCCAAAGTAAAAGTTGTCGGGGGCGGATCAGGTCATTTCAGAATAAAAGCCTGGAGTGGATCAGGTCATTTCAGAATAAAAGCCTGGAGTGGATCAGGTCATTTCAGAATAAAAGTCTGGAGTGGATCAGGTCATTTCAGAATAAAAGCCTGGAGTGGATCAGGTCATTTCAGAATAAAAGCCTGGAGTGGATCAGGACATTTCAGAATAAAAGTCTAGAGTGGATCAGGACATTTCAGAATAAATCAGCTCAGGATTAGCTCAGGATTAGGGTGGGCGTGGCTCGTGGTGGTTGACAGCTCACCTGTCGTCAGTTAGATAAGCCCCGCCCCCTGGAAACACAAACATTCCAAAATATTAAAACGGAAAGTTATTTAACACAAACACTGTCACAATATAGAGCTATTTAACACTGTTACTGAACACACTCTATAGCAATGATTACTGTCACAATATAGAGCTATTTAACACTGTTACTGAACACACTCTATAGCAATGATTACTGTCACAATATAGAGCTATTTAACACTGTTACTGAACACACTCTATAGCAATGATTACTGTCACAATATAGAGCTATTTAACACTGTTACTGAACACACTATAGCAATGATTACTGTCACAATATAGAGCTATTTAACACTGTTACTGAACACACTATAGCAATGATTACTGTCACAATATAGAGCTATTTAACACTGTTACTGAACACACTATAGCAATGATTACTGTCACAATATAGAGCTATTTAACACTGTTACTGAACACACTCTATAGCAATGATTACTGTCACAATATAGAGCTATTTAACACTGTTACTGAACACACTCTATAGCAATGATTACTGTCACAATATAGAGCTATTTAACACTGTTACTGAACACACACTATAGCAATGATTACTGTCACAATATAGAGCTATTTAACACTGTTACTGAACACACTCTATAGCAATGATTACTGTCACAATATAGAGCTATTTAACACTGTTACTGAACACACTCTATAGCAATGATTACTGTCACAATATAGAGATATTTAACACTGTTACTGAACACACTCTATAGCAATGATTACTGTCACAATATAGAGCTATTTAACACTGTTACTGAACACACAGCTGATTTAAAGTCATAATAAACAAAACAACATGGGGGTCGTTAGGAGGAGGGAGGATGCAGCTGCATTGTATCCGAGGAGGAGACACCGTGGCTGGGATGAAATGTTCTGACATCCTCCCTAAACCTCCGGAACAACCTCCACCATGTTTACACTGATATCCTCCATACAGCTCTGACAGACAGACAGACAGACAGACAGACAGACAGACAGACAGACAGACAGACAGACAGACAGACAGACAGGCAGGCAGACAGACAGACAGACAGACAGACAGACAGACAGACAGACAGACAGACAGACAGACAGACAGACCTTGGCTTGTCTTCCAGATTAAATCCAGCAGCGGTAGATATCAGGTCACAGAAAGACAGACAGACAGACAGACAGACAGACAGACAGACAGACAGACAGACACACACACACACACACACAGACAGACAGGCAGGCAGACAGACAGACAGACAGACAGGCAGGCAGGCAGGCAGGCAGACAGACAGACAGACAGACAGACAGACAGACAGACAGACAGACAGACAGACAGACAGACAGACAGACAGACAGACAGACACAGTGGTAGATCAGAATAAATGTTAAATTATAAACAGTAATGTCATATCAAATGAAACGCTGTTGATTCTAATCAAAGCTGATAAAGTGATCCACCAGCTGTCTGTCCTCTGATTGGTTGGTGTAGATTTAGATCCACCGAGCAGGAAACATCAACAACAAGCCGCAAGATCACCCAGCATCCTCCTCACGCACACACACACACGCGCACGCACGCAGGCACGCGCACACAACACACACACACACACACACACACACACACACACACACACACACACACACACACACACACACACACACACACACACACACACACACACTCTCTCTCTCTCTCTCTCTCTCTCAATTCAATGTAAAGAGCTTTATTGAAGATGGCGAATCAGAACATTAATCCTGGATGTCTGGGTAGCTGCTGCCCTCTGGTGGAGGTTATGTGGAACACAGTCTATTTTATAATGATTTAAACAGTGACGTTGTGACGGTTTATTGATTTAATTCTTCATTAGTTATATTGATTGATGGAAATATTTATTAACAGTTTGCAGAATTACAGTACATTTCAAGCACAACTGACTACAAAGACTGTTAACTGTGAGTGGAAGACCCAATTAAGCATTACACTTGTTTACAACATTTAGAGACACAAATAGACACTTCTATATTCATCATAAAGGAGGAAAAAAGGGAAAAGAAACATATACAGTGAGGGGAAAAGGGGTGAGGGGGATTCAGATTTCACGGCGGACATTTTTGAATTGCAGCCGTCCGTATAGGTGCCCTTTGAGAGTGAATTAATAGTTTATTTCGATCTTTTGAGAGGGAGACATTACACAAAAACAGTTTACTTTTAGGTGATCGAAAAGGCATAGGCAGAAGCTTAAAGCTTATTAGTGCCTATCCTTATCTCAACGTATTCCAAAATACTGTTGAAGATATGCATCACAATCAACATATAAACAAAACAAACAAATGCCATTTAACGAAGGAGAATAGAAAATTAAACAAACAAAAAACAAAAAACAAAACAGACAACGAGAAAAAACAAAACAAGGAGGGGAAAAAAGACAAAAACAGACAACGCTACAATGTTATAGCCTACCTTAGTCCAACACTACATGGCATAAAACAAGGCTCAGCTCCCCGCTCATTCCAGGTTATATCTATGCAATAATTCCTGTTTGAGCCTCTTTTTAAATTGTTTTAGGTTGTTGCTTTGCTTTATTGGCTCAGACAAGCTGTTCCACAGCTTAACTCCATGAACAGAAACACACATGCTCTTTAAGGTTGTTCCAACACTTATTTGTTTGAAGTTTAGTTCCCCTCTCAGCTCATACCTCCCATCCCTATCCCTAAACCTTTAGTTCCCCTCTCAGCTCATACCTCCCATCCCTATCCCTAAACCTTTAGTTCCCCTCTCAGCTCATACCTCCCATCCCTATCCCTAAACCTTTAGTTCCCCTCTCAGCTCATACCTCCCATCCCTATCCCTAAACCTTTAGTTCCCCTCTCAGCTCATACCTCCCATCCCTATCCCTAAACCTTTAGTTCCCCTCTCAGCTCATACCTCCCATCCCTATCCCTAAACCTTTTGTTCCCCTCTCAGCTCATACCTCCCATCCCTATCCCTAAACCTTTAGTTCCCCTCTCAGCTCATACCTCCCATCCCTATCCCTAAACCTTTTGTTCCCCTCTCAGCTCATACCTCCCATCCCTATCCCTAAACCTTTTGTTCCCCTCTCAGCTCATACCTCCCATCCCTATCCCCAAACCTTTTTTGTATATTTCCAGGAAGCAGATTATGTCTTGCTTTATATAATAATTGTGCTGTTTTAAAATCAACTAAATCAAAGAACTTTAATGTATGTGAATTTAGAAACAGTGGATTTGTGTGTTCATAGTAATTTACTTTATTGACTATTCTTATTGCTTTTTTCTGCAGTAAATATAGTGGCTGAAGGTTGCTTTTGTATGTGTTACCCCACACTTCCACACAGTAGGTGAGATAAAGGGCTGTATTTTGTGTGTCTTAAGTATCAGGTCTTATTCCCTAACTTGAATAAACTAAAGACCTGGAGGCGTGATCAATGCCATTTCTCTATTCTGAGTGGCCAAAGAGCATTGACCACGCCTCCAGGTCTTTAGTTTACTCAAGTTAGGTAATAAGACCTGGTACTTAAGACACGCAAAATACAGCCCATGGTGTTATAAGGGTGCAATAGAGAGTGTATAGTGATTTAGACTCAAGGACATTTCTTGTTTGACACCAATATTTCTCGTTAATTTAGACCGGATATAATTAATGTGGGGTTTCCAAGAGAACTTATGATCTATTATTACTCCTAAAAACAGATTATCAAAAACTCTTTCTAGTATGATATTATCAATTTTTACCTCAATGTTTGTGTTCATCAGTGGTTTTGAAGGAGTCAAGGGATTTGCATGTCTTAATGACTGTTGGTAGGGCGTTCCACATTTTGGTGGCATAGGAGCGAAAATAATTTAGTCCCTTGTTTGTGCCGAATCTGGGTTGTACATGGTTTGTTGCACACCCTCTGGTGTTGTGGGTGTGGACTTTGTTAACATTAAGGAAGTATTTAGACAGGTACATGGGTATCTTGGTGGTGTATCGAATCTTGTGGACCAGACCCATTGCAAGATGCTGTACTTTGTCGTCGACCCTAAGCCATTCCAGCATGTCAAAGTGGGCAGGGGTGAGGTAATTTATTTATTATAACGGCTGATTCGGTCTGGTTTATTGGCTAGGGGTGAGGTGGGTTAGGGGGGTGAGGCCAAGTAGGAGCCTGACCAGTTTGTTTTGGGAGGTCTGGAGCCTTGTTTTAAGGGCCTTTGAGGTGCTGTGGTACCAGGAGGAGCATGCATAGTCAAAGAAACCTTGTACGAGGGCTCCTGTTAGGGTCTTCAAGGTGGTTTTGTTGACCAGTGAGGAGATCCTGTAAAGGAATCTTGTTCTTTGATTGACTTTTTTGATTACGTTGGTGGCCATTTTAACACCGGAAAGATTAGCCTCCAGGATGGAACCTAGGTAGGTAATTTCATCTTTTCATGTGATAATATTGTCACCCACTCTAACCAAGAAGCCATCTGCCTTGCTGAGATTACTATTCCAAAGAGAATGGATTCAGTTTTTCCAAGGTGTAAGAATAGTTTGTTATCAGCGAGCCAGGTGCAGATTCTACCGAGTTCAGAGCTGAGGGCCTTTTCAACCTGCAGTTTGTTCCTGTCCGAGACTAGCAGTGCAGAGCCAGAGTCATCTGCGAACAGGAACAAGTTGCAGTCACAAGCTGTTGTCATGTCGTTAACATATTATTAGGAATAGTAAAGGCCCTAGTATGCTTCCTTGTGGGACGCCACAGCTCACTGGGAGGGGGGGGGGGGGACAGTGTTCCGTTCACCTCCACCATCTGTTCTCTCCCCTCCAGGTAGGATTGCATCCAGCTCACTGATGTGCTATCAAAACCAATTGCTTTTAGCTTGTTAACCAGTATGGAGTGGTTCACGGTGTCAAAAGCCTTTTGGAGGTCCAGCATGACCATGCCGCAGTATTTTCCAGCATCCACCTCGTGTTTGATGTGGTCGCTCAAATAGAGGAGGCATGTGTCATCAGTGGGATGTTCTGAAGCCAGATTGGAACTCGTACATTAATTTATTAGTGGCAAGATACTTTTCAACCTGTTCATAGCTACTTTTTTCCATCACTTTCGAGATGGAGCTTAGAATAGAAATAGGGCGGTAGTTGTCGGGTTCTATATTTACTCCCTTTCTTGAGCAGGGGGGTTACTTTGGCCAGTTTAAAATATTGGGGGACCTGTCCCTGTTTGATGGAGAGGTTTACTATGTGGGTGATGATTGGAGCTAAGGAAATGGCTCTGAGAAATTTGGAGGGAATATTCATTTTTGTACTTTATTATAGAAGAATATCTTAAGTCTCCAAAACCACTCTCACTCCATCTGGCTCAACAAATCAAAACCACTCTCACTCCATCTGGCTCAACGAATCAAAACCACTCTCACTCCATCTGGCTCAACGAATCAAAACCACTCTCACTCCATCTGGCTCAACAAATCAAAACCACTCTCACTCCATCTGGCTCAACGAATCAAAACCACTCTCACTCCATCTGGCTCAACGAATCAAAACCACTCTCACTCCATCTGGCTCAACGAATCAAAACCACTCTCACTCCATCTGGCTCAACGAATCAAAACCACTCTCACTCCATCTGGCTCAACGAATCAAAACCACTCTCACTCCATCTGGCTCAACGAATCAAAACCACTCTCACTCCATCTGGCTCAACGAATCAAAACCACTCTCACTCCATCTGGCTCAACGAATCAAAACCACTCTCACTCCATCTGGCTCAACTTGATGTTTTGCTTAAACTTCTCCCTCAAAGGAACCACCGAAGGCTTCTCTAAGGCATGGAGACATTTTATAGAATATACCCTTAATATAATATAATATAATGTTATATATAATATATGATATGATATGATACGCACACACGCACGGCACGCACACACACGTGTGCACACACACACACACACACACACACACACACTCACACACACACACACAGACACTTTTCCATATTTTTTTAATAATTAACAATCGTACACAATAAATACAAACTTTTCATTTTTGTATTATTATTTTTTACAACCAATGATATAATAATAATAATATGCATCTGTTTCCATTAACCAATATTGTGGTAAACCATGGCAACCGGACAGCTGTCCCACCAATACTATTTAATTATAATGATTTATAATTATTATACTTATGATACTAATTATAATTATTATCATAATTATAAAGATTTATAATTATTATAATTAGCAGCTTCAGGCAAGCAAAAGATGAACAAAATACAATAAATTATTTAAACTAAATAAAAGGGATTGTTGTAAAAAGGGAGGATTGTTTCAAAGCAATTCCTAACAATAGAAATGTATAAAATGATTTTTATAGGTGACAAAAACCTTTAAACTTCAAAACAAGTTTATTAAAATAATGTTTTCAAGGGATAGTTCAGATGTTTTTAACTTAAGCTGTATGAAATACTTGCCATTAATATGCACAGGGGCCACGCAGTAAAGGTTAATTCATTCACAAAGATTTGCATTGTTGACCTATTTCTAAAATATTAGTGCAACTTTCGTTCAACTTTGACTACCTCTATCATTTTTTGGGCGTAGTGATATGGACACAAAAAACATAGTTCTGTGTGATAGAGGTGTCAAAAACGAAAGCTGCACTAATATTTTAGAAATAGGTCAACACAAATGACGTTAGTTTTGAGGAATAATTTACTTTTACTGTGTGCCCCCCCCCCCCCCCCCCCCCCCCACAAAATGACCGGAACTGCTAATATTTCACTAAAACCAGAGCAGAACTCCCACCACGGGACTCGGGCAATCAATGAATACAGTTGCAACAACTATATTAATGGAAAGTATTTCATACAGCTTAAATTCAAATAATCTGAACTATCCCTTTAAGTTCAGATCTCAGAGAAATCAACACTGTAAAAAAACACAGGCAGGTCTTACGAGGTTCAGGAAGCAATGGGACCGGATTACACTGGACCGGATTACAGTGGACCGGATTACAGTGGACCGGATTACAATGGGACCGGATTACACTGGACCGGATTACACTGGACCGGATTACACTGGACCGGATTACAGTGGACCGGATTACAGTGGACCGGATTACAGTGGACCGGATTACAATGGGACCGGATTACACTGGACCGGATTACACTGGACCGGATTACACTGGACCGGATTACACTGGACCTGATTACACTGCAGGAAGTTAGAAATAAAACGTTTTAGAATTAATAAAAGGTATTTTATAGTTCATAGGATCATATTATTCAGGAAGGTTATAAAATAATGTTTTAAATAAAAAAGTGTTTTATAGTTTAAAGGATCATATTATTTATAAAATAATGTTTTAAATTAAAGGGGGTGGGGTGAATTGAAGGAGTATACTTGACCAAAAAAAAATCCTATTAATTACAAATCACATGGTTGGTTGGGTGGTCCACCATGGTTGGGCCAACATGGGCAGACCAACATGGGTGGGCCACCGTGGGTGGGCCAACATGGGTGTGCCAACATGGGTGGCAGACCAACATGGGTGGGCCACCGTGGGTGGGCCAACATGGGTGGGCCAACATGGGTGGGCCAGACCAACATGGGTGGGCCAACATGGGTGGGCCAACATGCTCTCTAGCGACAGAGAACGTAACTTCGGTGTTCTATCGTCTAAGTGTAATGGGCGCGAGACCTTCAGTACAGGAGAGGATCCAGCCTCTCTCTCTCTCTCTCATGCTGAATTTATTTACATAGGATAAACTCTCACTACATTTATGAGGTTATTCTAATATTATTATAATTACATTATAATGTTATTCTAATGAAACGACAGTAATGTACTGTAACTCTACTAAGATTAATATACACTGAATATTCATGAGATACATACAGGAAGGACTATATATGGCAAAGAGTGGGAGGAGTTTGAGGGAGCGGGATTTGATCCAAGCGGAAAACGTTTTGGCCGGACGTCAGATGATCGATTGATTGAAAACTTTAGTCACAGTTTGTAGAATAACGTGAGGATT
>NC_139706.1:51692357-51713697 GCF_964188405.1 Protomyctophum parallelum | reverse complement strand
TCAGGGCGTTGATTAAATAAAAATTTAAATGACGTTAAAAATAGGTTTCTGCCCGACAGCGACAAGGTCTTATAGCCGTTCACACTGCAGAGAGACTCTCTCTCTCTCTCTCTCTCTCTCTCTCTCTCTCTCTCTCTCTCCCAACAGAAATCAAAACGTGGCACAGCCAGCTAACAATAATAATAATAATAATAATAATAATAATAATAATAATAATAATAAAACTTTATTTGTATAGCACCTTTCATGACATGAAATGCAGCTCAAAGTGCTTTACAGAACAATGGAGAATAAAAGAAAAGCAAGGCAACGACATTAAAAAAGAAAACAAGCAGTAATGCAATACAGTGAGGACATGAATAACAAAAAATAAAAATAAATAATTAAAAGCAATTTTGTAGAAGTGGGTCTTGAGCTGTGCTTTAAAAATGTCTACAGAGGCTGCCTGACGAAGGTACAGAGGGAGTTTGTTCCATGCCGACGGCCCGTAGAAGCAAAAAGCTGCTTCCCCGTATTTTTTAGTTGCCATTTTTTTAGGCAAAGCGAGCAGGCCAGCAGTGGAAGACCTTAGCGGGCGGTTTGGGACATATTTAGGCAGGCAGTCATGTAGGTAGGAAGGTGCGAGACCATTGAGAGCTTTATAGACAAGTAATTTTTTTTTTTAATCAATCCTAAAAACAACCGGAAGCCAGTGCAGTGATGCCAAAACTGGAGTAATATGTTCTCTCATCTTAGTTCTAGTTAAAACTCTGGCTGCTGCATTTTGGACAAGTTGTAATCTGTCAGTTGTTTTCTTATGCAGTCCTGAAAAAAGTGCATTGCAGTAATCAAGCCGAGAAAAAACAAAGGCGTGGATTAGCGTTTTTGCATCGTCCAAGGACACATAGGCTCTGATTCGTGCAATATTTCTAAGGTGAAAAAAGGCAATCTTGGTAACATGATTAATGTGTGAATTAAAATTCAATTCAGAATCAATAATAACCCCCAGGTTCTTTACTGTACTGTTACTTTCTACAGTCAGGTTGCCAAGTCTGCTTAACACATTGAGTACGCCGACTGCCTTCAAAATATAGGCTATAGAATACCGGAGGTGTCTGATCGCTTTTACTTTGAAAGCCATGAACCGGAAACACTTTCCTAAAAAAGTTGACTTTACAAAGTGACCTCAACATCCCCGATCATCTTAATATATTGTTTTACGCTCCAAAAAGCGTTCATATTTTGCGGGAGAGACGGATGAGGAGCAGAAAATAAGCGCCAGCATATCGCTCTATTCATCACCACGGAGAGCGCCCTGGATTAGGAGCTACGAGTCATTCTTTCCCTCTCGCTAACATGGGAGTCAATGATAAGCTAATAGTTGCACTGAGCGTTAGCATACGGCAAGCGAAAAGCGAAATGCCAAAAAAATAAATAGGAAAAATTCTGAATATTAATATCTCGCCCCGCATCGCTGGGATGTCGCTAGGACGTCCTCAGACGTCCTTAGAACTCTACTCTACTCTACTCTATGACGTTCTCAGGCGTCCTACGTGCTGTAAGTGTTAATATTGATTATTTCTGCTCACTAGAACCGATTATGAGAACTTCTGTCTTGTCCTCATTTAGCTTGAGAAAGTTCTCACTCATCCAACATTTGATGCTAGACAGACAGGTAAACAGCGGGTCTAAAGCACAGGGATCATCTGGAGCCACAGAAAGATATAATTGGGTATCATCAGCATAGAAATGAAAATTGACTCCGTGATTGGCAATGAGTTCGCCCAATGGCAGTATGTACAAGGAGAAAAGCAGAGGGCCAAGAATCGAGCCCTGTGGAATACCAGAACTGATGTCGTGTTTGTCGATTGACAAAGTAACTTCTGTTTGATAGGAGGAGAACCAGGACAGGGCCGTACCAGACAGGCCTATCCAGTGCTCCAGACGCTGTATTAAAATTGAGTGATCAATCGTGTCAAATGCAGCCGTTAGATCTAGAAGTAAGAGAACGGATACATGTTTCTTGTCAGCAGACACCCTAAGATCATTCATTACTTTTACAAGTGCTGTTTCTGTGCTGTGACCTTTCACAGCCAGGGGGCGCCCCTTATACTTCACACTGTCCTGTGTATACAACGGCCACAATGTCACAACAGCATCCCCCCCCCATGCCTCTTAAACACTTTTAGTGCCGGAAGTGCATCGAAATAGAAGCTCCGGGGTGCCAGAGTTGTCTGATCGCTTTTACTCTGAAAGCCATGAACCGGAAACACTTTCCTAAAAAAGTTGACTTTACAAAGTGACCTCACATCTCGATCCTTTTAATTTATACGATATATGTTCCAAAAAGCGTTCATATTGTGGGTGAGGGACGGATGAGGAGCAGAAATGAAGAGCCAGCATATCGATCCGTTCATCACCACGGAGAGCGCCCTGGATTAGGAGATACGAGTCATTCTTTCCGCCGCGCTAACATGCGAGTCAACGACAAGCTAATCGTTGCACAGAGCGTTAGCGTACGGAAAGCGAAATGTAAAAAGAAAAAAAGAAATCTGAATATTCTTATCTCGCCCCGTGTCACTATGACGTCGCTATGACGTCCACAGACGTCCAAGGCACCTCTCGTTAGCAATCCTTATGACGTATAGGGACGATTTATGTAAAAATTGTGGCGCCGCGGTGTCTGTCAACAATGACGACAACGCCAAACGGCTATATTTAGAGAGAAGTCTGAGCGGGTGTTCTCATTTTAACGCACGGGCCATGCTGCGCAGAGGGTTTGGACTACGGCTAGGATTAGGATAGGATACACACCAGGGCATATCCTTCCCTATAGGATAGGATAGGATATACACCAGGACACATCCTTCCCTAGGATAGGATAGGATATACACCAGGACACATCCTTCCCTAGGATAGGATAGGATATACACCAGGACACATCCTTCCCTAGGATAGGATATACACCAGAGCACATCCTTTCCCCCGTCAAACTCGAATGGCGCTAAACCCTCAGGTAACAGACGAACGGGACCTGTTCCTCAGGCTCCTGGAGCGATCGCTGCAGACGTTCTACAAAGGCCGTCGCGACTGCGTCCAGGCCCAGGGCCACGTCAGGGACCAGGCGTGGAACCTGGACTGGCACGTGAAGGAGCAGTTCCGGATGCTCCACGGCTTCCTGCGGCGCACCGAGAGGGCCATGTGCGCCGAGCTGACGCGCGACGAGACGGAGAAGCTGCGGGCGCTCGCCGCCAAGCTGGACGGCCTGGACGGAGGCATCGCCACGCTCCTGGGCGCCATCAGAGGCGTTCCCAGGAAGGACAGACGGGCGGCGGGGCGCGGCTCCGTGGCCGCGCTGCGGGAGCACAAGGCCCGCGCGGAGCCCGCGCTGCGCGCGCTGCCCGACCCGCGGCTGGAGCGCGGGGCGCTGATCGACGAGGTGAAGTTCCGCGGCAACCTGGTGTTCCGCGTCTGGGTGAAGATGAAGGAGGAGGTGGTGACCTACACGCCTGTCCTGCTGGACCCCGGCACCGCCCACCCCGTCTGCAACCTGACGGGCGACCTGACCGGCGTGACGCGGCTCCAGGACGAGGACGAGTTCGCGGCGCTGCCGGACAACGCAGAGCGCTTCGACTACTGGTACCTGGTGCTGGCCTCCGAGGGCTTCCGCTCGGGCTTCCACCGCTGGGACGTGGAGGTGGGCGACAACGAGCGCTGGCAGGTGGGCGTGCTGGAGGAGCGCTTCCGGCGGAAGGAGGGAGGCGGCGCGGAGGGGAACTTCTGGAGGATCATGTGCGCCGACGGCGAGTTCAACGCGCGCTGCTCCCCGCCGCCGGGCCGCTACCAGGACCTGGCGCTGGAGTCCAGGCCGCGGAGGGTCCGGGTCCTGCTGGACTGGAGCCGGGGGAGGCTGTCCTTCTTCGACCCCGACGCCAACGCGCACATACACACCTTCAGGCACGCGTTCACCGACACGCTGTATCCGTTCGTCTACAACCGCACCGAGGAGCCCCTGAAGATCTCGCCGAGGGAGGTCAGCGTCGTCACGGAAGGAGACGTCGTCGTCGTCGTCGCCCGTCCAGAAGGAACGGCCGTCGTCCCACGAGCGCAGACTGAGCGTGGCTGCTCCGTGGCGTCGCCTCGGCCAGGCCACGGCGCGCAAACGGAACCGCTTCTGGAGGAGCTCACCAGCGGGGAAGCAGTGGGTGTCGAGGAGAACCAACCACTTGTTGTTGTCGATCATGCTGGAGATGGAAAGAACCTTAGACGAGAAGATCCTGGTCTCATCCTGGGAGTAGCAGCCAGCCAGGACCTCTGTGGAGAGTCCCAGTCGAGCCAGGACCTCTGTGGAGTGTCCCAGCCCAACCAGGACCTCTGTGGAGTGTCCCAGCCCAACCAGGACCTCTGTGGAGTGTCCCAGCCCAGCCAGGACCTCTGTGGAGCTTCCCCGCCCAACCAGGACCTCTGTGGAGTGTCCCAGCCCAGCCAGGACCTATGTGGAGTGTCCCAGCCCAACCAGGACCTCTGTGGAGTGTCCCAGCCCAGCCAGGACCTATGTGGAGTGTCCCAGCCCAGCCAGGACCTATGTGGAGCTTCCCCGCCCAACCAGGACCTCTGTGGAGCGTCCCAGTCCAGCCAGGACATGCACACCTTACCACTTACGGAGGAGCTCAGCTGCAAAAAGGGAATTGCTGGTGAGCAGCATGAGCTGCTCATCAACTCTGTTAGAAACTCTACAAAGACAGGAGTTGTTCAAAGGACGTCGTTTAGAACTCGTACTGAAGAACGAAGGGCCGCTTCCAAAGAGGTTCCTGACCTTGTCGAGGGAACATCGGCCCCCCGAAGCCTTGGTGGAGAGCACCAGGACACACAACAAACGTTGCTGGTTACAGAGGTGCCTCTTGGCAAAAGAGGAGAAGAGAGAAAGCCGCATGGAGCCGGCTCTAAAGAAGGAATGACCGCTTCCGGAACAACAGCCAGCCAGGACCTCTGTGGAGCGTCCCAGTCCAGCCAGGACCTCTGTGGAGTGTCCCAGTCCAGCCAGGACCTCTGTGGAGTGTCCCAGCCCAGCCAGGACCTCTGTGGAGTGTCCCAGCCCAACCAGGACCTCTGTGGAGTGTCCCAGCCCAGCCAGGACCTCTGTGGAGTGTCCCAGCCCAGCCAGGACCTCTGTGGAGTGTCCCAGCCCAGCCAGGACCTCTGTGGAGCGTCCCAGCCCAGCCAGGACCGCTGTGGAGTGTCCCAGCCCAGCCAGGACCTCTGTGGAGTGTCCCAGTCCAGCCAGGACCTCTGTGGAGTGTCCCAGTCCAGCCAGGACATGCTCACAATAGCGCTTACAGAGGTGCTCCTTCAAGGTGAGGAGAAAAAGCTACGGGGCAACTCTCAGAGAAACTCTAAAGAAGGATTTATAAAGAAGCTGTTTAGAACTCGTTCTAAAGAGCCAAGGGCTGCTCTCGAAGACGTTCCTGACCTTGCCTTGGAAGCATCCGCCTCGCAAAGAAGCACTTGTGGAGCAACCCGGGGGGTCAGCCATGGGGAGCTACAGGAGCTCCTCTGCAAAGGACGAGAGGATTGTGAGGAGAGGAAGCCACATGGAGGAGGAGGTTGTGTTGAAGGAACGTCCCCTTCAAAAACAGTTCCTGGGCTTGTCCTGGCACCTCCTCAGCCGAGTCAGGGCAGGCAAACCCAGCCCGTTCCAGACGAGCTCTTTGGAGAGGCCGGTGGCGGCGAGGAGCGAGAACCACTTGAAGGTGTTGGACTTAACGATGCTGGTGGAGCAGACGCTGGAGAAAAAGCCACCAGGAGAAGGTTCTGGAGATGGAACGGCCGCTTCAAAATCAAAACCCATGCGGAGCCGGCGGCTATCCCAGCTTGTGGCAGCCCGCCTCAAGAGGAAAAAAGAGCGCGCTATGGGAGCCAAGAGAAGCCCAAGGAACTACTCTGCGAAGGAGGTGTTGACGGTGAGGAGAAAAGTGGAGCATACGCCGGAGATGGAACAACCGTTGCACAAGCAGACCCTGGGTTCACCCCGGGGGTGGCAGCCAGCCAGGACCTCTGTGGAGCTCCCCAGCAGCCCAGCCAGGACATGCACACAGCACCGCTTACAGAGGAGCTCCGCTGCAAAGGAGGAACTGCTGGTGAGGAGAGAAAGCTCTGCGTCAACTCTCTAAGAGACTCTACAGAAATAGTTATAAAGTCATTATTTAGAACTTGTTCTGAGGAACGAACGGCTGCTTCCGAGGACGTTACTGACGTCGCCTTGGGAGCGTCAGCCTCCCAGAACATTTGGGGACCGCCCCAGGTCAGCCAATGGGAGCTAGAGGAGCTCCTCTGCGAAGGATATGATGGCGAGGAGAAAAAGCCACATGGAGGAGGCTCTGGGGAAGTACTGCAGGCACCTTCCCAATATGTGCATGGCCTTGTCCTGGTAGCAGAACCTCAGCCCAGCCAGGTCATGCAAACAGAACCCGACACAGAGGAGCTCTTCGGCGGGGAAGCAGGTGACATTAACGATGCCAGTGGAGCAGAAGCTGGAGATGGAACAACCATGGAAGAGAGAGATCATTGGCTCACCTATGTAGTAGACCTTGACTTGGGAACTTCAGCCTCACAAAACATCCGTGGAGCAACCCAGGACAGCCAAGGCGAGATAGAGGAGCTGCTCTATACAGGAGAAGTGGACAGTGAGGAGACAAGGCCAGATGGAGGAGGCTCTGGAGAAGGAATGGCTCTTTCGAAATCAGCTCCTGACCTTGTCCTGGTAGCAGCACCTCATCCCAGACAGGGCATACAAGCAGAGCCATCTCCAGAGGGGCTCTTCAGTGGAGGAGCAGGTGGCGCTGAGGAGGAGCGAGAACCATTTGAAAGTGTTGGACTTAATGATTCCGGCAGAGCAGACGCTGGAGATGGAACGACCCTCGCACGAGAACATCTCATCTGCAAAGGAGGAACTGAAGGTGAGGAGCGAAAGCTTCTCATCAACTCTGTAAGAAACTACAAAGGAGTTCTAAAGACGGAACTTGGAACTCGTTCTGAAGAACGGAAGGTTCCTGACCTTGCCTCGGGATCATCAGCCTCCCGAAGCATCTGTGGAGCGCCCCGGGACAGCCAAGGGGAGCTAGAGGAGCACCTCTACAAAGGCGACAGCGAGGAGCAGGAGCTCCTCGTCAGCTCTCTAAGAAACCACAAAGAGAGAGTTCTAAATATGTCGGCTGATTCGGAGGAGGTTCCTGGCCTTGCCACGGGAGCGTCGGCCTCCCAAAGCGTTTGGGGAGCGCCCCGGGTCAGCCGAGGTAAGGAGGCGGAGGAGCAGTTACGCAAACGAGGAGTCCATAGTGAGGAGGAAACGCCACATGGAGGAGGTCCACTATCGCAGGTTCACTATCATCACTACCATCACTATCATTATTATCACCATGCAGGTGGAGCAGCAGGCTCTCTGTCACAAGAAGGTCCTCGGCTCGGGCCGGAAGTGGAGACCTCGCAGGGTGTTTGTGGAGAGCAAACATGGCCAGTTGCCAAGGAGGAAAGAGGGGTTGGAGCCGATGAGGAGCGAAAGCCGCATGGAGCCGCCGGCTCTGCAGAACAAACGGTCGCTGCAGAAGTAGTTCCTGAGCTTGGCCTGGCGTCGTCAGCATCCCAGGCCCTTCGCAGAGCCCCCTACACCAAGCCCGGGTACCTGCCCCCGCCCCCGCATGCCACGACCGAGCTGAACAGGCAAAACGAACCGGTTCAACTGGCAGACATCGGAGGAAGAGCTGCAGGTTGCGAGGAACGAGAGGCACCCGGAGGTGACGTCGACCACACTGCTGCGGCGGCAGCGGACTCCTCCGGGAGTGGAACGTCCCCCCTTCCACGAGCAGACCCTGAGCCTGACCCGGGAGTAGGAGCAGGGGCGTCGTCCCAGCCCGGCCAGGACATGCCAACCACGTCGGTGGTTACAGAGGATCGTCTCGGTGAAGGAGAAAATGAACCGCCGCATCTGGAGATCCTCGGCGGAAGACCTCGTCACAGGGAACAAGAGCTATGCGGAGGTGAAGTAACCCGAAGTACCGGTGGAGCTGTACCGGCAGTAGACCGTACCGGTGGAGCGGGCCGCGGAGACGAAACGGTCGTTCCACAAGCAGACGGAGGAGCGGAAGCATCGCAGGAGTCCCAGAGAAGCCCGGAGGCGCACGGGGAGGTTCCGTGCAACGGAGGAGGAGCAGGCAGTGAGGAGGAGAGGCCTCTACGCGGACGTAGCGTTGTCGCTGCTGCCGCTGCCCAAGCGGCCTTTCCACCGCTCGGCGGGGGGAGGGGGAGGGCAACGGCCTCGGCCAACACCAGGCGCGGAATGATCCGTCAGCATTGGCAGCAGCAGAAAGCAGGCGGGTCGTCAACGGAGATCAGCGGATCTGGATTCAGCGGTTTGGCCTGGTGGGAGAACCAGGACGGGACGCACGAGTATGAGCGCAGGAGTTGGAAAACGTGACGTTAAAGGCGGTGGTTCCCAAAGTCTTTCACGTCAAAGGACCGCCAACTCGACACGAATTGTCCCTTTGGTGTGTGTGTCTGTTAACTCTGTGTGTGTCTGTTAACTCTGTGTCCATCCATCCATCCATCTTCAACCGCTTATCCGTAGTCGGGTCGCGGGGGCAACAGCTCCACCAGAGAGCTCCAGACTTCCCTCTCCCGAGCAACATTAGTGACTTCCTCCTGTGGGATTCCGAGACGTTCCAAGGCCAGAGAGTCGATGTATTTCCTCCAACTGCGCCTTGGTCTGCCCCGGGGTCTCCTCCCAGTGGGACATGCGTCGAGGACCTCCCTAGGGAGGCGCCCGAGTGGCATCCTAACCAGATGCCCGAACCACCTCAGCTGGCTCCTTTCCAGGCGAAGGAGCAGCGGTTCTACTCCGAGTCTCTCTCGTGTGACTGAACTTCTCACCCTATCTCTAAGGGAGATGCCAGCCACCCGTCGAAGAAAACTCATTTCAGCCGCTTGTATTCGTGACCTTATTCTTTCGGTCATGACCCACACTTCATGACCATAGATGAGAGTAGGAACGAAGATTGCTCGGTAGACAGAGAGCTTTGCCTTCTGGCTCAACTCTCTTTTCGTCACAACAGTGCGGTACAGCGACTGCAATACCGCCCCTGCCGCTCCGATTCTCCGGCTGATCTCCTTCTCCGTTCTCCCCTCACTCGTGAACAAGACCCCGAGATACTTGAACTCCTTCACCTGGGGTAATGCCTCATTCCCTACCCGGACTGCACAATCCACCGGTTTCCTGCTGAGAACCATGGCCTCAGATTTGGAGACGCTGATCCTCATCCCAGCCGCCGTACACTCGGCTGCGAACCGGTCCAGTGAGAGCTGGAGGTCTTGGACCGATGGTGCCATCAGGACCACATCATCTGCAAAAAGCAGTGATTCAACCCTTAGGTCACCGAGCCGAATACCCTCTCCGCCACGACTACGCCTCGATATCCTGTCCATGAAAATCACAAACAGGATAGGTGACAAAGCGCAGCCCTGGCGAAGGCCAACCCCCACCGGAAACGAATCCGACTTACTCCCAAGCACACGGACACAGCTCTCGCTTTGGGTGTACAGAGATTGGATGGACCTCAATAAGGTCCCCCTCACCCCATACTCCCGCAGCACCTCCCACAGGACATCCCGGGGGACCCGGTCATATGCCTTCTCCAAATCCACAAAACACATGTAGACCGGATATGCATACTCCCAGGCCTTCTCCAGGATTCCTGCAAGAGTATAGATCTGGTCAGTTGTTCCACGGCCAGGACGGAAACCACATTGCTCCTCCTGAACCTGAGGTTCGACTATCGGCCGGACCCTCCTTTCAAGCACCTTGGCGTAGACTTTCCCAGGGAGGCTGAGTAATGTGATACCTCTGTAGTTGGCACACACCCTCTGATCCCCCTTTTTAAACAGAGGAACCACCACCCCGGTCTGCCACTCCCTCGGCACTGCCCCAGACTTCCACGCAATGTTGCACAGGCGTATCAACCAAGACAGCCCCTCAACACCCAGTGCCTTCAGCATTTCTGGACGAATCTCATCAACCCCCGGAGCTTTGCCACTGTGGAGCTGCTTAACTACCTCAGTGACTTCCTTCCGGGAGATTTCCGACGATCCCCCATCATCCTCAGGCTCTGCTCCTGTCAGGGAGGGTGGGTCTGATGTTATTGGGTTTAGGAGTTCCTCAAAGTGTTCCTTCCAGCGCCCTACAACCTCCTCATTTGAAGTCAGCAGAGTCCCATCCTTCCCGTACACGGCTTGGATGGTTCCCCGCTTTCCCCTCCTGAGGTGTCGTACGGTCCTCCAGAACTCTGTGTGTGGTCTGTTAACTCTGTGTGTGGTCTGTTAACTCTGTGTGTGGTCTGTTAACTCTGTGTGTGTGGTCTGTTAACTCTGTGTGTGGTCTGTTAACTCTGTGTGTGGTCTGTTAACTCTGTGTGCGGTCTATTAACCACGGTTCAACGTCTATGACTGTCGGCAGTTCACATATTATAGCTCCTAAACTATTTATTGTAGGATACTTTATATATCTCTGTCAGCTTGCTTTTTCACCTTTATTTTTGGCTTTTTCTTTGTCTGATGGTGATTTCTTTGTGCCATCAGTCATGTTTTTGTTTTTGTTTTGATTTACTGCTTGCTTATCCAAGTCAGTATTATTTTATTGTATTTGTAATGTGTTTTAACCCATTCTGACCTGAGATCAGATTCATACGAGGTTTCCGCCGGACACACACTGGTCTGATGAACCCATTCTGACCTGAGATCAGATTCTAAAAATGTCAGTCGCTCTTCGATTTTTCAGAAATAGCAGACCTACAAGCTCGTATCGCGCCACTCGGTGGCGCGATATGAGCTTGTAGATCTGCTATTTTTAAATAGCTAAAGCATAACATGATGCTGACACCAAAATGGGTGCCCGTTCAGAATGGGTTAAACTAAAGGCTGCTTTAATTGAGAAATTGCCGACGGTCGCTCATGTTTTGAATAAAGACTGCTTAATGCTTAGGCCTATAATGTCAAAAGTTAAACATTTACTCAAAATAAAACTTCACAACTCTGTCTGTACTAGAGCTCTTCACAGGTCCAAAACAACTCTGTCTGTACTAGAGCTCTCCACGGGTCCAAAACAACTCTGTCTGTACTAGAGCTCTCCACGGGTCCAAAACAACTCTGTCTGTACTAGAGCTCTCCACGGGTCCAAAACAACTCTGTCTGTACTAGAGCTCTTCACGGGTCCAAAACAACTCTGTCTGTACTAGAGCTCTTCACGGGTCCAAAACAATGGTTTCCGAAATCCGCTAAGATCCCGACACGCTCCGGAAATATTTTCAAATAAAACCAAAACCCGAATGGATCCGTGACTATTCCGTCCGATTAATATAATGAAATAATATAGCGGACGTATAGACCAATTATTATTAGTCAATTAGTCAAATTACGTATTGACTAATTATTTTATTAGAGATTTTTTAGAGATTATTATTAGAGAGAGAGAGAGAGAGAGAGAGAGAGAGAGAGAGAGAGAGAGAGAGAGAGAGACAGAGACAGAGACAGAGACAGAGACAGAGACAGAGACAGAGACAGAGAGAGAGAGAGAGAGAGAGAGAGAGAGAGAGAGAGAGAGAGAGAGAGACAGAGACAGAGACAGAGACAGAGACAGAGAGAGACACACACAGACAGCCAGAGAGAGAGGTTCCTTGTAGGCTGCATGCTGCAGCAGAGACCAGCAGACATGTCACTGCCGGTCTGTACAGAGCGTCGCAGTCCCTCCCCCTTTCAGAACAACGAGTGGCCCAGGAAATGAATCGCATTGCATTTTGCCCATAGGATTTTCTTTAAGTATTTATTTAAAGACGGTTACGCCGCGGACAAAGACAACTCGGATCGTGACAAATCATGACAATGAACACAATATTTTGGGGGCCGATCAAATCATTAGAAAGAAGAAAATAAAGGCTAGGAGACAACACTATTTGTTTTGTTTTTCTTCTTATCAATGATTTGATCGGCCCCAAAACATTGTGTTCATTGTCATGATTTGTCACGATCCGAGTTGTCTTTGTCCGCGGCGTAACCGTCTTTAAATAAATACTTAAAGAAAAGCCTATGGTCAGAATGCATTGCGTTTCATTTCCTGGGCCACTCGTTGTTCTGAAAGGGGGAGGGACTGCGACGCTCTCTACCGCCCAGCGGCCAGCAGACACGCGTCCAGTCATTAGGAGAAGCAAGCGAGGAACCCATTCCAGGATATTCAAATTGTGGCCGATGGCCAGTTCAGAAAGCAGTCAACTCAAAAAAGAACATTGGTTTGGCGTTTTTGGGGGAAAAATAGATTTTTTTAATTTCCACGCTCTCCCGATTTATGCTAATTCATATCCGATCTACAAGCCCACAACATGCGGCATCGGCGACGCGCTGTGGGCTTGTAGATCGGATGACGTTGTTCAGCGGGTGGTGACAGAGGGCTTTCAAATATCTGGCGGAAACCTCATTGTGTTCAAAACCTCATCAGGATTCAAATGTAGAGCAGTGTTGTTTTCGTCGACTAAAACTAAGACGAAAAATGTTCCTCGACTACCTATTTTCACTGACAAAAACAACTGGAAACTAAATGAAAACTAAGCTACGATGACTAAAACTATATATTAAATATATTGACAATTTCGTCGTGAAACTAGTTTTCAGTCCAAAGACTATGACTAAACTAAAATAGAAATTTGCTGCCAAAAACAACACTGGTGTAGAAATAGCAAAAGTATAGCCTATATCTACATGCTCAATACACCAGAGGTTCCCTGAGTGGGGTCCGGGGACCCCCAGGGGTCTACATTTAGACCTTGATTAGCCAGGCTAATCAAGGTCTAAATGTAGCACTCATTCTGGAGATGAGGGACAAAAGTGGAAAATGTCCCACACATAAGAGCCTTATTTATGGTAAAAAATAAATGAATTCATAAAAATAAAAGCACTTGTAAAGTTAAATGTAATACAGTTGTGTATTCTTATGACATTAATTTCATTATAATTATTTTCATATTCCATCTGAATTAGTTAAAAGCAGGCTCTGTACCCAAAAAAGCCTGTATTAAGCCTGTCCCCAGCAAGTGGTCACAATTTCAAACTGCCAAAAAAGTGTATAATACTGTCACAATGACATAAATATACATACTAAATATGTCGTCAACAACCTAGCAAACAATATACACAGTTAATTTTAATTTATATTTCCCAATACATATCTCATATCAAATGTGTGTCCGACATCTCCGTCAACTCCGTCGGTTTTTTTAAAAGTCTTAAATTAATCAGAAAATATTGTCGACAGATTTAGCCTGAAGACTCCTTTTCCAAGTCCTGTTTATATTTGTTGCAACAGTGGAGCACCTGGTCTGACAAGCATTCAATTGTTTGATATATTTGATATAACTCCGTCAGGACATTATTATGATCTTTGTTAAGAATTCCAAAATAATGTTTATTATTTTAGTTTAGGGTTAGGTTTAGCTAACAACTGAAGAAAAAACAAAATGGCTACATTGTACTACAGAGGGTTAAGATGAAAACAAATGCCATTTTGTCAACTCCGTCAGACGTCAACTCCGTCAGGTTTTGTGTCTGACGGAGTTGACAGTTGCCTGGTCGACCCTGTTCTAACTGTGACACGTCACGTCACACGCCATATATGGCCATCTCCAATTCTCCATAATGAAGATCACGACACTGACCTCATCTAACTCTGGATAACCATACATGCCATATCTTTTCAAAGGGAAAGGAAAGGAAAGGTACTATGTTTACCCTGCAGGGTAACTGGACTAAGGAAAGGAAAGGTACCATGTTTACCCAGGGTAACTGGACTAAGGAAAGGAAAGGTACTATGTTTACCCAGGGTAACTGGACTAAGGAAAGGAAAGGTACTATGTTTACCCTGCAGGGTAACTGGACTAAGGAAAGGAAAGGTACTATGTTTACCCTGCAGGGTAACTGGACAAAGGAAAGGAAAGGTACTATGTTTACCCTGCAGGGTAACTGGACAAAGGAAAGGAAAGGTAGGCCTACTATGTTTACCCAGGGTAACTGGACAAAGGAAAGGAAAGGTACTATGTTTACCCTGCAGGGTAACTGGACTAAGGGAAGGAAAGGTACAATGTTTACCCAGGGTAACTGGACTAAGGAAAGGAAAGGAAAGGTACTATGTTTACCCAGGGTAACTGGACTAAGGAAAGGAAAGGTACTATGTTTACCCTGCAGGGTAACTGGACTAAGGAAAGGAAAGGTACCATGTTTACCCAGGGTAACTGGACTAAGCTCAAGAACTTGTTTACAGCCAGGCCCTGCTCATAGAACATTTCATGGTAGAGGTTCAATGCCTTGTCCAATAAGGGCACTTCAGCGGTGGTAATTTTAACGTGCCGGTCCGGGGATACGAACTATAGCGACCTTCACGATATCAAGACCGCTCCGCAAACCGTTCGGCCACCGCTCGGGAGCCCGCAGGGGGGGGGGGGGGTCCGCAGGCTAATTACTGTCAATCTGGGGGTCCTTGGGGGGGGGGGGGGGGGGGGGGTCCTTGAGACGAAGAAGTTTGGGAACCACTGCTTTAGTACGCGTAGTCATAGTTCCTTGGGTTCACATGGGTGGCGGTGGATCAGCGGTAGAGTGGCCGGATGGTAACCGCAAAGGTTGCCAGTGTCAAAGTGTCCTTGAGCAAGACACTGAAGCCCTGATTGCTCCTGATGTGCTGGTTGGTGCCATGCATGGTTTCCTCCGCCATCGGTGTGTGAATGTGTGTGAATGTAATGCTCTCTATGTAAAGGTGTGTGAATGGGTGAATGTAATGCTCTATGTAAAGGTGTGTGAATGGGTGAATGTAATGCTCTCTATGTAAAGGTGTGTGAATGGGTGAATGTAATGCTCTATGTAAAGGTGTGTGAATGGGTGAATGTAATGCTCCATGTAAAGGTGTGTGAATGGGTGAATGTAATGCTCTCTATGTAAAGGTGTGTGAATGGGTGAATGTAATGCTCCATGTAAAGGTGTGTGAATGGGTGAATGTAATGCTCTATGTAAAGGTGTGTGAATGGGTGAATGTAATGCTCTATGTAAAGGTGTGTGAATGGGTGAATGTAATGCTCTATGTAAAGGTGTGTGAATGGGTGAATGTAATGCTCTCTATGTAAAGGTGTGTGAATGGGTGAATGTAATGCTCTATGTAAAGGTGTGTGAATGGGTGAATGTAATGCTCCATGTAAAGGTGTGTGAATGGGTGAATGTAATGCTCTCTATGTAAAGGTGTGTGAATGGGTGAATGTAATGCTCTCTATGTAAAGGTGTGTGAATGGGTGAATGTAATGCTCTATATGTAAAGGTGTGTGAATGGGTGAATGTAATGCTCTCTATGTAAAGGTGTGTGAATGGGTGAATGTAATGCTCTATGTAAAGGTGTGTGAATGGGTGAATGTAATGCTCTCTATGTAAAGGTGTGTGAATGGGTGAATGTAATGCTCCATGTAAAGGTGTGTGAATGGGTGAATGTAATGCTCTATGTAAAGGTGTGTGAATGTGTGAATGTAATGCTCTCTATGTAAAGGTGTGTGAATGGGTGAATGTAATGCTCTCTATGTAAAGGTGTGTGAATGGGTGAATGTAATGCTCTATGTAAAGGTGTGTGAATGGGTGAATGTAATGCTCTATGTAAAGGTGTGTGAATGGGTGAATGTAATGCTCTCTATGTAAAGGTGTGTGAATGGGTGAATGTAATGCTCCATCTATGTAAAGGTGTGTGAATGTGTGTGAATGTAATGCTCTATGTAAAGGTGTGTGAATGGGTGAATGTAATGCTCTCTATGTAAAGGTGTGTGAATGGGTGAATGTAATGCTCTCTATGTAAAGGTGTGTGAATGGGTGAATGTAATGCTCCATGTAAAGGTGTGTGAATGGGTGAATGTAATGCTCTCTATGTAAAGGTGTGTGAATGGGTGAATGTAATGCTCTATGTAAAGGTGTGTGAATGGGTGAATGTAATGCTCTATGTAAAGGTGTGTGAATGGGTGAATGTAATGCTCTATGTAAAGGTGTGTGAATGGGTGAATGTAATGCTCTCTATGTAAAGGTGTGTGAATGGGTGAATGTAATGCTCCATCTATGTAAAGGTGTGTGAATGTGTGTGAATGTAATGCTCTATGTAAAGGTGTGTGAATGGGTGAATGTAATGCTCTCTATGTAAAGGTGTGTGAATGGGTGAATGTAATGCTCTCTATGTAAAGGTGTGTGAATGGGTGAATGTAATGCTCCATGTAAAGGTGTGTGAATGGGTGAATGTAATGCTCTATGTAAAGGTGTGTGAATGGGTGAATGTAATGCTCCATGTAAAGGTGTGTGAATGGGTGAATGTAATGCTCTATGTAAAGGTGTGTGAATGGGTGAATGTAATGCTCTATGTAAAGGTGTGTGAATGGGTGAATGTAATGCTCTCTATGTAAAGGTGTGTGAATGGGTGAATGTAATGCTCTATGTAAAGGTGTGTGAATGTGTGAATGTAATGCTCTCTATGTAAAGGTGTGTGAATGGGTGAATGTAATGCTCTATGTAAAGGTGTGTGAATGGGTGAATGTAATGCTCTATATGTAAAGGTGTGTGAATGGGTGAATGTAATGCTCCATGTAAAGGTGTGTGAATGGGTGAATGTAATGCTCTATGTAAAGGTGTGTGAATGGGTGAATGTAATGCTCTATGTAAAGGTGTGTGAATGGGTGAATGTAATGCTCTCTATGTAAAGGTGTGTGAATGGGTGAATGTAATGCTCTATGTAAAGGTGTGTGAATGTGTGAATGTAATGCTCTATGTAAAGGTGTGTGAATGGGTGAATGTAATGCTCTCTATGTAAAGGTGTGTGAATGGGTGAATGTAATGCTCTATATGTAAAGGTGTGTGAATGGGTGAATGTAATGCTCCATGTAAAGGTGTGTGAATGGGTGAATGTAATGCTCTATGTAAAGGTGTGTGAATGGGTGAATGTAATGCTCCATGTAAAGGTGTGTGAATGGGTGAATGTAATGCTCTATATGTAAAGGTGTGTGAATGGGTGAATGTAATGCTCTCTATGTAAAGGTGTGTGAATGGGTGAATGTAATGCTCTATGTAAAGGTGTGTGAATGGGTGAATGTAATGCTCTATGTAAAGGTGTGTGAATGGGTGAATGTAATGCTCTATGTAAAGGTGTGTGAATGGGTGAATGTAATGTTCTATGTAAAGGTGTGTGAATGGGTGAATGTAATGCTCTATGTAAAGGTGTGTGAATGGGTGAATGTAATGCTCCATGTAAAGGTGTGTGAATGGGTGAATGTAATGCTCTATGTAAAGGTGTGTGAATGGGTGAATGTAATGCTCTCTATGTAAAGGTGTGTGAATGGGTGAATGTAATGTTCTATGTAAAGGTGTGTGAATGGGTGAATGTAATGCTCTATGTAAAGGTGTGTGAATGGGTGAATGTAATGCTCTATGTAAAGGTGTGTGAATGGGTGAATGTAATGCTCTATGTAAAGGTGTGTGAATGGGTGAATGTAATGCTCTCTATGTAAAGGTGTGTGAATGGGTGAATGTAATGTTCTATGTAAAGGTGTGTGAATGGGTGAATGTAATGCTCTATGTAAAGGTGTGTGAATGGGTGAATGTAATGCTCTATGTAAAGGTGTGTGAATGGGTGAATGTAATGCTCTATGTAAAGGTGTGTGAATGGGTGAATGTAATGCTCTATGTAAAGGTGTGTGAATGGGTGAATGTAATGCTCTATGTAAAGGTGTGTGAATGGGTGAATGTAATGCTCCATGTAAAGGTGTGTGAATGGGTGAATGTAATGCTCTATGTAAAGGTGTGTGAATGGGTGAATGTAATGCTCTATGTAAAGGTGTGTGAATGGGTGAATGTAATGCTCCATGTAAAGGTGTGTGAATGGGTGAATGTAATGCTCTATGTAAAGGTGTGTGAATGGGTGAATGTAATGCTCCATGTAAAGGTGTGTGAATGGGTGAATGTAATGCTCTATGTAAAGGTGTGTGAATGGGTGAATGTAATGCTCTATGTAAAGGTGTGTGAATGGGTGAATGTAATGCTCTCTATGTAAAGGTGTGTGAATGGGTGAATGTAATGTTCTATGTAAAGGTGTGTGAATGGGTGAATGTAATGCTCTATGTAAAGGTGTGTGAATGGGTGAATGTAATGCTCTATGTAAAGGTGTGTGAATGGGTGAATGTAATGCTCTATGTAAAGGTGTGTGAATGGGTGAATGTAATGCTCTATGTAAAGGTGTGTGAATGGGTGAATGTAATGCTCTATGTAAAGGTGTGTGAATGGGTGAATGTAATGCTCTCTATGTAAAGAGCCTTGGATAAAAGGCGCTAAATAAATGCACTGTTTACCCTTTGACTTTATCCCATTTTGGGGCGGGCACCCCTTTTGGTGTCAGCATCATGTTATGCTTTAGCTATTGAAGAATAGCAGATCTACAAGCTCGTAGCGCGCCACCGAGTGGCGCGCTACGAGCTTGTAGGTCTGCTATTTTTGAAAAATATAAGAACGACTGACATAGAAACATGGCTTTTTCAGAAAACTGTCAGGATGTAGAAGAAAATTTTTATAGAATCTGATCTCAGGTCAGAATGGGTTATTCTCTCACACAAGCAGACCGTCCTCGTCGTCCAGACGGTGGTCGTCGTGACAACCAGACTGAATCAGAAGCGCTCTGATTACCACGGCGGACTTAATTGGAGCGACCGAGACGCACACGTCTCTCTCTCTCTCTCTCTCTCTCTCTCTCTCTCTCTCTCTCTCTCTCTCTCTCTCTCTCTAATGAAGTAACTCCAGTACAATTTTGAGGCACATTTTATTGAACATCTCAGACTGTTCCAGGAGGAGGAGGAGGCTTCTCAAACCCACACCAACATGTCCTGTTGACCACGCACGCACGCACACACACACACACACACACACACACACACACACACACACACACACACACACACACACACACACACACACACACACACACGGTCATTTCGGCACTACAGCGGTAAAATAGGAGTATGAATCGGCCCTCAGAGATAGACAGAGTTACGCAAGCTGCGTTCACTTCCTGGGGCTTCAGTCCAATGGAGGCTCTCCTACATAGACTTCTACTGGCTTCAGTCCAACGGAGGCTCTCCTACATAGACTTCTATTGGCTTCAGTCCAATGGAGGCTCTCCTACATAGACTTCTACTGGCTTCAGTCCAACGGAGGCTCTCCTACATAGACTTCTATTGGCTTCAGTCCAATGGAGGCTCTCCTACATAGACTTCTATTGGCTTCAGTCCAACGGAGGCTCTCCTACATAGACTTCTATTGGCTTCAGTCCAATGGAGGCTCTCCTACATAGACTTCTATTGGCTTCAGTCCAATGGAGGCTCTCCTACATAGACTTCTATTGGCTTCAGTCCAACGGAGGCTCTCCTACATAGACTTCTATTGGCTTCAGTCCAATGGAGGCTCTCCTACATAGACTTCTACTGGCTTCAGTCCAATGGAGGCTCTCCTACATAGACTTCTATTGGCTTCAGTCCAATGGAGGCTCTCCTACATAGACTTTTATTGGCTTCAGTCCAACGGAGGCTCTCCTACATAGACTTCTATTGGCTTCAGTCCAATGGAGGCTCTCCTACATAGACTTCTATTGGCTTCAGTCCAATGGAGGCTCTCCTACATAGACTTCTATTGGCTTCAGTCCAATGGAGGCTCTCCTACATAGACTTCTATTGGCTTCAGTCCAATGGAGGCTCTCCTACATAGACTTCTATTGGCTTCAGTCCAATGGAGGCTCTCCTACATAGACTTCTATTGAGAATGGGGGACAACCGACTGGGACAAGTCCTGGACCGGAATTATAGGCAGTAGTAATAGTACAACATAAACATTAAAGAGACTTTAGTTGTTACTGTACAATACTTTAAAACAGTTGTCATGTTGCACACATGCTTAAAATAGCTCTTATTTGCGTCGCCCTCGTTGAAGACAATGTTTTCATGAAGCCCTCGGGTTCTGCCCCCCCCCCCCCCCCCCTCAATATCGTAACTCTTCTATTAGATGGCCTCTGATCATCATCAGTAACAGTGGTGTGGTTTCTCCTGCAGTTCATCAGTAACAGTGGTGTGGTTTCTCCTGCAGTTCATCAGTAACAGTGGTGTGGTTTCTCCTGCAGTTCATCAGTAACAGTGGTGTGGTTTCTCCTGCAGTTCATCAGTAACAGTGGTGTGGTTTCTCCTGCAGTTCATCAGTGTAACAGTGGTGTGGTTTCTCCTCCAGTTCATCAGTGTAACAGTGGTGTGGTTTCTCCTGCAGTTCATCAGTGTAACAGTGGTGTGGTTTCTCCTCCAGTTCATCAGTAACAGTGGTGTGGTTTCTCCTGCAGTTCATCAGTGTAACAGTGGTGTGGTTTCTCCTGCAGTTCATCAGTGTAACAGTGGTGTGGTTTCTCCTCCAGTTCATCAGTGTAACAGTGGTGTGGTTTCTCCTGCAGTTCATCATCATCAGCTTCCTGGCGTTCCCTCCCGAGGTGAGGCTGTTTGACTATGACTACCCTCCCTGGACCAACGCGCTGGGCTACTGCATCGGAGTGTCCTCCTTCATCTGTGTGCCGAGTTACATGGTCTACCACCTGCTGCGCGCCACGGGAACCTTTAAACAGGTCTGTACCTCCTTTAGAATGGTCTGTACCTCCTTTAGAATGGTCTGTACCTCCTTTAGACAGGTCTGTACCTCCTTTAGACAGGTCTGTACCTCCTCTAGACAGGTCTGTACCTCCTTTAGAATGGTCTGTACCTCCTCTAGACAGGTCTGTACCTCCTTTAGACAGGTCTGTACCTCCTCTAGACAGGTCTGTACCTCCTTTAGACAGGTCTGTACCTCCTCTAGACAGGTCTGTACCTCCTCTAGACAGGTCTGTACCTCCTTTAGACAGGTCTGTACCTCCTCTAGAAAGGTCTGTACCTCCTTTAGACAGGTCTGTACCTCCTTTAGACAGGTCTGTACCTCCTCTAGACAGGTCTGTACCTCCTTTAGACAGGTCTGTACCTCCTCTAGACAGGTCTATACCTCCTCTAGACAGGTCTGTACCTCCTTTAGAATGGTCTGTACCTCCTTTAGACAGGTCTGTACCTCCTCTAGACAGGTCTGTACCTCCTCTAGACAGGTCTGTACCTCCTCTAGACAGGTCTGTACCTCCTTTAGACAGGTCTGTACCTCCTTTAGACAGGTCTGTACCTCCTTTAAACAGGTCTGTACCTCCTCTAGACAGGTCTGTACCTCCTTT
>NC_139706.1:51682357-51687357 GCF_964188405.1 Protomyctophum parallelum | reverse complement strand
GTATCAACCATTACTTGGAAGTATAACAAACTTGGGGTATCGCTGTAGATTTGCCATACTGATATTGGGAAGCCTGGACCGTGTGCATAAACTGACCACGAGTGGCCTAAGAATAGCTGGCATGACAAAAAGCAAAGCCAAACAACTCGCCAAATACTGAGCTCTGTTTGGGCTGTTATAGGCAGCCAAATACTGAGCTCTGTTTGGTCTGTTATAGGCAGCCAAATACTGAGTTCTGTTTGGGCTGTTATAGGCAGCTTGTCTGTGTGGAGGAGGAGGGGCCATGTGTATCCTTAAGTGAACATGAACTGTCAACCCCGTTATATTTGTTTCCTAGTAAAATTAATTGTAATTTGTGGATTCATATAAAGAAAACGAAATGTGTGTGCGGTTGTAATGCAAGTATCTCGAGAACGCTTCGCCCCGCCGACTTCAAAATTCGCCCCGTGCGTTCCACCCCCCCGCAGGGAGGGCCGTGCCCGGTGTCCAGTCGGTCGGTCGGACTCACGGTTCTCCAGGACCGCCGCAAAAATGCCTCTCTCTCTATCTCTCTCTCTCTCTCTCTGCCCGGTGTCTCTCTCTCTCTCTCTCTGCCCGGTGTCTCTCTCTCTCTCTCTCTGCCCGGTGTTTCTCTCTCTCTCTCTCTGCCCGGTGTCTCTCTCTCTCTCTCTCTCTCTCTCAATTTTTCAATTTCAAAAGGCTTTATTGGCATGATAAATATGTTTTACATTGCCAAAGCGTACATACAACAAAACAAAAGTCAATAAACATCCCAACAATAATGAACAACAAGCAATACAGTAACAATGAAAATAAATTAACAAACATAAACATAACAGCAACTTAATGACCCTGTTCAGACAGATATACCTGTCTCTTCTGTCCACTGGCTGTCCCTCAGTTGATGACAACTCCATACATATTTTGCTGCCAAAACTGTGCATTTGGACTGTTCTCCCAGAACATATTGGAGTGATGAGTTATTAATGGTGGATTCAAATTCTTTATATTTTTCTTTAAATTTAGGGAAGAATGATTCTCTGGTGTCTTTATACTTGTCACATTGTAACAGAAAGTGTAGTTCCGTCTCCACCTCCCCTTGAGAGCAGAGTGAACACAGTCTGTCTTCTCTAGGCAGCCACTTCTGTCTGTGTCTGCCTGTTTCTACTGCCAGGCGGTGGTCGCTGAGTCTGTACATAGTCAACATCTTCCTCAGTCTTGGATCAGTAACATTGGTCAGGTAGTTTGCCACTGTGTATTCTCGGTTGAGGGCCAAATAGCATTCTAATTTACTTTGGGTTTTTGTTGTGTTTTTCCAATATGTGATATAATGTTCTTGTTGCATTTTGATAATTTGGTTAGTGGAGGTTGTTTTAGTCAGGGGAGGGGTGGTGGGGGTAAGACTCAGGACCAGCTGACTGAGGGGACTCCTGCTCATGTTCTCCTCTTGGCATTTTAAGGCCTGGTGATGGTAGGAGGTGGGGTCACTATTTTTAAGGTGCTTATGGAATTTGAATGCTCTTTTCTGGATGTTAATTAGGAGAGGGAATTGGCCAAGTTCCGCTCTGCATGCATTATTTGGAGTTTTTCTTTGAGTTTTTAATATATATTTACAAAATTCTGTGTGAATAGTCTCAATTGGATGTTTGTCCCAATTAGAGAATTCCTGATTTGCCAGGGGACCCCACACTTCACTACCATACAGGGCAATTGGCTCAATAATTGATTTGAAAATCTTCAGCCAAATTCGAATTGGAATGTTAATTTTGATAGATTTTCTAATCATATAGAAAGCCCTTCTTGATTTTTCCCTCAGGTCATTCACAGCCATGTTAAAATTCCCTGTGGAACTAATTTTTAATCCCAGGTATGTGTATGTGTGTGTGTGTTCTATGTTGGTGCAGCCAAGTAAAAATGGGTATCTGCTTCCCTGACATCTGGACCGTTTCTGGAAAACCATGACTTTTGTCTTTTTCATATTGACTTTCAGGGCCCAGGTCTGACAGAAGTGTTGCAGCTGATCTAGGAGCTGCTGTAGTCCTTCTTTACAGTTGGACAGCAGCACCAGATCATCTGCAAACAGCAAGCATTTAATCTCTTTGTTCCCGAGGGTAAGGCCAGGTGCTGATGAGTCCTCCAGTGATTTTGCCAATTCATTTATATAAATGTTGAACAGGGTTGGACTTAGATTGTTGCCCTGCATTACTCCTCTACTTTGGGGGAAGAAATCTGTTCTTTTGTTGCCAATTTTTACTGCACATTTATTATTTTGATACATTGTTTTAATAATATCATATGTTTTCCCCCCCACACCACTTTTTAAAATTTGGAATAGCAGGCCCTCATGCCAAATCGAGTCAAATGCCTTTTCAAAATCTACAAAGCAGGAGAAAATTTTGGATTTGTTTTGATTAACGTGTTTTTCTACAAGGGTGTGAAGCGTGTAAATGTGGTCGGTGGTTCGGTTTTTTGGTATAAATCCAATTTGGCTTTTTCTCAGGATGTCATGCTCACTGAGGAAGTTCTGTAATCGGTTGTTAATGATTGAACAGAAGATCTTCCCCAGGTTGCTGCTGACACAAATGCCTCTATAATTGTTCAGGTCATATTTATCACCATTTTTAAAGATGGGCGTTATTAGTCCTTGGTTCCAGATGTCAGGGAAATAACCTATACCTAGAACAATGTTAAACAGTTTCAGCAAGGCAGTGTGAACTTTATAGTCAGCATGTTTAATCATTTCATTTAGTATTCCATCTACACCACAAGATTTTTTGGTTTGCAGACCCTGGATTTTGTCTATTAGTTCTTTTTCTGTAATTGGGAAATCTAAAGGGTTTTGTTGATCTTTAATGACGGATTCGAGTAGATCAAGTTTGTTTTTTGTGTTTTTTTGTGCCAAATTAGGTGTGATTGGAGCATATAGATTCTCAAAGTGGCTCTGCCATATGTCTCCATTTTGAATCGCCAATTCTTCTCTGTATGGTTTGTTCAATTTATTCCAATGATCCCAGAATTGATTTGTGGCAATATAATCCTCAATTACAGTGAGTTGATGTTTGATGTGTTGTGTTTTCTTTGATCTGATGGTGTGATGGTATTGTTTTAGAGTGTTCCAATATTGAAGTCGTACCTCCTGATTCTCCGGTTCTCTATGTTTTTGGTTAGATAGGATCCTCAGTGCTTTCCGTAGATTTCTGCATTCAGAATCAAACCATTTTTCAGTTTTCATATTTTTGTTTTTAAATTTAGGTGATTGAATTAAGTTTGATAAGGTTGCCAAATTGTCAAATACATGATTTATATCTTGTACAGCCATGTTTACACCTTCTTCGTTTTGAGGATATGATTGGATAAGAAAAGTATTTAGTAGTGATTGAATTCTGTGATTGCCAATTGCATGCTGATAATCATTTAGGCTGTTTTTGTTCCATCTGTAGGGCTGTTCTAATATGTATAGTGGACTGTTTTCAACTCCATTGAGGTGTGTTTGTGTTTGGTATAAGTACAGAGTGATTTTGCTGTGATCAGATTGAGGCGACAAAGGATTGACTGTGAATGCCCTGAGGTGCACTGGATCTATGTCTGTTATCATATAATCAACAGTGCTACTACCAAGATGGGAACAATGCGTGTACCTTCCATATGAGTCCCCTCGTAGCCGGCCGTTGACTATGTACAGACCCAGCGACCGACAGAGCTGTAGGAGTTGTCTTCCATTCTGGTTGGTTGTTTTGTCGTAGTTGTTCCTGGGGGGGTATGATGGCAGGGGGATGCTGAGGTCTGGTAGATGTTTATTATTAATGTCACAGATGTTGTCAGGCTCTGTGCCTGTCCTGGCATTGAGGTCTCCACAGATCAATATGTTTCCCTGGGCCTGGAAATGACTAATCTCATCCTCTAGTATGGTGAAACTGTTCTCATTGTAATAAGGGGATTCTGATGGAGGGATATATGCTGCACATAGATAAACATTTTCTTCAGTTGTGATTGTTTCCTTTTTAATTTTGAGCCAAATGTAAAAATCTTCTTTTTTGATGAATTGAATGGAATGTATTAGGTGTGTTTTATACCAGATCAGCATCCCTCCTGAGTCTCTTCCCTGAGTGACCCCCTTTAGTTTGGTAGATGGTACGATGATCTCTCTGTATCCTGTGGGACAGCCAGTGGACTCCTCTCCTTTACTCCATGTTTCCTGCAATATCACAATGTCCGGGTCTTCCAGTTCTCTCATGAAGTCTGGGTCTCTGCTCTTGGAGCCAAAAGCAAAAGACCTCAGACCTCGAATGTTCCAACATGCAACAGTAAAACACTTTTGCTCCATGAATAAACAGATATCTGCTGTACAAAAAATGAGATAAACATCAACTTGCCAATACTCTTAAACGGTAGGCTACTGTACAATATAAACTGAGAGAAATGTTTTTGTTATGCTCATCTTACTGATGGGGGGTGTGTGTGTGTGTGTGTATGTGTGTGTGTGTGTGTGTGTGTGTGCGAGCATCTATTATTGTGCGAGTGTGAATTAACCTTTCACCAGGGCCCAGTTCCTATCAGGCGGGAACAGAGTAGGCTCAGCATCTGTTGGATGTCTTTTAGGTCATTATGTGGGGCGGGGGTGGGGGGTGTAGTGGGTGGTGCTGCTCTGCTCACCGCTTGGGCATAGCTGAGACTGCTTCGATGCCGCTCCTGTTGTAGACCTGGGGCTGCCGAGGGGGGTAAGAGGGGCTCAGGCCTGTTCTGCGGGGGGTTGTAGGATGGTGGTCTATCCTGGGGCAAGTTGCGCTGAGCTGGGTAGTCCTGGTGGTGTTGTGGCTGAAGTGAAGGGCCTCTCCCTGTAGGTCCAAGGAAGCCACGTGCTTGTCTGGGTGGCGCGGGTGCAGGGTGTCTGGTGCTTCTCTGTGGGGTAGCAGGGCTCCGGTTGAGGGTAGCATCCTTCAGGGTCCGGGCCAATATTGGGACTACGTCTCTAAAGAGGTGGACGTGATCATAGAGGCAGG
>NC_139706.1:51429857-51677357 GCF_964188405.1 Protomyctophum parallelum | reverse complement strand
GGCGTCGTCATGAAAGGGGGCGGGACTGTGCCTGGCGTCGTCATGAAAGGGGGCGGGACTGGGCCTGGCGTCATCATGAAAGGGGCGGGACTGGGCCTGGGCGTCATCATGAAAGGGGGCGGGACTGGGCCTGGGCGTCGTCATGAAAGGGGGCGGGACAAGGCCTGGGCGTCGTCATGAAAGGGGGCGGGACTGGGCCTGGCGTCATCATGAAAGGGGGCGGGACTGGGCCTGGCGTCATCATGAAAGGGGGCGGGACTGGGCCTGGCGTCGTCATGAAAGGGGGCGGGACTGGGCCTGGCGTCATCATGAAAGGGGGCGGGACTGGGCCTGGGCGTCGTCATGAAAGGGGGCGGGACTGGGCCTGGCGTCGTCATGAAAGGGGGCGGGACTGGGCCTGGCGTCGTCATGAAAGGGGGCGGGACTGGGCCTGGCGTCGTCAGGAAAGGGGGCGGGACTGGGCCTGGGCGTCGTCATGAAAGGGGGCGGGACTGGGCCTGGCGTCGTCATGAAAGGGGGCGGGACTGGGCCTGGCGTGGTCATGAAAGGGGGCGGGACTGGGCCTGGCGTCGTCATGAAAGGGGGCGGGACTGGGCCTGGCGTCGTCATGAAAGGGGGCGGGACTGGGCCTGGCGTCGTCATGAAAGGGGGCGGGACTGGGCCTGGCGTGGTCATGAAAGGGGGCGGGACTGGGCCTGGCGTCGTCATGAAAGGGGGCGGGACTGGGCCTGGCGTCGTCATGAAAGGGGGCGGGACTGGGCCTGGGCGTCGTCATGAAAGGGGGCGGGACTGGGCCTGGCGTCGTCATGAAAGGGGGCGGGACTGGGCCTGGCGTCGTCATGAAAGGGGGCGGGACTGGGCCTGGCGTGGTCATGAAAGGGGGCGGGACTGGGCCTGGCGTCGTCATGAAAGGGGGCGGGACTGGGCCTGGCGTCGTCATGAAAGGGGGCGGGACTGGGCCTGGGCGTCGTCATGAAAGGGGGCGGGACTGGGCCTGGGCGTCGTCATGAAAGGGGGCGGGACTGGGCCTGGCGTCGTCATGAAAGGGGGCGGGACTGGGCCTGGCGTCGTCATGAAAGGGGGCGGGACTGGGCCTGGGCGTCGCCATGAAAGGGGGCGGGACTGGGCCTGGCGTCGTCATGAAAGGGGGCGGGACTGGGCCTGGCGTCGTCATGAAAGGGGGCGGGACTGGGCCTGGCGTCGTCATGAAAGGGGGCGGGACTGGGCCTGGCGTGGTCATGAAAGGGGGCGGGACTGGGCCTGGCGTCGTCATGAAAGGGGGCGGGACTGGGCCTGGTGTCGTCATGAAAGGGGGCGGGACTGGGCCTCTCAGTCTGTCTGTCTGTGTTTGTATAGGAAGGGGGCGGGGCAGCTAAAAATGAATATCAAATCAAATAAAAATTAAATAATAAAAAATTAAAACGTTCTGGGTTGTTCACATAATATATATTATATTGTTATATTATATATGGTTATATATAATATAATAATCTGGGGTTGTTCACATGTGAAATGTGAAATATATACATTTATAAAATATAATATAAAATATATATTTTTTTTTTAAATATGAAAACATTGGGTGCTTTCTTTTGTTATCGCTACACCCGATTGGTTCTCTGATTAACTGTCTGTCACGCATAAATCATGACATCAGCGTTCGTCAACAGCATGCACGCTTTGATGGCAACCTGGCATTAAGCTTCTGACGCACGCACGCGCACACGCACACGCACACGCACACGCACACGCACACGCACACGCACACACACACTGATGGTCTGATAGAGCGGCCCTCTCTGTAGAACAGGAAATTAAGACTCCAGTCCGCTGCTGCCACTCCACGGCTTTCATCAGACCCACGCGTCGGATCCTATTCTCCCCTCATCTCCTCGCTCCCCTTATGAACTCAATCTGCTTATCTACACGCACACGCACGCACACACACACACACACACACACACACACACACACACACACACACACACACACACACACACACACACACACACGCACACACACGCACACGCACACACACGCACACACAACAATTACAATTTAGGCATTTAGCAGACGCTCTTAATCCAGAGCGACTTACATTAAGCAAGAACAAAAAGCATGGGAATACATCACATAAAAACATGTATCATGAAACACACACACACACACACACACACACACACCTCTGTTCTCTGTCGTATTCCAATCTTCTTCTTCTTCTTCTTCATCCTTCCCATTTTGTATTTTTTGAGGCGCTAGTTTCTTTTTGGTTTTGAGTTCAGTGTGTGGCTGAGAGAGAGAGAGCCTAGTAACTTTCCACTGGGGGGTTTCCTTGATTGGTCATTGCACTCACCTGGCTGCTCAGAGTGAGAAGGTAATGTTTGAGGGAAGCAGCAACAACAGTTTATATATATATATATCTTAACACCAAGCTAGAACGGGAACAAGGTAATGCGTTTGTGTTTTATCATTCTGTGCATTTAATTTGGATACTGTTTACATTAACAGGGAGAAGTTGTTGCTTTCATGTAAACAGTGTGTTTATTCATGATTATGTTTCGTGTGTGTGTGTGTGTGTGTGTGTGTGTGTGTGTGTGTGTGTGTGTGTGTGTGTGTGTGTGTGTGTGTGTGTGTGTGTGTGTGTGTGTGTGTGTTTTAAAGGCCCATTCTGTATGTTATTGTTTTGTGACCTGCTTTGTAATGTTTGTATGTTGTAAGAGCTCATTTTAGCTTGTTTATCTGTCCTATAGTTCTCATGGTGTCTGTGTTTCACTCAAAGGAAAGGACTTTATGTTCTAAACAAGGTCTAAGGCTGAGCATATAAATAAAACCTTCTGGAAACATCAGTACGCTTCTGACCTGCACCAACCGTATGTGCCCAGAAGGTTACTTATCTGACCTGACCTTCTGACCTTCTGACCTGCACCAACCGTATGTGCCCAGAAGGTTACTTAATGCCCATAGCCGTAATCACAAATGTGACGAATTTAGCCCGAGGAGTATTTTGATTTGAGGTTTCCACTGGACACACACTGGTCTGATTACCCCATTCTGACCTGAGATCAGATTCATACAAGGTTTCCACTGGGACACACACTGGTCTGATGAACCCATTCTGACCTGAGATCAGATTCATACGAGGTTTCCACTGGACACACACTGGTCTGATTAACCCATTCTGACCTGAGATCAGATTCATACGAGGTTTCCCCTGGACACACACTGGTCTGATTAACCCATTCTGACCTGAGATCAGATTCATACGAGGTTTCCACTAGGACACACACTGGGTCTGATTAACCCATTCTGACCTGAGATCAGATTCATACGAGGTTTCCACTGGACACACACTGGTCTGATTAAATGATGACCTGTATAATGAAAAACATGGAAGTATAAAGACCTTCATGTCCGGATTAGGCTTTAAACAATTAGTCACAAATCCAACTACAGATTACGGAAGTATTTTAGATCATGTATATTTTAAGTTTTAACAAATATGGAAAACACCATTACAAACATTTAAGTTAGAGACACCTATATTACTCAGACCATGATTTAGTAAAGACATCACTATAATCCAAAGTTAAGTAAAATTAAAGCAATGTTATCAAAAGTTTTACTATATACACGTGATAACATTACTAATATATACTTTTTATTTTCATCTGATATCCATGCATGTTTTATTTTTCTTTGATAAACTTTGGACATACTTCTAAATCGATGGGACTGTATTTCTTTTATAGATAGAAGCTTTTACCATACTTCAAAATAAATTTAAATTACCTCCAAAAACTAGGTACTGTACGCAGCACAGAGCTAAATCTAATAATTCAATATTGAAACCGTTATTTCACAGAGAGGCTGAGATTTGAAAGTTCGTAGCGGTCGACAGTACTTGCGTGCTCTGCTTGCGCACTATTAGGCCATGCACTGGACAGAGTGCAGTTCTAGTTTTTAGAATGATTTTAGGGTACATTATAATGTAATTCGTGCCGGTCAAGTCTATGGACTTTAGTCTGTGTGTGTGTGTGTGTGTGTGTGTGTGTTTTTGTGTGCCCGTCTCACCCAATCACAACACTCCCTACCCCCCACCGATGAGATGACTGACAGCCCTCTCACCCAATCACAAGCCGCGCGGGGCGCGCTCCATTCCAGCCCCTCCCACAGAACGGGGAATCGCGTCCGAGACATGATGTCATCGGCGTGACGACGATGATGAGGATGATGATGACATCATCCCCCCCCGGGGGGCGGGGCCATATATTCGGTCCAGAAGACGTTGTGGTCATTCTACATGATTAGTAATTCTTTGTAATTTATGTCGCTCCCGATAAGAGCGTCTGATAAATGCCCCGTATTCGCTGAAACCTGACAATCGCTAAGTGTGTCCCCGCCATCGACTCTCAGTTAGCCTAGCCGTTTGATTGAAGATCTCGGCCGTTGGCGTCGGTTCGGTTTCATTCAGCGTTTTAATCGCTGGGAACTGCGTTTACAGTTCACCCACTCGGACGGACGGCGGTTCTGTGAGTGACAAACGGGAAAAACAAAAAGCCGTCCTCGAACGTCGACCGTCGGAAACCTCGGATCCCCCCGAAGCTAAACCCGGCCGAACCCCGGAAGCTAAACCTGAAACCGGAAGCTAAAAACCGACCGAACCGGAAGCCGGCCGGCCTCGTTTGCATCATTTCCACCAGCTGGTGCGCGCCGGAGGTTTCTCTCCCCCCCCCCCCCCCCCCCCCCCACCATGGATAACGACCTGGACGAGGTCGCATCGGCAAAAGACCCCGCCGCAGCCGGCGACCACCAACCAGGCGAGGAGGAGGAGGTCCCCACGCCGGAGCAGATCAACCAGGCGGCCAGAGAGACCCTGGAGGAGCAGCTGAGACAGCTGACTGACCTGTCGGATCCTTAGAGTATATATTTATAGAGAAGTCACCCGGAGGAAACCCTGAGGCCAAATGGACATAGTGGCCGAATTTGTCATTGCAGCTCAGCGAGCCAGCGCTGCTCCGTTGACTATCATTGAAGCACGTTCATGTGATTGAGGCCATGACACGTGAACGGATGTTTCATACGTGAACGCAGCACAAACGGCACAATGATAGTCAACGACCAGCGCGTTCATGTGTTTGAGGCCAATCCATCCCAGAATGCATTCTGTTCCTACCAGGAAGGAGGAGTGAAATCGCCTCATGCGCTTTTGAGCAACTTAATGCAAAGTGGATGAGAGGAGAACTACAACTTAATGCAAGTGGATGGGAGGAGAACTACAACTTAATGCAAAGTGGATGGAAGGAGAACTACAACTTAATGCAAAGTGGATGGGAGGAGAACTACAACTTAATGCAAGTGGATGGGAGGAGAACTACAACTTCATGCAAGTGGATGGGAGGAGAACTACAACTTAATGCAAGTGGATGCGAGGAGAACTACAACTTAATGCAAGTGGATGGGAGGAGAACTACAACTTAATGCAAGTGGATGGGAGGAGAACTACAACTTAATGCAAGTGGATGGGAGGAGAACTACAACTTAATGCAAGTGGATGGAAGGAGAACTACAACTTAATGCAAGTGGATGGGAGGAGAACTACAACTTAATGCAAGTGGATGGAAGGAGAACTACAACTTAATGCAAGTGGATGGGAGGAGAACTACAACTTAATGCAAAGTGGATGGAAGGAGAACTACAACTTAATGCAAGTGGATGGAAGGAGAACTACAACTCAATGCAAAGTGGATGGAAGGAGAACTACAACTCAATGCAAAGTGGATGGAAGGGGAACTACAACTCAATGCAAAGTGGATGGGAGGAGAACTCGGGTGTCTTCTCTATTCATATATACTCTATGATCGGATCCCCCAGGATTTACGGTGGTGAGGTGACCACCGAACTACAACATGACGTCACTGAGGTGACCACCGAACTACAACATGACGTCACTGAGGTGACCACCGAACTACAACATGACGTCACTGAGCCGCGGTGAAGAGCAAACCAACCGCCACCGCTCCAGCCCTTCTCTCTGTTTTTACTCACCACCGCTCAACGTTATTTCAGCTCCGGTGGTCAGCTGACCACCGTCAGCTCACCACCGGAGCGGTGGTCAGCTCACCACCGGAGCAGGGTGGTCACCTCACCACCGGAGCGGTGGTCAGCTCACCACCGGAGCGGTGGTCAGCTCACCACCGGAGCGGTGGTCAGCTCACCACCGGAGCGGTGGTCACCTCGCCACCGGAGCGGTGGTCACCTCGCCACCGGAGCGGTGGTCACCTCGCCACCGGAGCGGTGGTCACCTCACCACCGGAGCGGTGGTCAGCTCACCACCGGAGCGGTGGTCAGCTCACCACCGGAGCGGTGGTCACCTCGCCACCGGAGCGGTGGTCACCTCACCACCGGAGCAGGGTGGTCACCTCACCACCGAAAACCCAGACTATGAATAGGCCTATAGGGTTAGGGTTAGCCCTAACCCTAACCCTATAGGGCAGTGAAAGCAGGCCGAATGCTTCAGTTGTAGTTTCAGTCGTATTATAAGTCTTTGGAATAAAGCTTTACATTTAGTTTTACTGATATTTTATTTAGTCGACTAAAATAAATATTATATTTTTAATTGGGCTAGATCCTACTGTTGGTTTTTGTTGGCAAAAATGCATTTTTTGCGGGCCGTCAAAGGTGTTGATGTTACAGTTGGTTGCATTGCTGACAATAGCTGATCGATCACCAATAGATTAGCTGTTTCCAGAGCCCTGATCCCTTCTCCACTAGTCCCTCCCAAACATTTTAGTCAAGTTTTTTTATCTGCTGACAAAATTGTCAATATTATATTTAGTCTTAGTTTTAGTCATCGTAGCTGAGTTTTTATTTATTTTATACAGGTAGACACGCCTCGTTCGTCTCCAGGGCGCCATGTGTATCGTATGGCGAGCGGCCATATTGGAGCCGTCAGAATGGTGGCGGCCATATTGGAGCCGTCAGAATGGTGGCGGCCATATTGGAGCCGTCAGAATGGTGGCGGCCATATTGGAGCCGTCAGAATGGTGGCGGCCATATTGGAGCCGTCAGAATGGTGGCAGGCACGGTTGGCTCGCTGCCACTCAAAGTGACTGCTGGCCAATCACAGCGCGTCTTTTCCGAGACATTCCGTTTCATCGACTGGTGGCTGGCATCTCCCTTAGAGATAGGGTGAGAAGTTCACCTCCCTTAGAGATAGGGTGAGAAGTTCATCTCCCTTAGAGATAGGGTGAGAAGTTCACCTCCCTTAGAGATAGGGTGAGAAGTTCACCTCCCTTAGAGATAGGGTGAGAAGTTCATCTCCCTTAGAGATAGGGTGAGAAGTTCATCTCCCTTAGAGATAGGGTGAGAAGTTCATCTCCCTTAGAGATAGGGTGAGAAGTTCACCTCCCTTAGAGATAGGGTGAGAAGTTCATCTCCCTTAGAGATAGGGTGAGAAGTTCATCTCCCTTAGAGATAGGGTGAGAAGTTCACCTCCCTTAGAGATAGGGTGAGAAGTTCACCTCCCTTAGAGATAGGGTGAGAAGTTCACCTCCCTTAGAGATAGGGTGAGAAGTTCACCTCCCTTAGAGATAGGGTGAGAAGTTCACCTCCCTTAGAGATAGGGTGAGAAGTTCATCTCCCTTAGAGAAAGGGCCGATTCATACTCCTATTATCGAGCCGAATAAATGTCGGTTCGGCTCTGTAGAGCATACAATGTGACGTCATTTGAGGTTCGGGGGGGCGGATACCGCCAAAACAGGGAGGGGGGGGGGGGGGGGGGAGGAGGAGAGAGAGAGAGAGAGAGAGAGAGAGAGAGAGAGAGCACACATTGTCTGAAGTCATGTGTCGTGCTGCACAGACTGGAAAACCGATGTTTTGCCGCCATCTAGTGTTCGCCAGCAGACACTGCATGTGTCTGAAGATTATTTATTATGTGTGCTGAAAATCAGTGCTTCTCAAACGTTCTCATTTCAGGGACCCCCAGATTAATGCCAGGGACCCCCATCTATCAGGGAGCCCCAGATTAATGCCAGGGACCCCCATCTATCAGGGAGCCCCATCTTTCAGGGACCCCCAGATTAATGCCAGGGACCCCCATCTATCAGGGACCCCCAGATTAATGCCAGGGACCCCCATCTATCAGGGACCCCCAGATTAATGCCAGGGACCCCCATCTATCTACGCAGCTCAAAGTGCTTTACAGAGCAATGGAGAAAAGAAAAAAGAAAAGCAGGACATAAAAACATTACAATAATAGCAGTAATGCAATTTAATGCATTTAACATATCAACTATAAAAGCAAGAATTAGAAATGGTCTTTAGATTTAGAAGTAGGTCTTCTATCTATCTAACCTAAAGGTCTTTAGCTGTGCTTTAAAAATGTCTACAGAGGCTACCAGAGTTATAGGTTTCTTTTATCAATACGTTTATTCATGATCATTTAATTTAATATAAAAACGTTTTAAGAGTGCAGGCTATTCCATGTGTGTGTGTGTGTGTGTGTGTGTGTGTGTGTGTGTGTGTGTGTGTGTGTGTGTGTGTGTGTGTGTGTGTGTGTGTGCGTGTGTGCGTGTGTGCGTGTGTGCGTGTGCGTGTGTGTGTGTGTGTGTGTGGGTTGTGTGCGTGTGCGTGTGTGTGTGCGTGTGATAGATAACACAGCAGCAATTTTTGTGAGTTGCTGTGATAGGAGAAGGATATCAAACGGAACACAACCACCCTAAAGACTAATCATTGTGTATATTCCTGCATCCAGTGATCTTGGTACATAGAAGTTGATCTATTGAAGATCCTGACCTTCAAATGTACATCATTTTTGTTTTGATTGTATTGCTGTATTGTTGTATTGGTTCTTTCTGCTTTGGCAATGTAAACGTATGTTTTCTCATGCCAATAAAGTCCTTTGAATTGAATTTTGTGTGTGTGCGTGTGTGTGTGTGTGCGCGTGCGTGTGCGTGCGCGCGCAATCACCACGGGATCCAGTGGGCGGGGCTTTAGATGTAAACAAGAAGAGAGATGATTGATGAGCAGAGCAGCTTCATGCAGAGTAATATTCCTTTAATTTGTTTAAAACTGTGCTGTCCTCTCATATTGAGACTACCTGTTCATGTTTCCACTAATCATCATCATCATCACTGTAGCAGATCCATGATGCAATGATCCATGTGTTATGTCCATGTTATGCGAAATGTTCTTTTGTTCTGTTGTTTGCTGTTGTTTGTTTATCTAGGAATTGTATTGTTTTGTTTTGTCTTGTTTTGTTTTGTCTGGTTGAATTGTTTGTTAAAAAGTGTCTATGTATGAAGTGTACTTTGTGAATTGTATTGTTTTGTTTTGTCTTGTTTTGTTTTGTCTGGTTGAATTGTTTGTTAAAAAGTGTCTATGTATGAAGTGTACTTTGTGAATTGTTTGTTAAAAAGTGTCTATGTATGAAGTGTACTTTGTGAATTGTTTTGTCTGGTTGAATTGTTTGTTAAAAAGTGTCTATGTATGAAGTGTACTTTGTGAATTGTTTTGTCTGGTTGAATTGTTTGTTAAAAAGTGTCTATGTATGAAGTGTACTTTGTGAATTGCGGAGCCCGTTGAAAACGAGATGGTTGATCTCAAGGGATTGTTCCTAATAAAGAATCTCAGACAGAGAGAGAGAGGATAGTTGTTTAGAGTTTACATTAGATGAAGTAGGAATATGCTAAAAGTTTAAACACCAAAGTACCGAAACAATGTAATTCATTAGTATACTCACCTTTTTATCATCAGGCAATATAGCTGACCATTTAATTGCACAAAATAATTTGATAACTTTGGAAATTAACTATAACATCCGTGAGCTACTACACTGATGAAGACAGCATGTTAGCATAACGATGAAGACATTGATGAAGTATTTGTGGTGACTTGGTAAACTGGCGAGTTCTCCGGTATCACCGCCAGACTGGCCACGGTGGTGGCCCCCCATTATACTGTAACTAATCCTAACCTCACACTAACTGTATTTATCTATAACTATATTTATAACTATATTATTAATACTATATAGGCCTAAGTTATAACCGGGACAACGCTCCACACGTCCCAAACTCTTCTCCCTTCTGGCTCCAAAACTGTGGAATGTACTTCCCATTGCAGTCAGAACTGCAGCATCACTCCCAATCTTCCGCCGTAGCCTGAAAACCCACCTTTTCAGACTCCATCATGGCCCATAGCACTTACCCTAACCCCTTAGATAGCATTTCTGTTGGCTTAGATAGCATTTGACACAGACTTATAGCATGTTATGTAGACAGCACTATAATTGTATTGTATATAGTCATAGCACGCCATAGTACATATGTATAGCATAGTAGTAAATATGTATAGTTTATATGTATAGTGTATGTATAGTCTCATAATATAGATATTCCACTGTTACTTTCTTAGCTTACGCATGTTTCATGATATTGATAAATGCTTTTATGTGATGTATTCCCATGCTTTTGTTCTTGCTTACATGTAAGTCGCTCTGGATTAAGAGCGTCTGCTAAATGCCTAAATTGTAAATTGTAAATTGTAACCTAATCATGAGGGTCAGGCCTACAATGACCCATCATGATGGTCAAATGTTAAGCGTTGGTAATTGGTAACCAGAACTTAAAGGGACACTTCACCCTTTTTGCTAAAAAATATATGTTAATGACGTTTAGAAGCTTTAGATCACTTTCCTGGGGGTATTTATGTGTGTAATATGTGGTTTTAGTTATTTTAGATTGTTGCAGTGAGCCTGTTGTCTCTGATGTCATGGACACTGGTCTCACTACCTTCCTGGACTACAATTCCCATAATTCTTTGGTGCACTGCTCCTCCTTTTGGATAGGGGGAGAGCTGTCTTACTGAGACAACATGTAGTCCAGGAAGGAAGTGAGCTCAGTGTCCATGACATCAGAGACAACAGGCTCACTGCTACAATCTAAAATATCTAAAACCACATATTACACACATAAAGATCTCCAGGAAAGTGTTCTAAAGCTTCTTAACGACATTAACATATATTTTTTTGCAAAAAGGGTGAAGTGTCCCTTTAATACCTACAGTTAATGGTTAACCGTGTTGATGCATTAGCTGGAGACACAGACAATAAATAAATAAAACAATAATTTTCTATATATGAGCGCTGGTTTTATAATTTATATTATGTGTTGTAGCCAATTTGATCATTTTATTCTGTGGTTAATTTGTTGTGAAGTTGCTATGACAACCTGGGAATAGGCGGGTTCAGTCAATCACAGGCACAGCCTACTTGTATGTGTCACAGGTGCACGGCAGCAGGGATTTTGGGAAACGCCACAGGGAAGCCACACAGTTTTTCAACCGTGCGTGTTTTGTTTGTTTTCAGTTGTTTTGAGTTATCCTTTGTTTATTTTTTGCATCACGAGGTATTGTTTAAGTTTACGTTAAATACCCGGTTTATGTTATGCCTTATCCACCCTGCAAGCAAAATAAAACCTTTTAAATGCACTCAACGAGACGACCTGATTTACTGTCATCATCACCACGCGTTGGAAAGAGCTTCACACCATATCCCTCACTGGCATCCTTTCGTTGAAAAGTTGCCTTTACATTATGAATAAAGACGAGTGTTGCAGACTTCTGTATCAAGAATATACTAACATTTAACATTTTTTAATTGTTTTCAAAAGAATAATTAACCACGATACGAATAAAATGTACTATTAAAAAAGGACAAATGTCTGTAACTCACACATGATGCAGGTTCCCAAATTAACACGCACCAGGACTGCATTTGCGGTATGATAGGCCAAATAAGTTACTCCTTCAAAATGGTCTGTTATTTGAAAGTTGAGTGTAAGAGGTGTTTTTCTTCTTAATTAATCTTAAACACCTCTGGGATTTCGATTGTTTCATTCCAGACACTGTGGAGTCCAGACAGCAGGTGCAGATGAACTCTCCAGACCCAGCCAGACCTGTGTCAGTGAAACAGGAGGAACCTGAAGACCAGCCAGACCTCAGTATGTTTCAATCTCTCTCTCTTTCTTCCCTTTTTCTAGCTTCAAGGTGTTTATTATTGTCACATACACAATATAAAAACAAGTTCGGAATCAGAACAGTAAAATATTGCCAGAATAAACACGGTACTTAATCACACCAATAGAATGTATAGAGAACAGTGCAGTGCAATTTAGGGTTGTTTCTGGTCATAGCAGGACTTTTCCACTACACACAGTGCCAACTTTGACTGAATGCAGCTTCTTCTTCTTCCAGTTTAGTGCCTCTTTAAGTTGATAATGTTAAGAGGGATAGTTAACTAATTGTATAAATTCTGATTATGTTTCAAGATATGCATTTTGACCTAAGATATTACATTCTGTATATCAAACATGGAAGGTGGGGAAATGGATGTACATTTTAGGAATCCAGTGTCCATGTAATTGTTCTGCTCCTATTTGATGTGCATGTTTCTGTTCTCTCTTTACATTTTTCTGCTCCCAGACATCCTGCACATGGATGTGTGTAAAAAGGAGGTTTCTCCTAAAGAGGAGCAGAGCCCCAGTCTGCTCCAGGGGGAACCAGAGCCTCCACACATTAAAGAAGAACAAGAGGAACTACTTCTAAGACCAGATGAGCCCGATGGGCACATGTTGACATCACAAGTGAAAAGTGAAGTTGACGATGAAGACATCTCTTCACGCTGTTCTGAAATTGAAATTGAAGTTGAAGTTGAACTTGAATCTGATTCGGACTCTGAAGTAACTGAAGACAGTGATGAGTGGGAGGAGACCAGTGGAGGTCAGTCAGCTTTAAGCACACTGAAATAACAAAAGACACTAAATGTGGAAGGAAAAAGATTGTCATTTATTGATTGAATACTTATCTACGTCCTCCTGTTTATTGTTGCGATTTGCAGACAACAGGTTCTCTTTTGGTGGTTTTGAATGAGGATAGTCACAAAGTTTGGCTAGTGGGAGAGCGTATCACGTTTTGGTGGCAGAATAGTACAATGTATTCATCCCCATGTTTGTGCAGAATGTGGGAGTTCCCTCTGGTGTTCTGCCTGTGTGTGCGTCTTTCACTCTAGTGAATTAGCTTTACAGTTACAGTTACACTGGTTTAGCTAATAGATTATAGAGAAACAAGGGCAAATGATTCACTTGAAGTGTCCTGCTGTGATTTAGATCTGAACACATTATTATTAGGTTATTATCTGCTGCAAAGATGATGGGCCATTTACAAGTCTCTCTCTCTCTCTCTCTCTCTCTCTCTCTCTCTCTCTCTCTCTCTCTCTCTCTCTCTCTCTCTCTCTCTCTCTCTCTCTCTCTCTCTCTCTCTCAGGAGTGATCTCCCAGTCCTCCCAGTCGTCCCAGACTCATGTCTTCTCTTGTTCTGAGCCTGAGTGTCCATACGCCTTCACGTCTAAGGTCCTCGTCTATAAACACATCAAGAGGGCCCACAATGACCTCTACTGCCAAATGCTGAAGAATGGACAGATCACCTCAGCAGCCTGCCATCCAATCAAAAACTCTGTAACCAGCAGCCAAAAACAAGGAGACACTGACCCACCAAGGTCTTGTGATGACTGTGATAACGGTCATCATCACGTTACAAAGACTTTAACTGAACTAGGAGAAGTAAAGGAACACCAGCCAACTGTCACAGGAAAGGAATTGCACACCTGTAAACACTGCGAAAAGAGTTTCAGTCAATCGGACAGCCTAAAGAGACACCAGCATGTCCACAGCAGAAAAAAAACCTTTCCAATGTGAAACTTGCAACAAGAGTTACAGCAATCCAGGTGACCTGAAGACACACCAGCGTGTCCATGCGGTAGACAAGTCTCTCTACTGTGAACACTGAACAGTGTGACAGGAGTTTCAGTCGGCCAGAAGACTTCAAGAGACACCAACGCTTCCACACCGGAGAAAAACCATTCTGTTGTAAACATTGTGAAAAAAGTTTCTTTCAGTCATGTGACTTGAAGAGACACGAGCGTATCCACACCGGAGAACAACCATACCACTGTAAATACTGTGGGAAAAGTTTCACTCAGTCAGGTGACGTGAAGAAACACCAGAGTGTCCACACTGGAGAAAAACCTTATCGCTGTGAGTATTGTGACAAGAGTTTCAGTCTTTCAGGTGGCCTGACGATACACGAACGTGTTCACACTGGCGAAAAACCTTTCCAGTGTGAACACTGTGACAAAAGCTTCTTCCAGTCAAGTGCCCTGAAGACACACCAGCGTCTACACACTGGGGAAAGACCTTTCCAGTGTAAGCACTGTGGCAAAAGTTTCTTGCAGTCAAGTAATCTGAATACACACATGCGTTTCCACACCGGAGAAAAACCTTATCACTGTAAACACTGTGATATGAGTTATAGCCATTCAGGTGACTTGAAGAAACACCAGAGTGTCCACACTGGAGAAAATCCTTATCACTGTAATTATTGTGACAAGAGTTTCAGTCAATCAAGTGGCCTGACGATACACAAACGTGTCCACACTGGCGAAAAACCTTTCCACTGTGAACAGTGTGACAAAAGCTTCTTGCAGTCAAGTCACCTGAAATCACACCAGCGTCTCCACACTGGGGAAAGGCATTTCCAGTGTGAACACTGTGGCAAAGGTTTCTTGCAGTCAAGTAATCTGAAATCACACCTGCGTGTCCATACAGGAGAAAAACCTTATCACTGTAAACACTGCGACAAGAGTTACAGCCATTCAGCTGACTTGAAGAGACATCAGCGTGTCCACCAAGCTGAAGAGGTTGAGTGAGTTAAGTGCAGGATGTTTTTTTTTTTTTTTTTTTTTTTTTTTTTAAGATATTTTTTTTTGCGGCTTACGCCTTTTATTGATTTTTTAAGGGACAGACAGTAGGCTGACAGGAAACGGGAGAGAGATGGGGGGATGACATGCGGTAAAGGCCGTGTCGGGTTCGGGAGTCGAACCCGCGGCACACCGCGACTGGATCACCAGTCCGGTGCCCAGACCGTTACGCTACGGCCTGGGCCTGTTTTTTTTTTTTTAAAGGAGGAAAAAAAAGAATCCGTTTTCCAGCCCTGGAAAAGGTTTAGGATGAATTGAATGTTTTGGAAAATACCCCACTATGTATGTTTTGGGGATATATATTTTGTTCATATAAATATGTGTTACAGTACCTAAAATAATTATGTCGCGTGATATGTCACACAATTTAGTGCTGTGTGGGGAGTGGTATAATATATTATAGAAGTCGATAACAAAAATAACAGATCTACAAGGCAATTGTAAGTTGTTAACTAGTAGATCTGTCATTTTTTTGTCACTTTAGTATACTATATCAGGGGTTCATGGGGGATCATGCACAATTTACAATTTACAATTTAGGCATTTATCAGACGCTCTTAATCCAGAGCGACTTACATTTAAGCAAGAACAAAAGCATGGGAATACATCACATAAAAGCATCTATCATGAAACATGCGTAAGCTAAGAAGGTAACAGTGGAATATCTATATGATGAAACTATACATACACTATACATAATAAACTATACATATTCACTACTATGCTATACATATGTTCTATGGCGTGCTATGACTATAATACAATACAATTATAGTGCTGTCTACATAACATGCTATAAGTCTGTGTCAAATGCTATCTAAGCCAACAGAAATGCTATCTAAGGGGTTAGGGTAAGTGCTATGGGCCATGATGGAGTCTGAAAAGGTGGGTTTTCAGGCTACGGCGGAAGATTGGGAGTGATGCTGCAGTTCTGACTGCAATGGGAAGTGCATTCCACAGTTTTGGAGCCAGAAGGGAGAAGAGTTTGGGACGTGTGGAGCGTTGTCCCGGCGTACATATGCACATACCCTCTATTAGTATTATATTGCTATTATTATTTCTTTGTATGGGAAATGGGATGATACTTACCAGTATTGATGAATACTGATGTGGATTTTTGTTGATTCTAATTGCAAATATATGTAGGCCTATATATATATATATAATATGTAAATACAATACAATGAACAATGAATTCATTGCAATGAAAGTATTAAAACAAAAATCACACCCAGGCGAAGTGAGAGGCGCTCTTTATACATCATCTCATGAACAACTGAATTAATGTGATTGGTTCGCCAATTTGCTCGACCACATATGACGTAAATTTTCCCTTCATTGTCAATGGCATTTAATGTTTGATGCCACAGATTTACGTCATATTTGACTGACATATGACCTAATTTCTCCTTTCATGGTCAATGGCAAATATGAAATGTGTGGGGACAAAAGCTGTATACCTATAGGAGGGGCTATAGCGCCCCTCAAAGGAGTGCAGGCAGGAAGAAGAATGTCGGGGGATCCGCACGTAATTTTCGACGGAGCATTAGTCCGACGTGAGGGAACCGCTCGAACATGCACTGCTCCCGTGCTTACGGTTATGGTTAGGTGAGGTAGGTAGTCGTTTGTCGGAACAATATGACTAGTCTGAACTAAGTACTGCACCCGAAAGGATGACAAAACATGAAAATGACCCCAGAAGTGTTTGTGTTAACCCATTCTGACCTGAGATCAGATTCATAACGAGGTTTCCGCTGGACACACACTGGTCTGATCAACCCATTCTGACCTGAGATCAGATTCTAAAAATGTCAGTCGTTCTTCGATTTTTCAAAAAATAGCAGACCTACAAGCTCGTATCGCGCCACTCGGTGGCGCGATATGAGCTTGTAGATCTGCTATTTTTCAATAGCTAAAGCATAACATGATGCTAACACCAAAATGGGTGCCCGGTCAGAATGTGTTAAAGTTAAATAGCTTTTATAATGTACAGCTCTTGGTATAGTAGTAGTAGGTCTTGGTATTCATTATGTTGCAGGGTCTCACAGTATCCTCTTTAATGTTATGGGAAACTCCCCCCCCAGTCAGGTGAAAAGAAGTGGCTTGGATGCTCATGTGCTGAAAGAAGCGTGAGGTCTGTCCGTTGCTCTCCCCAGGTTGGCGGGGAGGGAGTGCAGAGCCCAGGAATACATTAGATCATTGACAATGGGTGAAGAAAATGTGTAGGCCTATAAAATAAAATAATAAGGAAATAGGTTATAGGAAAACCAACATTTAACACGATGAATGGGGCCATGAATGCTGACATTTACTCTTAAGTCAATAGAAAATGTGTAGGCCTAAATACAAAACAAAATAATATGAATGCCATAATGATACTATTTTTACTCTATCCTATTTGATAATGAATCTATATTAAGCAATGCAGCTTTTATGTTTTTAGTGACAGTGTGTAGGGACACAATATATCACTAAATCCAGCTGAGACTTAATATATTGTTAATGTTGACAGTAGTTTACTCTGGTCCGATTCCAACTACATGTACCAATGGGTTGGTGAGCTGTACAGCTTGTTAATCACAGAAGTGCCCAGTCTGCCGGAATACCGAGCACTGGGTCTGTCTTCCAGGAATTAAACAATAAATGAATATAATATATTCATCCTCTCATATTATGAGAGGCTGGACGAATGAATAGAAGAGAAGGTGGTTACCTTGTAGAATGTAGACACAATGGGCACTACCCAAGATCAACAGTGGGGGGCAGCAATACGCCAATCTGCCCAAAACTAAGAAGAGGAACATTACCCACAATGCAGTGTTGTGTTTGTGTTGTTCTGAACCAAGATGGTAGAAAGATGTTTAGTCTGAACTTCTGCACGAGAGAAAACACTGAAACGGCGTCATAGCTTCATTTATTATACAGCTTCAGCTCCTCAAAACACCTCCTGGACACGTCGCTTTATCAGAGGTGGTGATATTTGTGAAACAACGTGGTGTTACTGTTAATCGTCAGGAGGACGTTTGTCCTCAACCACTGAAACACAGCAGGTAAAGATCAACATAATGTTGCTTTTCATGCAATTATCAATCATTTAAAACGAGCAGTTTGGTGTCGTGTTATACTATTAAAGTAACCCTATAGTTATATTGCACTTTTTTATAATATTATTTTTAGTGGTCAAATCTCCGCGTGTAATGAGCAGGATTTGTATTCTGCAAATCTGCATACAACAAGGTACTACACCACAGGAATAGAAAGCCCTTACCTTATCGATGATGTCACTGGTAGGTGGACATCTGAGCTGTCCACAGCAACCTAGCTTCTATGGTAGAGTGGGGGACATAGAACCTTTTTTGGTAGAGTGGGGGACATAGAACCTTTTTTCGTAGAGTGGGGGACATAGAACCTTTTTTGGTAGAGTGGGGGACATAGAACCTTTTTTGGTAGAGTGGGGGACATAGAACCTTTTTTCGTAGAGTGGGGGACATAGAACCTTTTTTGGTAGAGTGGGGGACATAGAACCTTTTTTGGTAGAGTGGGGGACATAGAACCTTTTTTGGTTGAGCGGGGAACATAGAACCTTTTTTGGTAGAGTGGGGGACATAGAACCTTTTTTGGTTGAGCGGGGAACATAGAACCTTTTTTGGTTGAGCGGGGAACATAGAACCTTTTTTGGTAGAGTGGGGGACATAGAACCTTTTTTGGTTGAGCGGGGAACATAGAACCTTTTTTGGTAGAGTGGGGGACATAGAACCTTTTTTGGTTGAGTGGGGGACATAGAACCTTTTTTGGTTGAGCGGGGGACATAGAACCTTTTTTGGTAGAGTGGGGGACATAGAACCTTTTTTGGTAGAGTGGGGGACATAGAACCTTTTTTGGTAGAGTGGGGGACATAGAACCTTTTTTGGTTGAGCGGGGAACATAGAACCTTTTTTGGTTGAGCGGGGAACATAGAACCTTTTTTGGTAGAGTGGGGGACATAGAACCTTTTTTGGTTGAGTGGGGGACATAGAACCTTTTTTGGTTGAGCGGGGGACATAGAACCTTTTTTGGTAGAGTGGGGGACATAGAACCTTTTTTGGTAGAGTGGGGGACATAGAACCTTTTTTGGTAGAGTGGGGGACATAGAACCTTTTTTGGTAGAGTGGGGGACATAGAACCTTTTTTGGTTGAGCGGGGAACATAGAACCTTTTTTGGTAGAGTGGGGAACATAGAACCTTTTTTGGTAGAGTGGGGGACATAGAACCTTTTTTGGTAGAGTGGGGGACATAGAACCTTTTTTGGTTGAGCGGGGAACATAGAACCTTTTTTGGTAGAGTGGGGGACAGAACCTTTTTTGGTTGAGCGGGGAACATAGAACCTTTTTTGGTAGAGTGGGGGACATAGAACCTTTTTTGGTTGAGCGGGGAACATAGAACCTTTTTTGGTAGAGTGGGGGACATAGAACCTTTTTTGGTAGAGTGGGGGACATAGAACCTTTTTTGGTAGAGTGGGGGACATAGAACCTTTTTTGGTAGAGTGGGGGACATAGAACCTTTTTTGGTTGAGCGGGGAACATAGAACCTTTTTTGGTTGAGTGCTATAGTTGAGTGGGGACTGGGGAACATAGAACCTCCCATATGATGAATTCCTGTTCTGTACTTTAGCTACATAGAAATGTCTATTTGTATGTCTCTAAATGTCTGTATGTCTTTAAATGTTTTGATGAATTGAACAATGTGGACCCTGTTGTAAACAAGTGTAATGCTTAATTGGGTCGTCCACTCACAGTTGACAGTCTTTGTATTGAGTTTGTGCTTAAAATGTACTGTAAATTCTACAAACTGTTAATAAATATTTAAATCAATCAATCAATCAATCAATCAATCAATCCTCTTTTTGGGGGGGGTTGTTAATTTGATTGTCAATTGAAGTTTCAAGTTTTAGAGATCAATGTCATCATATGCATGCTGTAGTGCAGTGGTTTCCCTATAGCTGCAATTTGCAACTCTAGATTTGTTTTATAATGGGATGAATCTAGATTTGCAATAGCCTCCATTGACTCCCCATTCATCCAATTTGCTTTTGAGATCTGCTTGTATGAAACGACGTTAAACTCACCAACATTGCAGCTCTAGGCCAAGCTTGAATTATCCTCTTTCAATCTGCCAAAGCCTTTGTTTCATAAAAATCCACCATAGACATGTTATGATCCTACTTTCTGTCAAGAAATGATGTGCAGGTGATTCTTTTTCTAATTGTTGGAGTTTGTAAGCACTCATTTTTATGAATGGGTCACGCTGCTGTCTCCTGCATTATGTGCAAATGCGAGACAGGTGGTACGTGGGGCCGTTCAGTGACTTCTACGAGTGCTTCCAAACTTCCATACCTAATTGATTTGAGTTTGACTATATTTTGGCGAGGAAAAAACGTCCATAGACATTTTCCAAAAGGTCCCTTTAGCTGTCACTTCAATATACTGTATGTGAATGGAAATGGGTTACATGGATACCTATAGACATGCCAAATGTATGATGCAGTTTTGGGCAAGAACAAGAACCATGCTGTTTTATACATGCAGTGTCAATTGAATTATTCATACTTATTTTATCTTAAGTTATATTTATCTGGGGAACAGAGACGCATCACTCCAATGATGTGCTCATCGTGCTTTGATGATATAGAAGTTGAAACAATCCTTACCTCAACATGAAACAACAAACAAATAAAGCAATGCATTTGTTTTTTAAATCAAATTAAGGTAGGCTACAAGATAAATGTGTAGCGGAGCTTTAACGCGATAGACAAGAATCCATGCGTAGTGTTGCGTTTTCGTTTGTCGAGTCGCACTAAACTATATGTAACCATCGTGAGACGGGCCTAATTAATTCAGTCATTGTTTCAGAACATTCTGGGGTGATACAGAGGAAGAAGACCTGCTCCAGCTCAGCTCCCAACCACCTCCGTTGTCACAACAACATGGTGAAACGCTGTGCGTAAACTCAACCAGAAAAATGCAGGCAGTGGATAAAGCAATGTGGGAGACCCCATTCTCAACTAAACCCCACCAAAATAACAACATGTACATACATCTGCTCCAAGGTAGGCTAATGTTAATCGCAAAACTGTATTTAAATGTCATCACTATCTTGTCTTTACTGATATTAGTAAATGTAATGACAGACTACAGTAGATTTGCTAACAATGCACAACATATTATGTGTATTGTTGTTAGCACAGTCTAGTCTGTCACACCAATATTTCACTGCAAAACATGAGCATGCGACAAATAAAAAAAAAAGGTAAATGGTTCATGATTTATATAGCTCCTTTTATCCTAGGCGCTTTACATAGATTGTGCATTACATTCACTCACCACCATCCAGCCACTCTACCCCTGAGCCACTGCCGCTGCCCTAAAACCTACATGAATCTTGAATATTCACATATGTTTTGCAGTGATTTCATGCAAATGCAACCTTATTTGTCTTTCGTCTTTGTAGCATTTTGTGAATGGGAAGCCTACAGCTGAGAATCCCAACCCGTTAGCTGCTGTAAATGTGTCTGATCCAAAAAGGAAACTAGGACGAAATCAAAAACGGTACACAAGGAACAGTAATATTTCATTTATATATATCTGTGGTTGTAACATGCATTTAAAAATAAAAAAACATATTCAAATTCAAATAACATGAGTTATGCTTTTACAGACTCAGATGTGATTGTGAGGAGGATGAATGCAGTCGTCCAGTAGCCTGGAGAAAACCCCAGAAGACAACCAGGGTAGTACTGTTGCCACAGACACTGGTAAGTGGTGAATGATGACTGACTTTGTACTTACTTTAAGTTTCCTAATATATGTAAACGACAATACATCAGCTTGTGACTGCAATTTGTTCCTGCTCGCAGATGACTCTGCACTGCTGGTCTCGGACAGGAACAAACTGCAGGTTGAAAAGGGCCCTCAGCTCTGAACTCGGTAGGATCTGCACCTGGCTCGCTGAGAACAGACTATCTTTACACCTGGGGAAAAACGGAATCCATTCCTCGGCGTGCATGAGAAGGGAGATTGGCAATCTTTTGCCAAATGTTCACCTTTTATGACTTTCATTTCAAGGGCAATTATTTAGTCAACATTTTTAGCCAGTGATTTTTCTTGTTTTCCTGGCGTTGTGCAAGGACTGTCTAAAGAGGACGGGAAGCGAAGACCGTACGGGCGCCGCCATGTTGCTCCCTGGTGCTCCATGGAAGGAAAGAAACATGCGCAGTGGGCTTTATGCAGCCAACACTTCCTCCTTCAGCTTCCTTGGTCTGCAACTGCGCATGTTTCTTTCCTTCCATGGTGCACCATGTGAGCAACATGGCGGCGCCCGTACGGTCTTCGCTTCTTGTCCTCTTTAGACAGTCCTTGGCGTTGTGCCGCTCTTGAGGCTGGGTTGTGCAGGAGATGGCCTCTTCATTCCCATGACAAAGGGAGGGGATGTTCTCTTTTCTTGCCCGGCGATATTCCAGAATATCAGGCCCATAAAACGAGAACAATAGCCTGGTTTATGTGAATGATGAAATATGATCTCCCATTCCTTATGAACATGATGTATAAGGTATAACTTTATAAGTTGTACCTTGGGGATGTATTTTGGGTCAAAGCTCAATGTTTGAAGTACAATTCTATACACCCTGGCCTGTGCTTCCTGTGTTACATGAAACCATTCCTACAACCCGTGACACATCAAAATCCAAACAGACCCATACAGTAGCATACAGTAGCACCCTTCCATTGTCTGGGAGGGTGGGGTGGGTTGGACTATAAATGGTGGAAGGGTGGACATAAAATGATGCTTGGTTGCAGAAACATTCAAAACGGATGGGCTATATCACCTTATTCACTTTAGACGTTTATTTGCATCAAAAGAGTCCATTGACACCTACCTGTAGTTTAACTTGCCTAACACTGGTTTTAATTATTCCTTTTAGTTAGTTATTTAATTATGTATTTTATGTTTTGGGCAGTTGAACTGTGTGATTTCTCCCCTAACATAAATACACCCATATACATTAGGTTTAGGCCAATTTTCTTTTGTTATTCTTGAGACCACTAGATTTCCAGTTATTAAAGTCCCGTTTCAATGATTTAATTACAGGCCAGTGTGTGGAGTCCAGACTGCAGGTGAAGATGGACTCTCCAGAACCTGAAGACATTTCTATTAAACAGGAACCTGAAGACCAGCCACACTCCAGTAAGTTTCATGGTTTACAGAGCCACATCATACAAAAATAAATGATAACCCTTCATTTTACGGTACGGTACCTGGTATCTGTTTAACCCATTCTGACCGGGCACCCATTTTGGTGTCAGCATCATGTTATGCTTTAGCTATTTAAAAATAGCAGATCTACAAGCTCATATCGCGCCACCGAGTGGCGCGATACGAGCTTGTAGGTCTGCTATTTTTTTTTTAATCGAAGAGCGACTGACATTTTTAGAATCTGATCTCAGGTCAGAATGGGTGTCCGGTTTTTGGTGAGATTTGCCGGGATCCGAATTCCCAAGAGATACAGCAGATAAGCTACGTTCAATACGCACAATTGATTTATTTAATGCTTCAATAATTTCCTTGTTTTACGAATCAAATATGCTTTTTATAGGGTTTTTTATTATAGTTCATTCTTTAAACATAAAACACATATAACATTCACACATTTGTTCAAACTTCCCCAATGCAGACTGACAAATAGTACCCTGGATCCTGTGCATTTGGCACGCCCTTAAAGTCTAATGCCTAACCTACTCTCATTTGGTGAAGTGTGGTTTATTGAACACTTTTGGTAGTTGGTAGTTCCAACTATGTGTGGTAGTGTGCCACTTTTAACTATGTGAGTGGTACTTCCACCTATGTGGTTTTAAATCTACCATTCAAGATTATTGGTTGGAGACAAGAAACACAAATAAACATTTGGTTACAACCTAATTATCATATTAAACATTTATAACATATTTATGGAATAATGCACATATCATATGATTATATTTACCGCTGGCCTCATGCTGATCTCTATCTTGTCACGGTGGTATGGTGTAGAATCTGACTACAACTTTCCATCAACAGTGTACTTAGACCAAAGAGAATGCCTTTGCAGCCAATCAAATGAAAGGGTCAGTTTTTCTGCCCTTGCCTTTAGCCAATGAGAAGCCACAGACACCTTTGCCTGTGGATTCTGACATCAGCCCCTCGCAACATTCTCCTATCACTTCCTGTCAAGTGAGCTGCTGCTTATCTCTAGATCAAATGTCTAGATTAACTTGGTAGATCATTACATTCTTATATTATCTAGGCTTTACTAACCCAGTATAATATTGGTTACATTTAGAACACATTTTACTCAATGAAAAGAAAGAATTACCAGACCATGGTTTCTCCCTCTACATGTTCTGCTCAGTTTCAGAGTCTCAGATGTCTTTCCTGCCAGGTCATAAATCCCTTTGTTCCCTTGACTGGCACTGATAAGGATTTCCACAACCCCCTACCAATGGTGGTTGCTTTCATGGAATGTGCTCTGAGAGACCTACATGTTCTACCTTGCAGTCTCATCAGTGTGAAATAGTTGATCAATAATTATGACCTAAATATATTTAACACACTTCTGACAACACATCCTCGCACATCCATATATAATTCGACACCCCCTATGCAGAGATGAAAAATTGATATGGTTTTGATCAATTTTCCATATCTGAGCGATTTTTTCTATTCGGGCGTCTAACATGATTTTAAGTTATAACGTTTATACAACTTTTAAAACACACTAAATAACACAACACATCAACTCATTAGAAATCAATGTTACTTAATGTCTGTACTAATAATGTGATTGCTGGAAGTGAACTATATTTGGTTAGTTCCTCCTCTTATTTTACCCCTCCACCCTTTTTGGGAGAAGCAGATTCTTGCCATGTCAGTCAAGCCTGATCGCCATGGCATTATTTCACCTCCTGTCCGTTTTTATGGCTTCCTGCCTGGACAAAAGGTTAATTCTTTATCTACACATTCCTCCAACTTAACTTGGTCAAGCTGGTAAACAGTTATTTTCACAAGAGCCGCGTCTGTTAATTCTTAACTTTAACACATGCAGTTCTTGTTCATCCCCATCTGTCTGTTCACAGAATGTGGACATTGGATAAACACAGTTTACACAAATGCAGTTTATTACCTAACTAATCACAAAAACCTTTTGGCTTTGCTACTTTGTTAGGGACATTCCAAATTGTAATTGAACAAATAACCTATTTTGTATTTCAATCAACTTGGTTTCTTTCAACCTTTTGGATTTTTTAACTTTAACTTTAAAGCAACCCAATTGAAAATTGCAAGTTTGCAACATTCTCACCACACTATGTGTTTTCCACACATGTGGTTGTTTGTGCGTGTGTGTGTGTGTGTGTGTGTGTGTGTGTTCCTGTGCGCGCGCACGCGCTCAAACACCACCTCTTCACACGTGCACTAAACTTCTCTCCCCTCATTGAAGAGAAGTAAATCATTATTCAGCATTCTTCAACACAATTACACACCACATTTTTAATGCACAGTTCAGTCACACATTTGTCCGTGTGTGTGTGTGTGTGTGTGCTGATTGCAGATTGTGACACCTGATTGTCACTGCATCCCCACTTCCCGCTGTGTGCAGAACAATGGGGGGGGGGGGAGAGCAAATCACTTGCTCTCCTCTTTGGCTGCGTCAGCCCCTGATCTCGCTGACTCAGAACTGGCAAAAACGTTTTTCCATTTCCATTTTACTTTGTTTATACCAGGGTTGTGAGCTGATCGACAGGCTTTGCAATGACAAACAAGCCCACAGGCGCATACCTGTGTTGGCACCGTGGTCAGCTTCTTTGTCTGCTGCACAGATGGCCCAGATTGCACCACACTGGACTCCGCCACCCCTGGTTTGTGAGGTGACTTACCCCCTATGGTGGTGAATCCCCGGGTTCCATCATCACACTCGTTTAAGACCGGTCTGGCCTCTTTCCCCTTGGGCCCACCCCCTATGATGGTCAATCCCCGGGCTGTGAGTGTGTGTGTTTTGGATGTCTGCACCTCTGACTGAACGCGAAGACTGGCACCGATAATGCCATCCATCGAACCATTCAGCGTCTTTGTGATGAGGTGCTTTGACTCCTTGGCCCCGCCTTCGATCTCCATCGCTGGCACGGCGTTGATGGGCAAGGTGGTGTCAGTTGGTTCTGACCCCCCCGCTCCTGTTGAGGAAGTGATGTGATGCTCCAGGGTCTCGATCCCTGGCCAGCTTCTCATCTCTCCTCCTTTTGACAACTGCTCTGTGGCGGTTGTCTCCCCTGCGTCACCCACAGGAAGTCCCACGCCAGCGACGTCCGTCACTGGCTGGACTTTGATGGACGAGCAAGTGACTTCCTCCAGGTTCTGGACCCCTGGCAGGCTCACCTGACTCGCCGTTGTAGTCAGCTGCGCTGTCTCTTCTGCGATGTCCACAGGAAGTCCCACGCCAGCGAAGCTTGTCGCCGACGTGGGTATGATGAACGACTGCTCTGCTGCTTCCGCTGCTGCCGCCGTCCCTTCTGTGTCGCCCACAGGAACTTGCCCTTCGCCAGCGGCGTCCGCCTCTGGCATGGCTTCGATCCCCAGCTCTCCCGCTGGGCCCGTGGATTTGCCCACGGTGGAGGGCTCTGGTTCTGCAGGATTACTGTAGGTACCAGGCTGCTCCGTGGTGACAGGCTGCATCGGTGGCCCGTCTTCCCGCCCCTCTGGCGTCCACGTGGCTTCCCGCCCCTCTGGCGTCCACGTGGCTTCCGGAATGTCACATCCGGTCATCTCCCTCACTTCTCCTCTGGGATAGAGAAGGATCATGGTTTCCGGCCTCGGCCGGCTTTCCCTGCATTCTGCAGGCTTATCACAGGGGCCTATCTGGCTCCCTGCTGTGTTCCTAACACTTCTCAACTCTAGAGCTTCCATTATTTTTTCGAAGCTAAATACAGAGCATATTTTTAAACAAGATACTAAGTCCTGCTTCTCTTTTTCAACAATATCAAACCTGCCCACGCTTTCTAATCTTTTGATATAGAATGCGGAGAGATCTCTCACGTCTCCTCTTTCAATTTGCAGTTCAATTACCTGATCTGGAATACTGCTTAATGAGCCCCATTTGAGGCTTTCTCCCAAACTAAGCGCCATATTACAGCAAATAAGTTTGGACTCTTTACAGCTATCCTGTAGCTGCTTAAGCCAATTTTCTGTAAAAGCCATCTTACCCCCTCCTCCCCCACTGTTAACAATTTGTTAATAGGGTTAGTAGACAGAGGTTAGTGGTTAATTGACTTCACAACTCATTCACACAATTGCAAATGGTTAGTTTTCGCCCAGTTAATAATAGTTATATTAACTTGGACTCTAGGACACTCACTGTGTCCTCTTTTTACCGGGCGTTTCACGATTCGTATTTACGTATTTCGTGATCTCCACACGGTCTTTTATCCTCCCGAGACCGAGAGAAATAAGCATGCAACTTTTTCGAGCTGTCGCGTTGGCCTTTGACAAGGCAACAGCTACTAACGGGTCCAATGATTTTATGCTTTTTACCAGGAAGGCCGTCCTTTTGACGGGTCCATAATAAATGCCTCACTGGTTACCGTGTTAGTGTCGCGTTTATAGTTATGATTAACATTCACCATGCTAATTTAACATGCATAACTATTTGTATGAATTAAAAGGATCCCATAAATCCCCTAATCAATACCTTAGCTAATAAATCTTTTATTAGTAGTCTACTACCAGATGTATATTAGCCGTGGACGGTCTACTCTATAGCATTATTAAATCTCCCAGATTTTACTATAGCCCTATTCCTAATAGGGGGATGCTTACGGCACCAGGTTATCTTTGACACGTCCTTAAATGCGATTTACCTACTTTGAAAGCACGCTTTTGCAGTGTTAAACATTATTTGATTGTAACTATTTAATTACATCACGTTGACACAGCTTATCAAACCAGTCCCCTGTCACTCTCGTGTCAGACACTGCTTTCAAAGTCCCTTGCACTGTTTTAGTGCAGGGCACATTTGCATGACAAAGTCACTTGCGCAGTGAGAAAAGGGATTTCCTCCTCACATGCACTCAAACTGGTGCGTAGTGAGAAATGGGGGTTTCCCTCCTCCCCCACACGCAACAAACTGCTGTCCTCTGTGCTGCCTGAGCACCCAGCTAAAATAGCCTATTTTTATTGTGTTGTTCACAGATAAAAGCACTATTATTATTTTAAACGGTCGGTTCCTAATCCGGCACAATTAAAACGTTATGTTTGGTTCAAATAGTCTAATAATCAGTTTCCTCACTGACCGCCGATAGAGTCTTTGCTCTAATCGATCAAATGACTAAATGCCAAACTTTTGTTTAAACCAGTCACTCATTTGGGGTGGCTGTGTTTAACTCCGTTTTCCATAGACCCATATCTATATGACAACGGGTTTTTTACGGTGTCGCATTTAGTTAGCCCAAATCAGACGCATTGCGCGTTTGATATGAGGACACTAAACATGCGCATCGATCGCCATGCGCTTTTACGCACGGCTTCACATTCGTCTGAATTTAACCACATCAAACAATCCACAAACAGTGTGTCGTTACCTGAACGATCTGAATTGAGGGTTGTTAGTGGGGCACGATCCAAACTATATGTGTGCCGCGGTCTCCACTCACGGCTTTATCTGTTTAGATTGTGGTTACTTTTCGGTCTGGACTGGTATTATGTCTCAAATTGCCCGGGCATGGCCCGGCTGTGCTGCTGAGCCCAGCGCACGCACCAGACTGCTCGCTCGGCGGCGAGATATATACTCCGCACGGCGGCGAGTCCAAACTGCACTAACGGACGGTTCTTTTAACCGCACCCGCTCCAAACTGTACAGCCTGATTTAACCTGGTATTAATCGGGCGCTTTAGCAGCCCCACCAAGAATAAAACTGTGCGCTGTCTTCAGCGCACAGCATCGGATTGAAACTGGAATATTTTATTCTGTTTGACTGTTTCAATTCGAGTTGCTGCTGTAGCAGCGGTTTAAAACTGTGCACTCCCAGTGCACAGCTACGCAACGAATTAAACTATTCGCTATGCGGTTTAAACTATTTGAACGGTCGGCTCTTTAACCGGCCGTGATCTCGCACTGTGCGCTTTAGCTGCACTGCGATTCAAGACTGTATATTTATACTGTTTTAATTTGTGCGCTCCGATAGCGCATCAAATCGCACCAGTGCACTGATTAAGTGCACGGCCGCGATTTAAAACTTTGCGCTCTAATAGCGCATCAAATCGTAACTGTGCACTGATTAAGTGCACGGCAACGATTTAAAACTGTCCGGTTTTTGGTGAGATTTGCCGGGATCCGAATTCCCAAGAGATACAGCAGATAAGCTACGTTCAATACGCACAATTGATTTATTTAATGCTTCAATAATTTCCTTGTTTTACGAATCAAATATGCTTTTTATAGGGTTTTTTATTATAGTTCATTCTTTAAACATAAAACACATATAACATTCACACATTTGTTCAAACTTCCCCAATGCAGACTGACAAATAGTACCCTGGATCCTGTGCATTTGGCACGCCCTTAAAGTCTAATGCCTAACCTACTCTCATTTGGTGAAGTGTGGTTTATTGAACACTTTTGGTAGTTGGTAGTTCCAACTATGTGTGGTAGTGTGCCACTTTTAACTATGTGAGTGGTACTTCCACCTATGTGGTTTTAAATCTACCATTCAAGATTATTGGTTGGAGACAAGAAACACAAATAAACATTTGGTTACAACCTAATTATCATATTAAACATTTATAACATATTTATGGAATAATGCACATATCATATGATTATATTTACCGCTGGCCTCATGCTGATCTCTATCTTGTCACGGTGGTATGGTGTAGAATCTGACTACAACTTTCCATCAACAGTGTACTTAGACCAAAGAGAATGCCTTTGCAGCCAATCAAATGAAAGGGTCAGTTTTTCTGCCCTTGCCTTTAGCCAATGAGAAGCCACAGACACCTTTGCCTGTGGATTCTGACATCAGCCCCTCGCAACATTCTCCTATCACTTCCTGTCAAGTGAGCTGCTGCTTATCTCTAGATCAAATGTCTAGATTAACTTGGTAGATCATTACATTCTTATATTATCTAGGCTTTACTAACCCAGTATAATATTGGTTACATTTAGAACACATTTTACTCAATGAAAAGAAAGAATTACCAGACCATGGTTTCTCCCTCTACATGTTCTGCTCAGTTTCAGAGTCTCAGATGTCTTTCCTGCCAGGTCATAAATCCCTTTGTTCCCTTGACTGGCACTGATAAGGATTTCCACAACCCCCTACCAATGGTGGTTGCTTTCATGGAATGTGCTCTGAGAGACCTACATGTTCTACCTTGCAGTCTCATCAGTGTGAAATAGTTGATCAATAATTATGACCTAAATATATTTAACACACTTCTGACAACACATCCTCGCACATCCATATATAATTCGACAATGGGTTCATCAGACCAGTGTGTGTCCGGCGGAAACCTCGTATGAATCTGATCTCAGGTCAGAATGGGTTAATATAGATTTGAACTAATTCATTGCTAGATTAAATACATAAATTACCCACTCACTGTCAGCTTCAACTGGGATAAAACCTCATTCACACCAAATTAAAAGCTAATATATTAATTAGCTTTTTATTTCAATGTAAACTCTATGCAAATCGGCATGAATTGTTGGTAGTTCTTTCTATTCTCAGTGAGGCAGATTTGGTTTATATCTTTCAGAGCATGCTTTGTGGTAACATTAATATGTTGAAAGAAAAATATTTTGTAATTAACCCATTCTGACCGGGCACCCATTTTGGTGTTAGCATCATGTTATGCTTTAGCTATTTAAAAATAGCAGATCTACAAGCTCATATCGCGCCACCGAGTGGCGCGATACGAGCTTGTAGGTCTGCTATTTTTGAAAAATCGAAGAGCGACTGACATTTTTAGAATCTGATCTCAGGTCAGAATGGGTTAAGAAGTTAAATGGTCAAACGACATATGGTCTAAGCCAAAAGCAGTGTTTTCACACACACACACACACACACACACACACACACACACACACACACACACACACACACCAAGGCTTTTTCCTACAGCAATTTATAAATAGTATCACGCCCCCCCCCTCGCCCCCCCCCCCCCCCCCGCATGCGTGTGTATACTATAGGATTACAAGATAAAGCCATAAAGCAAAATGTGTAACATTCCTTTATCTCTATTTATAATACAAAAGGCCCAGGCCGTAGCGTAACGGTCTGGGCACCGGACTGGTGATCCAGTCGCGGTGTGCCGCGGGTTCGACTCCCGGACCCGACACGGCCTTTACTGCATGTCTTCCCCCCCCCATCTCTCTCCCGTTTCCTGTCAGCCTACTGTCTGTCCCTTTAAAAAATCAATAAAAGGCGTAAGCCGCAAAAAAAAAAAAATCTTAAAAAATTATAATACAAAAACATAACATGTCGTTTTCTTTTAATGTTTCTGTGTATGTACAGCTCTTATAGGAGCTCACCACCACCAGTAAAGCTGTCTAAGCATCGGGTTGACGGGTCGGACGGAAGCGTCTGTGTCCGCGTCGTCCTCCGGGGAGCTGCGGAGTGACCTCGCCATGCGTTACAGACCCATCGCCCCCGCGCCGTCCGGCTCTAACCATGCGTTACAGACGCATCGCCCCCGCGCCGTCCGGCTCTAACCATGCGTTACAGACGCATCGCCCCCGCGCCGTCCGGCTCTAACCATGCGTTACAGACCCATCGCCCCCGCGCCGTCCGGCTCTAACCATGCGTTACAGACGCATCGCCCCCGCGCCGTCCGGCTCTAACCATGCGTTACAGACGCATCGCCCCCGCGCCGTCCGGCTCTAACCATGCGTTACAGACCCATCGCCCCCGCGCCGTCCGGCTCTAACCATGCGTTACAGACGCATCGCCCCCGCGCCGTCCGGCTCTAACCATGCGTTACAGACGCATCGCCCCCGCGCCGTCCGGCTCTAACCATGCGTTACAGACGCATCGCCCCCGCGCCGTCCGGCTCTAACCATGCGTTACAGACGCATCGCCCCCGCGCCGTCCGGCTCTAACCATGCGTTACAGACCCATCGCCCCCGCGCCGTCCGGCTCTAACCATGCGTTACAGACGCATCGCCCCCGCGCCGTCCGGCTCTAACCATGCGTTACAGACCCATCGCCCCCGCGCCGTCCGGCTCTAACCATGCGTTACAGACCCATCGCCCCCGCGCCGTCCGGCTCTAACCATGCGTTACAGACCCATCGCCCCCGCGCCGTCCGGCTCTAACCATGCGTTACAGACGCATCGCCCCCGCGCCGTCCGGCTCTAACCATGCGTTACAGACGCATCGCCCCCGCGCCGTCCGGCTCTAACCATGCGTTACAGACGCATCGCCCCCGCGCCGTCCGGCTCTAACCATGCGTTACAGACGCATCGCCCCCGCGCCGTCCGGCTCTAACCATGCGTTACAGACGCATCGCCCCCGCGCCGTCCGGCTCTAACCACACTCCAGGTTTTGTAGCCTCCCGTTTTATATCGTTGGTGCTGCTGTAGCCTGACCTAAGCAGAGACATTTCTGGTCTAGAGGGGCGGGTCGCGCCTCAGAAATGCGCGCACCCTGATTGGATCTCATCGATCTGTCCGTCACCCCCGGCCCCTCCTCTCCCTCCTAGTGCAGCGCTACGTCACATCATTTAGAGCGACGCCCACCCGGAAGGGTTGACTCCCACTTTTAGACTGGTTCAGCCCACGGCTTTTTCCAGGCTTTCATCTTTCGCGCAGACGAAATGAAAGCCTGGGTATCGAGGCTAGTGCTGCTGTAACTTGTGATCTGCGTTGTGTTGTGGAATAATGAAGTTCTGGACGACTTCTCTCTTTGTTGACAGTTTAATCTGGTAAATACACAGACGTATATCTGGTCAGTTTCTGTCTGTGTAACACACCCAATCCTCAGCACGTCTATAATAGAATTAACAGTGTGACCAAAAGCATGTTTTTATAAACAGTTTACAGTTTATAGTATGTCAAAATAATTAATTGAAAACGTGTACAAAACAACTTCATGTTGGTACATTTAGCATGTTTAGAACAACTAATATTCATCACAGTATCACAGTAAACATATACAGACTCTTGTTGAAAATATAGCGTGCTGAGGAACACATCTTACCTCATGGACATGTCTCTGTTAGACTGAGGAACACATCTTACCTCATGGACATGTCTCTGTTAGACTGAGGAACACATCTTACCTCATGGACATGTCTCTGTTAGACTGAGGAACACATCTTACCTCATGGGCATGTCTCTGTTAGACTGAGGAACACATCTTACCCCATGGGCATGTCTCTGTTAGACTGAGGAACACATCTTACCCCATGGGCATGTCTCATGTTAGACTGAGGAACACATCTTACCTCATGGACATGTCTCTGTTAGACTGAGGAACACATCTTACCTCATGGACATGTCTCTGTTAGACTGAGGAACACATCTTACCTCATGGGCATGTCTCTGTTAGACTGAGGAACACATCTTACCTCATGGGCATGTCTCATGTTAGACTGAGGAACACATCTTACCTCATGGGCATGTCTCTGTTAGACTGAGGAACACATCTTACCTCATGGACATGTCTCTGTTAGACTGAGGAACACATCTTACCTCATGGACATGTCTCTGTTAGACTGAGGAACACATCTTACCTCATGGACATGTCTCTGTTAGACTGAGGAACACATCTTACCTCATGGACATGTCTCTGTTAGACTGAGGAACACATCTTACCTCATGGGCATGTCTCTGTTAGACTGAGGAACACATCTTACCCCATGGGCATGTCTCTGTTAGACTGAGGAACACATCTTACCTCATGGACATGTCTCTGTTAGACTGAGGAACACATCTTACCTCATGGGCATGTCTCTGTTAGACTGAGGAACACATCTTACCTCATGGACATGTCTCTGTTAGACTGAGGAACACATCTTACCTCATGGACATGTCTCTGTTAGACTGAGGAACACATCTTACCCCATGGGCATGTCTCTGTTAGACTGAGGAACACATCTTACCATGGGCATGTCTCTGTTAGACTGAGGAACACATCTTACCATGGGCATGTCTCTGTTAGACTGAGGAACACATCTTACCATGGGCATGTCTCTGTTAGACTGAGGAACACATCTTACCTCATGGGCATGTCTCTGTTAGACTGAGGAACACATCTTACCTCATGGACATGTCTCTGTTAGACTGAGGAACACATCTTACCATGGGCATGTCTCTGTTAGACTGAGGAACACATCTTACCATGGGCATGTCTCTGTTAGACTGAGGAACACATCTTACCTCATGGACATGTCTCTGTTAGACTGAGGAACACATCTTACCTCATGGACATGTCTCTGTTAGACTGAGGAACACATCTTACCTCATGGGCATGTCTCTGTTAGACTGAGGAACACATCTTACCATGGGCATGTCTCATGTTAGACTGAGGAACACATCTTACCCCATGGACATGTCTCTGTTAGACTGAGGAACACATCTTACCTCATGGACATGTCTCTGTTAGACTGAGGAACACATCTTACCCCATGGGCATGTCTCTGTTAGACTGAGGAACACATCTTACCCCATGGGCATGTCTCTGTTAGACTGAGGAACACATCTTACCTCATGGACATGTCTCTGTTAGACTGAGGAACACATCTTACCTCATGGACATGTCTCTGTTAGACTGAGGAACACATCTTACCTCATGGGCCTGTCTCTTTGGTTCCATATCCGTCATTACATTATGGTCAACACTCAACACTGATGATAGCCTATGCCATTGCATTCTTCCAACTAAAGATAAGAATACAGCACCTACAAGCTCACAACAACACGCTGATGACGCGACACAAATTTGTGAGCTTAGATTGGCAGCTATTTTTGAGGTGAGCCTCGTGCGTAAAGTCATTCTTTAGCCAAGCTGCCAAGGCAATGGGCACCCCTCGCCTCTGTGCCCAAGCCCAGGATGATAAAAATGAATGAATGCTAAATAAATATGTCACGCAGTCGCATACCATAATACTACAGCGTCATACACCATAGAGAAAAGCACAATTTGCGCAACACCAACGTTCAACTGCCTGCTCGGCTCATTTAGCCAGCCAGGCACCACCGAATAGTGTAACTCTTTCTTTAATCTATTACAACCACATACGCAGACAAAAGTACATGGCACCGCGAACAAAACACAAGTAGGCTACTGTGACGCACACACCAACAATCCACCATTGCAATGCGAGTGCGCAAAGATGCACATGACAGCTGCATGCTTTTAGACCAGCCCTACCGTCAAACTGCCTAAACTGACCATGGAGAAGTTCACTGGAGATGTACGAGTCAATGGCAAAGCTTTGGGAGTCAATTTGAGACAGCAATAGACAAAAACACGAGTCTCAGTAAGTCTGATAAATTCACATATTTAAAGTGAGTATTCTTAAGTTGCAGAGCGGCTATGTAGTCGCGGGATTGGCTTTATCAGACCAGAATTATGACAATGCCATTAAAATGCTAGGCAGGCTGCATGTCGCGCGTAATTGTAGAACGCAGGGCATTCACTCTGAAGAGTGCGGGCGCAGACACCACAAAACTGTTTGCAACCAAACAGCCAGTCAATATACAGCGCATGATAGACGCGCCGACCACGGCAACGACAGACAGGCTGACCACAGTGTTGCAGATGCAGTTAGTAGTGTAGCAAGCAACTCTGACAATAGTATTACTGCAGACAGCTACCATTAAGGATAGATGCACCAACGCAAAGCCAAGTAGCCAGGTGCCTATTAGATGGGGGTAGCACCCGCAGTTTCATTAAAGAGGATATTTCCAGAGCTGGGTTTCACCGAGACACCTCACACCACCGCAACCTCAACAGCGGTGCTGTCACCCTGCTGCTCCTCGCCTTCCTCCTCTCTGACCGACAACACTGGCTCTTGGCTCTTGCTGCTGGCCCGCAATTCAAACATTGCGGTTCATAGCTTGAAACATTTTTCACTTTTTCTACTGGAAATGTTATGAACGCAGAATCAATCTGTCCCGCGCTGTTTTGAAGTTACTTGCTACAAGTCAGACGGGGCAAACTACATCAGCGGACCGGGGGAGGGACCTTTGGTGGTAGAACAGATCTACAAGCTGACAACGTGTCACCAAGCAACACGTTGTTAGCTTGTAGATCTGTTCTATTTGTATGCGCAGCTGCGCACACATGGAAGATACCAAGTACACTCGCCACACAGGGTAAACTTTATATAGATAGATATGAGTGAAAGTGAAACACTATGAAAAACTAAATAATCAAAACATTTTTTAAATACAAAATTCAACAAAATAAAGTTGTACAACCTCCCCCAAGCCAAAATAAAAATAAACATATCCCCCCCTCAGGCTAAAAAAATAGTTTAATGACCCCCCCTTTTTTGCACCATACCAACCTTTGATAAATAACGATCAGTCCCTAAGATAAGAACATTACGTCACTATGATTACATCACTATGATTACATCACTATGATTACATCACTGATTACATCACTATGATTACATCACTATGATTACATCACTATGATTACATCACTATGATTACATCACTGATTACATCACTATGATTACATCACTATGATTACATCACTATGATTACATCACTATGATTACATCACTGATTACATCACTGATTACATCACTATGATTACATCACTATGATGAGCAGAGCAGCTTCATGCAGAGTAATAAGATAAGAACATTACATCACTATGATTACATCACTATGATTACATCACTGATTACATCACTATGATTACATCACTATGATTACATCACTATGATTACATCACTATGATTACATCACTATGATTACGTCACTATGATTACATCACTATGATTACATCACTATGATTACATCACTATCATTACATCACTATGATTACATCACTATGATTACATCACTATGATGAGCAGAGCAGCTTCATGCAGAGTAATAAGATAAGAACATTACATCACTGATTACATCACTGATTATATCACTATGATTACATCACTATGATTACATCACTATGATTACATCACTGATTACATCACTGATTACATCACTATGATTACATCACTATGATTACATCACTATGATTACATCACTGATTACATCACTATGATTACATCACTGATTACATCACTGATTACATCACTATGATTACATCACTGATTACATCACTGATTACATCACTATGATTACATCACTGATTACATCACTATGATTACATCACTGATTACATCACTGATTACATCACTATGATTACATCACTGATTACATCACTGATTACATCACTATGATTACATCACTATGATTACATCACTATGATTACATCACTATGATTACATCACTATGATTACATCACTATGATTACATCACTATGATTACATCACTGATTACATCACTGATTACATCACTATGATTACATCACTATGATTACATCGATATGATTACATCACTATGATTACATCACTATGATTACATCACTATGATTACATCACTGATTACATCACTATGATTACATCACTATGATGAGCAGAGCAGCTTCATGCAGAGTAATAAGATAAGAACATTACATCACTGATTACATCACTGATTATATCACTATGATTACATCACTATGATTACATCACTATGATTACATCACTGATTACATCACTGATTACATCACTATGATTACATCACTTGATAGATAATTTCTATCTGTTTATATTTTATGCTTGATTGACCATTTCCTTTGACCTTTTGACCCTTTTAATCTGGTAGTGACTTCGCGCTGTTAGTGTGAATCACTGTCTCACTGTCTCCCTACATGAATTTGGCCTTGCTGCATAGCTGTCTTATCAGCCGGGTGCCATAGCAACCGGGCCGGCACCCCCTTCCCTGACAAATTTATCCTTTGAGGCCTAGATAGACTTCTGTGTTTTGTATTTTTCCATTCCAGTACTTTTCCATACTTGGAGTACGATACTCATCGGTCGTGCCACGTCGGCTTTGTACCATTCTCCATTTTGTATTGTAGAGTATAAATACTGTCTGCCATTTTGGAGGCAGTAGAGAGAGAACCCAACCATTCTACTAGACCCCACGGGGTCTAGGCTCTGTATTTGATTATTGTTGCTGTGTTTGTGAGTCCATGTTCCATTCTCTCTGAAACGATGATATAAAACGACTAAAAACCTCCCTCTGCTATGGACGTCTCTCTGTGGGGTAAAATAAGGTAATGTTTTTGGTATATGGAGTAATCCCTCTGTTCATGTTTGCTAATTTACTTAAAGTATTTTGGTCAAAGCTAAAGTTAAGTATAAGTATTGTAATGGGATTACTCCTAAAGTAAATGTACTCTGTGAGCATCCGGGGCAGTTTGGGCTTTTGCTTCGGAGACTCACAGCTTATAGCTCTTCGGCTAACGAGAGCTGTCATCATATTTTATAGTTTACAGGGGTTTTTACAGTCCTCCCCTGTCATTTTTTATCATGATAGGATAAAATTCCTATCATCACTATGATTACATCACTATGATTACATCACTGATTACATCACTATGATTACATCACTGATTACATCACTGATTACATCACTATGATTACATCACTGATTACATCACTATGATTACATCACTGATTACATCACTGATTACATCACTATGATTACATCACTGATTACATCACTGATTACATCACTATGATTACATCACTATGATTACATCACTATGATTACATCACTATGATTACATCACTATGATTACATCACTATGATTACATCACTATGATTACATCACTGATTACATCACTGATTACATCACTATGATTACATCACTATGATTACATCGATATGATTACATCACTATGATTACATCACTATGATTACATCACTATGATTACATCACTGATTACATCACTATGATTACATCACTATGATGAGCAGAGCAGCTTCATGCAGAGTAATAAGATAAGAACATTACGTCACTATGATTACATCACTGATTACATCACTATGATTACATCACTATGATTACATCACTATGATTACATCACTGATTACATCACTATGATTACATCACTATGATTACATCACTATGATTACATCACTGATTACATCACTGATTACATCACTATGATTACATCACTATGATTACATCACTATGATTACATCACTATGATTACATCACTATGATTACATCACTGATTACATCACTGATTACATCACTATGATTACATCACTGATTACATCACTGATTACATCACTATGATTACATCACTATGATTACATCACTATGATTACATCACTATGATTACATCACTATGATTACATCACTATGATTACATCACTGATTACATCACTGATTACATCACTATGATTACATCACTATGATTACATCGATATGATTACATCACTATGATTACATCACTATGATTACATCACTATGATTACATCACTGATTACATCACTATGATTACATCACTATGATGAGCAGAGCAGCTTCATGCAGAGTAATAAGAACATTACATCACTGATTACATCACTGATTATATCACTATGATTACATCACTATGATTACATCACTATGATTACATCACTGATTACATCACTGATTACATCACTATGATTACATCACTATGATTACATCACTATGATTACATCACTGATTACATCACTATGATTACATCACTGATCACATCACTATGATTACATCACTGATTACATCACTATGATTACATCACTGATTACATCACTGATTACATCACTATGATTACATCACTGATTACATCACTGATTACATCACTATGATTACATCACTATGATTACATCACTATGATTACATCACTATGATTACATCACTATGATTACATCACTATGATTACATCACTATGATTACATCACTGATTACATCACTATGATTACATCACTATGATTACATCACTATGATTACATCACTGATTACATCACTATGATTACATCACTATGATTACATCACTGATTACATCACTATGATTACATCACTATGATTACATCACTATGATTACATCACTGATTACATCACTGATTACATCACTATGATTACATCACTATGATTACATCGATATGATTACATCACTATGATTACATCACTATGATTACATCACTATGATTACATCACTGATTACATCACTATGATTACATCACTATGATTACATCACTATGATTACATCACTGATTACATCACTATGATTACATCACTATGATTACATCACTATGATTACATCACTATGATTACATCGATATGATTACATCACTATGATTACATCACTATGATTACATCACTATGATTACATCACTATGATTACATCACTATGATTACATCACTGATTACATCACTATGATTACATCACTATGATTACATCACTATGATTACATCACTGATTACATCACTATGATTACATCACTATGATTACATCACTGATTACATCACTATGATTACATCACTATGATTACATCACTATGATTACATCACTGATTACATCACTGATTACATCACTATGATTACATCACTATGATTACATCGATATGATTACATCACTATGATTACATCACTATGATTACATCACTATGATTACATCGATATGATTACATCACTATGATTACATCACTATGATTACATCACTATGATTACATCACTGATTACATCACTATGATTACATCACTATGATTACATCACTATGATTACATCACTGATTACATCACTATGATGAGCAGAGCAGCTTCATGCAGAGTAATAAGATAAGAACATTACGTCACTATGATTACATCACTATGATTACATCACTATGATTACATCACTATGATTACATCACTATGATTACATCACTATGATTACATCACTATGATTACATCACTGATTACATCACTATGATTACATCACTATGATTACATCACTATGATTACATCACTATGATTACATCACTATGATTACATCACTGATTACATCACTATGATTACATCACTATGATTACATCACTATGATTACATCACTATGATTACATCACTATGATTACATCACTGATTACATCACTATGATTACATCACTATGATTACATCACTATGATTACATCACTATGATTACATCACTATGATTACATCACTATGATTACATCACTATGATGAGCAGAGCAGCTTCACGCAGAGTAATAAGAACATTACGTCACGGGGTTAAGTGACAACTAGCACTCGCTGTCTCGTCATTTGACGGTTTAATGAAATGTGCTCCCTCTCACCCAGCTTGGTGTCACTGTGACACATCTATAGGGGGTTTAATGGAATGTGCTCCCTCTCACCCAGCTTGGTTTAATGAAATGTGCTCCCTCTCACCCAGCTTGGTTTAATGAAATGTGCTCCCTCTCACCCAGCTTGGTTTAATGAAATGTGCTCCCTCTCACCCAGCTTGGTTTAATGAAATGTGCTCCCTCTCACCCAGCTTGGTTTAATGAAATGTGCTCCCTCTCACCCAGCTTGGTTTAATGAAATGTGCTCCCTCTCACCCAGCTTGGTTTAATGAAATGTGCTCCCTCTCACCCAGCTTGGTTTAATGGAATGTGCTCCCTCTCACCCAGCTTGGTTTAATGAAATGTGCTCCCTCTCACCCAGCTTGCGGTTACTCACCCGCCACTGTTTGTGCAAAGTAGCTGGCATTTGAACTGCGTTTAACCCATTCTGAACGGGCACCCATTTTGGTGTCAGCATCATGTTATGCTTTAGCTATTGATAAATAGCAGTCATGGGTCATGGTTTACCTGGTTTGAGTAGATTGGTCCAATTACTAATCATTGTGGGTGGGGTCTCACCTGGTATATAAGGGAGGCTTGTGGAAATGTTTGGGAGGAGTTTAGCTTGAGACTAACAAAGGAGACGACTCCAGGGGAGAGAGCTGGCAGGGCCAGGAAGGCATAGCCTGGTTTCAGTTTCTTAAGTTCTTGGTTTGTTGTTTGTCCTTAGTTAAGTTGTCAAGTGTTTTCTTACTTTCGGTTATTTGAAAGTGTATCGTAAGTCTTTATTCAGGAAGTATTATTCTTGCCTGCACAGTCAAATCCAGCATGGGCAGGTCACTCTGTGTTTTAAGGTAAATAAATTAAATACCAAAAAAGATCTACATTCTTGGACTGTCGATTCTTGGAGCCTTTTTGGCCGTTCGGGCAACTTTACAGTCAAGATTCCAGTTATCTCCTGTGCAAGCAGTCTGGCTCTACAGCAGATCAGTGGTAAGTATTTCAGGAAAGTAACTAGTGACTATAAAGCGGTCAAATTATTTCAGTGGAGGAAAAAGTAGAAAGAAGTATTTAGTAACATTTAACAAAAATGGAAACAATTAAAGTTAATGTACCTCAAAATGGCCTACTTTACACCACAGACACGTACGTGCATTCATTCCTGCATGAAACACACACACAGTATGTGGTATAGTTGACAGTCACTTATACCGCTATAGCCTGGTTAATAAACCAGACCGAATCAGCCGTTGGCAAAAATAGGTCCGTGCGATATTAGTCTGGTTTATTAATCAGACCAGTGTGTGTCCAGTGGAAACCTCGTATGAATCTGATCTCAGGTCAGAATGGGGTTAATCAGACCATAGTGTGTGTCCAGTGGAAACCTCGTATGAATCTGATCTCAGGTCAGAATGGGTTAACCAGGCTAACTTACCGCACCTTGAATACAAATCATTATAATTGAGAAATATGTGTGGGAAGCGGCGAGCGCTGCAGATGTGTATGTACACTGACACTGTGCAAAGTTTTAATCTGAGACACACTTTTGAAAGTTTGTCTCAGCCTGAGACAAACACACTGGATCCGTGGTTTTTAAATCCTCCAAAATCATTAAAAAACGACAGACTATAGTAGTCTTCCGAAACCATGAACTATAGCATGTCGTTTTTTCATGATTTTTTTTTTTTTTTTAATGCTATTTTTCCCGATTTTGGAGGATTTGAAAAAAAAAGAGGTGAAAATCAAAGAAAGCGACAGGCTATATATAGTCCATCGTCTCGGAGCACATGCTATACAGGGTGCCATTTTTCATGATTTCGGAGGATTTGAAAAAAAAGGTGAAAATAACGGAAAGGTGACGGGCCATAGTCCAGTAATATTCAATTGGCGGCCCGCGGAGCGCCCCCCCTCGTGGCCCTTTTTAACCCATTCTGAACGGGCACCCATTTTGGTGTTGGCATCAACACACTTTAGCTATTGAAAAATAGCAGATCTACAAGCTTATATCGCGCCACCGAGTGGCGCGACATGAGCTTGTAGGTCTGCTATTTTTGAAAAATCGAAGACACTTTTAGAATCTGATCTCAGGTCAGAATGGGTTAATAATGAAACTGTCAGGATGTAATAGACATTTTTAGAATCTGATCTCAGGTCAGAATGGGTTAAAATGTATTCTGGTTATAATAAGAGGGCTAATGAAAGTTACAGGTATGGTGTGTGCGATATGATGCCATTTTTACTGTTGAAATACATTTAAATTAATGTGATTGCTGTTGGACCTGTAAATTACAACAAAACAAACTGAGGCACTGGTTGTGGTACTTCCTGGTTTACCAGAACGGGGTTCAAATCCCTGCGGTGCCCTGCTCAATGTGTTGTATTTACATGGTTTACTTTTTTCATAGATGATAAGTTTAACCCCCAGGTTCTCTGTGCTTCTGTGTTTGTACTCCATACAGTTATGTTACCAACTGAAAATATCGGAAAAGCGACAGGCTATAGTCCATCGTCTCGGGGCGCATGCTATAGGGTGCCATTTTTCACGATTTCTGAGGATTAAAAAATAAATTACCGTACGGCATACTATAACACACCATTTTTCATCATTTTTGAGGATTTGAAAAAATTTCAAAATTTCAAAAAACATGGGTTATAGCCCATAGTTTTTTGAAATTTAGAAAAAAAAATGTAACCTCGTTTTTCATCATTTTTGAACATGGGCTATAGCCCCTACCGTACGGCATACTATAGCACGCCGTTTTTCATCATTTTTGAGGATTTGAAAAAAAATTAAAATTAAAAAAAACATGGGTTATAGCCCATCGTTTTTTGAAATCTTGAAAAAACATTAACCTAGTTTTTCATCATTTTTGAACATGGGCTATAGCCCCTACCGTACGGCATACTATAGCACGCCGTTTTTCATCATTTTTGAGGATTTGAAAAAAATTCAAAATTTCAAAAAACATGGGTTATAGCCCATCGTTTTTTGAAATTTTGAAAAAAAGAAATTAACCTTGTTTTTCATCATTTTTTAACATGGGCTATAGCCCCTACCGTACGGCATACTATAGCACGCCGTTTTTCATCATTTTTGAGGATTTGAAAAAAATTAAAAATTTCAAAAAACATGGGTTATAGCCCATAGTTTTTTGAAATTTTGATATTTTTTTTAACCTCGTTTTTCATCATTTTTTAACATGGGCTATAGCCCTATACCGTACGGCATACTATAGCACGCCGTTTTCATCATTTTTGAGGATTTGAAAAAAAAATTAAATTTCAAAAAACATGGGTTATAGCCCATCGTTTTTTGAAATTTTGAAAAAACATTAACCTAGTTTTTCATAATTTTTGAACATGGGCTATAGCCCCTACCGTACGGCATACTATAGCACGCCGTTTTTCATCATTTTTGAGGATTTGAAAAAAATTCAAAATTTCAAAAAACATGGGTTATAGCCCATAGTTTTTTGAAATTTTGAAAAAAAAATGTAACATCGTTTTTCATAATTTTTGAACATGGGCTATAGCCCCTACCGTACGGCATACTATAGCACGCCGTTTTTCATCATTTTTGAGGATTTGAAAAAATTAAAAAATTAAAAAAAACATGGGTTATAGCCCATCGTTTTTTGAAATTTTGATATTTTTTTTAACCTCGTTTTTCATCATTTTTGAACATGGGCTATAGCCCTATACCGTACGGCATACTATAGCACGCCGTTTTCATCATTTTTGAGGATTTGAAAAAAAATTAAAATTTCAAAAAACATGGGTTATAGCCCATCGTTTTTTGAAATTTTGAAAAAACATTAACCTAGTTTTTCATCATTTTTGAACATGGGCTATAGCCCCTACCGTACGGCATACTATAGCACGCCGTTTTTCATCATTTTTGAGGATTTGAAAAAGATTCAAAATTTCAAAAAACATGGGTTATAGCCCATCGTTTTTTGAAATTTTGAAAAAACATTAACCTAGTTTTTCATCATTTTTGAACATGGGCTATAGCCCCTACCGTACGGCATACTATAGCACGCCGTTTTTCATCATTTTTGAGGATTTGAAAAAAATTCAAAATTTAAAAAAACATGGGTTATAGCCCATCGTTTTTTGAAATTTTGAAAAAAAGAAATTAACCTTGTTTTTCATCATTTTTTAACATGGGCTATAGCCCCTACCGTACGGCATACTATAGCACGCCGTTTTTCATCATTTTTGAGGATTTGAAAAAAATTAAAAATTTCAAAAAACATGGGTTATAGCCCATAGTTTTTTGAAATTTTGATATTTTTTTTAACCTCGTTTTTCATCATTTTTTAACATGGGCTATAGCCCTATACCGTACGGCATACTATAGCACGCCGTTTTCATCATTTTTGAGGATTTGAAAAAAAAAAAAAAATTCAAAAAACATGGGTTATAGCCCATCGTTTTTTGAAATTTTGAAAAAACATTAACCTAGTTTTTCATAATTTTTGAACATGGGCTATAGCCCCTACCGTACGGCATACTATAGCACGCCGTTTTTCATCATTTTTGAGGATTTGAAAAAAATTCAAAATTTCAAAAAACATGGGTTATAGCCCATAGTTTTTTGAAATTTTGAAAAAAAAATGTAACATCGTTTTTCATAATTTTTGAACATGGGCTATAGCCCCTACCGTACGGCATACTATAGCACGCCGTTTTTCATCATTTTTGAGGATTTGAAAAAAATTTAAAATTTAAAAAAACATGGGTTATAGCCCATCGTTTTTTGAAATTTTGATATTTTTTTTAACCTCGTTTTTCATCATTTTTGAACATGGGCTATAGCCCTATACCGTACGGCATACTATAGCACGCCGTTTTCATCATTTTTGAGGATTTGAAAAGAAAAAAAAAAATCAAAAAACATGGGTTATAGCCCATCGTTTTTTGAAATTTTGAAAAAACATTAACCTAGTTTTTCATCATTTTTGAACATGGGCTTTAGCCCCTACCGTACGGCATACTATAGCACGCCGTTTTTCATCATTTTTGAGGATTTGAAAAAGATTCAAAATTTCAAAAAACATGGGTTATAGCCCATCGTTTTTTGAAATTTTGAAAAAAAAGATTAACCTCGTTTTTCATCATTTTTGAACATGGGCTATAGCCCCTACCGTATGGCATACTATAGCACGCCGTTTTTCATCATTTTTGAGGATTTGAAAAAAAATCAAAATTTCAAAAAACATGGGTTATAGCCCATCGTTTTTTTTTAAATTTGATTTTTTTTTTTACCTCGTTTTTCATCATTTTTGAACATGGGCTATAGCCCCTACCGTACGGCATACTATAGCACGCCGTTTTTCATCATTTTTGAGGATTTAAAAAAAAAATCAAAATTTCAAAAAACATGGGTTATAGCCCATTGTTTTTTGAAATTTTGAAAAAAAATGTAACCTCGTTTTTCATCATTTTTGAACATGGGCTATAGCCCCTACCGTACGGCATACTATAGCACGCCGTTTTTCATCATTTTTGAGGATTTGAAAAAAATTCAAAATTTAAAAAAACATGGGTTATAGCCATCGTTTTTTGAAATTTTGATTTTTTTTTTAACCTCGTTTTTTATCATTTTTGAACATGGGCTATAGCCCCTACCGTACGGCATACTATAGCACGCCGTTTTTCATCATTTTTGAGGATTTGAAAAAAATTCAAAATTTAAAAAAACATGGGTTATAGCCCATCGTTTTTTGAAAATTTGAAAAAAAAAATTAACCTCGTTTTTCATCATTTTTGAACATGGGCTATAGCCCCTACCGTACGGCATACTATAGCACGCCGTTTTTCATCATTTTTGAGGATTAGAAAAAAATTCAAAATTTCAAAAAACATGGGTTATAGCCCATCGTTTTTTGAAAATTTGATTTTTTTTTAACCTCGTTTTTCATCATTTTTGAACATGGGCTATAGCCCCTACCGTACGGCATACTATAGCACGCCGTTTTTCATCATTTTTGAGGATTTGAAAACATTTCAAAATTTCAAAAAACATGGGTTATAGCCCATCGTTTTTTGAAATTTTGAAAAAAAATGTAACCTCGTTTTTCATCATTTTTGAACATGGGCTATAGCCCCTACCGTACGGCATACTATAGCACGCCGTTTTTCATCATTTTTGAGGATTTGAAAAAAATTCAAAATTTCAAAAAACATGGGTTATAGCCCATCGTTTTTTGAAAATTAGATTTTTTTTTAACCTCGTTTTTCATCATTTTTGAACATGGGCTATAGCCCCTACCGTACGACATAATATAGCACGCCGTTTTTCATCATTTTTGAGGATTTAAAAAAAAATCAAAATTTCAAAAAACATGGGTTATAGCCCATAGTTTTTTGAAATTTTGAAAAAAAAATGTAACATCGTTTTTCATCATTTTTGAACATGGGCTATAGCCCCTACCGTACGGCATACTATAGCACTCCGTTTTTCATCATTTTTGAGGATTTGAAAAAAATTAAAAATTAAAAAAAACATGGGTTATAGCCCATCGTTTTTTGAAATTTTGATATTTTTTTTAACCTCGTTTTTCATCATTTTTGAACATGGGCTATAGCCCTATACCGTACGGCATACTATAGCACGCCATTTTCATCATTTTTGAGGATTTGAAAAAAAAAAAAAAATCAAAAAACATGGGTTATAGCCCATCGTTTTTTGAAATTTTGAAAAAACATTAACCTCGTTTTTCATCATTTTTGAACATGGGCTATAGCCCCTACCGTACGGCATACTATAGCACGCCGTTTTTCATCATTTTTGAGGATTAAAAAAAAAAATCAAAATTTCAAAAAACATGGGTTATAGCCCATCGTTTTTTGAAATTTTGAAAAAAAATGTAACCTCGTTTTTCATCATTTTTGAACATGGGCTATAGCCCCTACCGTACGGCATACTATAGCACGCCGTTTTTCATCATTTTTGAGGATTTGAAAAAAATTCAAATTTTCTAAAACATGGGTTATAGCCCATCGTTTTTTGAAATTTTGAAAAAAAAAATTAACCTCGTTTTTCATCATTTTTGAACATGGGCTATAGCCCCTACCGTACGGCATACTATAGCACGCCGTTTTTCATCATTTTTGAGGATTTAAAAAAAATTCAAATTTTCAAAAACATGGGTTATAGCCCATCGTTTTTTGAAATTTTGAAAAAACAAATTAACCTCATTTTTCATCATTTTTGAACATGGGCTATAGCCCCTACCGTACGGCATACTATAGCACGCCGTTTTTCATCATTTTTGAAGATTTGAAAAAATTTCAAAATTTCAAAAAACATGGGTTATAGCCCATCGTTTTTTGAAAATTAGATTTTTTTTTAACCTCGTTTTTCATCATTTTTGAACATGGGCTATAGCCCCTACCGTACGGCATACTATAACACGCCGTTTTTCATCATTTTTGAGGATTTAAAAAAAAATCAAAATTTCAAAAAACATGGGTTATAGCCCATAGTTTTTTGAAATTTTGAAAAAAAAATGTAACATCGTTTTTCATCATTTTTGAACATGGGCTATAGCCCCTACCGTACGGCATACTATAGCACTCCGTTTTTCATCATTTTTGAGGATTTGAAAAAATTTAAAAATTAAAAAAAACATGGGTTATAGCCCATCGTTTTTTGAAATTTTGATATTTTTTTTAACCTCGTTTTTCATCATTTTTGAACATGGGCTATAGCCCTATACCGTACGGCATACTATAGCACGCCATTTTCATCATTTTTGAGGATTTGAAAAAGAAAAAAAAATTCAAAAAACATGGGTTATAGCCCATCGTTTTTTGAAATTTTGAAAAAACATTAACCTAGTTTTTCATCATTTTTGAACATGGGCTATAGCCCCTACCGTACGGCATACTCTAGCACGCCGTTTTTCATCATTTTTGAGGATTTAAAAAAAAATCAAAATTTCAAAAAACATGGGTTATAGCCCATCGTTTTTTTTTAAATTTGATCTTTTTTTTTACCTCGTTTTTCATCATTTTTGAACATGGGCTATAGCCCCTACCGTACGGCATACTATAGCACGCCGTTTTTCATCATTTTTGAGGATTAAAAAAAAAAATCAAAATTTCAAAAAACATGGGTTATAGCCCATCGTTTTTTGAAAATTTGAAAAAAAATGTAACCTCGTTTTTCATCATTTTTGAACATGGGCTATAGCCCCTACCGTACGGCATACTATAGCACGCCGTTTTTCATCATTTTTGAGGATTTGAAAAAAATTCAAATTTTCTAAAACATGGGTTATAGCCCATCGTTTTTTGAAATTTTGAAAAAAAAAATTAACCTCGTTTTTCATCATTTTTGAACATGGGCTATAGCCCCTACCGTACGGCATACTATAGCACTCCGTTTTTCATCATTTTTGAGGATTTGAAAAAATTTAAAAATTAAAAAAAACATGGGTTATAGCCCATCGTTTTTTGAAATTTTGATATTTTTTTTAACCTCGTTTTTCATCATTTTTGAACATGGGCTATAGCCCTATACCGTACGGCATACTATAGCACGCCATTTTCATCATTTTTGAGGATTTGAAAAAGAAAAAAAAAATCAAAAAACATGGGTTATAGCCCATCGTTTTTTGAAATTTTGAAAAAACATTAACCTAGTTTTTCATCATTTTTGAACATGGGCTATAGCCCCTACCGTACGGCATACTCTAGCACGCCGTTTTTCATCATTTTTGAGGATTTAAAAAAAAATCAAAATTTCAAAAAACATGGGTTATAGCCCATCGTTTTTTTTTAAATTTGATCTTTTTTTTTACCTCGTTTTTCATCATTTTTGAACATGGGCTATAGCCCCTACCGTACGGCATACTATAGCACGCCGTTTTTCATCATTTTTGAGGATTAAAAAAAAAAATCAAAATTTCAAAAAACATGGGTTATAGCCCATCGTTTTTTGAAAATTTGAAAAAAAATGTAACCTCGTTTTTCATCATTTTTGAACATGGGCTATAGCCCCTACCGTACGGCATACTATAGCACGCCGTTTTTCATCATTTTTGAGGATTTGAAAAAAATTCAAATTTTCTAAAACATGGGTTATAGCCCATCGTTTTTTGAAATTTTGAAAAAAAAAATTAACCTCGTTTTTCATCATTTTTGAACATGGGCTATAGCCCCTACCGTACGGCATACTATAGCACGCCGTTTTTCATCATTTTTGAGGATTTGAAAAAAATTCAAAATTTCAAAAAACATGGGTTATAGCCCATCGTTTTTTGAAATTTTGATTTTTTTTTAACCTCGTTTTTCATAATTTTTGAACATGGGCTATAGCCCCTACCGTACGGCATACTATAGCACGCCGTTTTTCATCATTTTTGAGGATTTTAAAAAAATTCAAATTTTCAAAAACATGGGTTATAGCCCATCGTTTTTTGAAATTTTGAAAAAAAAAATTAACCTCGTTTTTCATCATTTTTGAACATGGGCTATAGCCCCTACCGTACGGCATACTATAGCACGCCGTTTTTCATCATTTTTGAGGATTTGAAAAAAATTCAAAATTTCAAAAAACATGGGTTATAGCCCATCGTTTTTTGAAATTTTGAAAAAAAAATTTAACCTCGTTTTTCATCATTTTTGAACATGGGCTATAGCCCCTACCGTACGGCATACTATAGCACGCCGTTTTTCATCATTTTTGAGGATTTGAAAAAAAATCAAAATTTCAAAAAACATGGGTTATAGCCCATCGTTTTTTGAAATTTTGATTTTTTTTTAACCTCGTTTTTCATAATTTTTGAACATGGGCTATAGCCCCTACCGTACGGCATACTATAGCACGCCGTTTTTCATCATTTTTGAGGATTTTAAAAAAATTCAAATTTTCAAAAACATGGGTTATAGCCCATCGTTTTTTGAAATTTTGAAAAAAAAAATTAACCTCGTTTTTCATCATTTTTGAACATGGGCTATAGCCCCTACCGTACGGCATACTATAGCATGCCGTTTTTCATCATTTTTGAGGATTTGAAAAAAATTCAAAATTTCAAAAAACATGGGTTATAGCCCATCGTTTTTTGAAAATTAGATTTTTTTTTTAACCTCGTTTTTTATCATTTTTGAACATGGGCTATAGCCCCTACCGTACGGCATACTATAGCACGCCGTTTTTCATCATTTTTGAGGATTTGAAAAAAAAAAATCAAAATTTCAAAAACATGGGTTATAGCCCATCGTTTTTTTTTAAATTTGATTTTTTTTTTTTCCTCGTTTTTCATCATTTTTGAACATGGGCTATAGCCCCTACCGTACGGCATACTGTAGCACGCCGTTTTTCATCATTTTTGAGGATAAAAAAAAAAAATCAAAATTTCAAAAAACATGGGTTATAGCCCATCGTTTTTTTTTTAATTTGATTTTTTTTTTTACCTCGTTTTTCATCATTTTTGAACATGGGCTATAGCCCCTACCGTACGGCATACTATAGCACGCCGTTTTTCATAATTTTTGAGGATTTAAAAAAAAAATCAAAATTTCAAAAAACATGGGTTATAGCCCATCGTTTTTTGAAATTTTGAAAAAAAATGTAACCTCGTTTTTCATCATTTTTGAACATGGGCTATAGCCCCTACCGTACGGCATACTATAGCACGCCGTTTTTCATCATTTTTGAGGATTTGAAAAAAATTCAAATTTTCTAAAACATGGGTTATAGCCCATCGTTTTTTGAAATTTTGAAAAAAAAAATTAACCTCGTTTTTCATCATTTTTGAACATGGGCTATAGCCCCTACCGTACGGCATACTGTAGCACGCCGTTTTTCATCATTTTTGAGGATTAAAAAAAAAAAATCAAAATTTCAAAAAACATGGGTTATAGCCCATCGTTTTTTTTTAAATTTGATTTTTTTTTTTACCTCGTTTTTCATCATTTTTGAACATGGGCTATAGCCCCTACCGTACGGCATACTATAGCACGCCGTTTTTCATCATTTTTGAGGATTTAAAAAAAAAATCAAAATTTCAAAAAACATGGGTTATAGCCCATCGTTTTTTGAAAATTTGAAAAAAAATGTAACCTCGTTTTTCATCATTTTTGAACATGGGCTATAGCCCCTACCGTACGGCATACTATAGCACGCCGTTTTTCATCATTTTTGAGGATTTGAAAAAAATTCAAATTTTCTAAAACATGGGTTATAGCCCATCGTTTTTTGAAATTTTGAAAAAAAAAATTAACCTCGTTTTTCATCATTTTTGAACATGGGCTATAGCCCCTACCGTACGGCATACTGTAGCACGCCGTTTTTCATCATTTTTGAGGATTAAAAAAAAAAATCAAAATTTCAAAAAACATGGGTTATAGCCCATCGTTTTTTTTTAAATTTGATTTTTTTTTTTACCTCGTTTTTCATCATTTTTGAACATGGGCTATAGCCCCTACCGTACGGCATACTATAGCACGCCGTTTTTCATCATTTTTGAGGATTTAAAAAAAAAATCAAAATTAAAAAAAACATGGGTTATAGCCCATCGTTTTTTGAAATTTTGAAAAAAAATGTAACCTCGTTTTTCATCATTTTTGATCATGGGCTATAGCCCCTACCGTACGGCATACTATAGCACGCCGTTTTTCATCATTTTTGAGGATTAAAAAAAAAAAATCAAAATTTCAAAAAACATGGGTTATAGCCCATCGTTTTTTGAAATTTTGAAAAAAAATGTAACCTCGTTTTTCATCATTTTTGAACATGGGCTATAGCCCCTACCGTACGGCATACTATAGCACGCCGTTTTTCATCATTTTTGAGGATTTGAAAAAAATTCAAATTTTCTAAAACATGGGTTATAGCCCATCGTTTTTTGAAATTTTGAAAAAAAAAATTAACCTCGTTTTTCATCATTTTTGAACATGGGCTATAGCCCCTACCGTACGGCATACTGTAGCACGCCGTTTTTCATCATTTTTGAGGATTAAAAAAAAAAATCAAAATTTCAAAAAACATGGGTTATAGCCCATCGTTTTTTTTAAATTTGATTTTTTTTTTTACCTCGTTTTTCATCATTTTTGAACATGGGCTATAGCCCCTACCGTACGGCATACTATAGCACGCCGTTTTTCATCATTTTTGAGGATTTAAAAAAAAAATCAAAATTTCAAAAAACATGGGTTATAGCCCATCGTTTTTTGAAATTTTGAAAAAAAATGTAACCTCGTTTTTCATCATTTTTGAACATGGGCTATAGCCCCTACCGTACGGCATACTATAGCACGCCGTTTTTCATCATTTTTGAGGATTTGAAAAAAATTCAAATTTTCTAAAACATGGGTTATAGCCCATCGTTTTTTGAAATTTTGAAAAAAAAAATTAACCTCGTTTTTCATCATTTTTGAACATGGGCTATAGCCCCTACCGTACGGCATACTATAGCACGCCGTTTTTCATCATTTTTGAAGATTTGAAAATAATTCAAAATTTCAAAAAACATGGGTTATAGCCCATCGTTTTTTGAAATTTTGAAAAAAAAAAAAAAACCTCGTTTTTCATCATTTTTGAACATGGGCTATAGCCCCTACCGTACGGCATACTATAGCACGCCGTTTTTCATCATTTTTGAGGATTTGAAAAAAATTCAAAATTTCAAAAAACATGGGTTATAGCCCATCGTTTTTTGAAATTTTGAAAAAAAAATTTAACCTCGTTTTTCATCATTTTTGAACATGGGCTATAGCCCCTACCGTACGGCATACTATAGCACGCCGTTTTTCATCATTTTTGAGGATTTGAAAAAAATTCAAAATTTCAAAAAACATGGGTTATAGCCCATCGTTTTTTGAAATTTTGATTTTTTTTTAACCTCGTTTTTCATAATTTTTGAACATGGGCTATAGCCCCTACCGTACGGCATACTATAGCACGCCGTTTTTCATCATTTTTGAGGATTTGAAAAAAAATCTAATTTTCAAAAACATGGGTTATAGCCCATCGTTTTTTGAAATTTTGAAAAAATAAAATTACCTCGTTTTTCATCATTTTTGAACATGGGCTATAGCCCCTACCGTACGGCATACTATAGCACGCCGTTTTTCATCATTTTTGAGGATTTGAAAAAAATTCAAATTTTCAAAAAACATGGGTTATAGCCCATCGTTTTTTTTTTAATTTGATTTTTTTTTTTACCTCGTTTTTCATCATTTTTGAACATGGGCTATAGCCCCTACCGTACGGCATACTATAGCACGGCGTTTTTCATCATTTTTGAGGATTTAAAAAAAAAATCAAAATTTCAAAAAACATGGGTTATAGCCCATCGTTTTTTGAAATTTTGAAAAAAAATGTAACCTCGTTTTTCATCATTTTTGAACATGGGCTATAGCCCCTACCGTACGGCATACTATAGCACGCCGTTTTTCATCATTTTTGAGGATTTGAAAAAAATTCAAATTTTCTAAAACATGGGTTATAGCCCATCGTTTTTTGAAAATTTGAAAAAAAAAATTAACCTCGTTTTTCATCATTTTTGAACATGGGCTATAGCCCCTACCGTACGGCATACTATAGCACGCCGTTTTTCATCATTTTTGAAGATTTGAAAAAAATTCAAAATTAAAAAAAACATGGGTTATAGCCCATCGTTTTTTGAAATTTTGAAAAAATAACCTCGTTTTTCATCATTTTTGAACATGGGCTATAGCCCCTACCGTACGGCATACTATAGCACGCCGTTTTTCATCATTTTTGAGGATTTGAAAAAAATTCAAAATTTCAAAAAACATGGGTTATAGCCCATCGTTTTTTGAAATTTTGAAAAAAAAAATTAACCTCGTTTTTCATCATTTTTGAACATGGGCTATAGCCCCTACCGTACGGCATACTATAGCACGCCGTTTTTCATCATTTTTGAGGATTTGAAAAAAAATCAAAATTTCAAAAAACATGGGTTATAGCCCATCGTTTTTTGAAATTTTGATTTTTTTTTAACCTCGTTTTTCATAATTTTTGAACATGGGCTATAGCCCCTACCGTACGGCATACTATAGCACGCCGTTTTTCATCATTTTTGAGTATTTGAAAAAAAATCAAATTTTCAAAAACATGGGTTATAGCCCATCGTTTTTTGAAATTTTGAAAAAAAAAATTTACCTCGTTTTTCATCATTTTTGAACATGGGCTATAGCCCCTACCGTACGGCATACTATAGCACGCCGTTTTTCATCATTTTTGAGGATTTGAAAAAATTTCAAAATTTCAAAAAACATGGGTTATAGCCCATCGTTTTTTGAAAATTAGATTTTTTTTTTAACCTCGTTTTTTATCATTTTTGAACATGGGCTATAGCCCCTACCGTACGGCATACTATAGCACGCCGTTTTTCATCATTTTTGAGGATTTGAAAAAAATTCAAAATTTCAAAAAACATGGGTTATAGCCCATCGTTTTTTGAAATTTTGAAAAAAAATGTAACCTCGTTTTTCATCATTTTTGAACATGGGCTATAGCCCCTACCGTACGGCATACTATAGCACGCCGTTTTTCATCATTTTTGAGGATTTGAAAAAAATTCAAAATTTCAAAAAACATGGGTTATAGCCCATCGTTTTTTTTTAAATTAGATTTTTTTTTTACCTCGTTTTTCATCATTTTTGAACATGGGCTATAGCCCCTACCGTACGGCATACTATAGCACGCCGTTTTTCATCATTTTTGAGGATTTGAAAAAAATTCAAAATTTCAAAAAACATGGGTTATAGCCCATCGTTTTTTGAAAATTAGATTTTTTTTTTAACCTCGTTTTTTTATCATTTTTGAACATGGGCTATAGCCCCTACCGTACGGCATACTATAGCACGCCGTTTTTCATCATTTTTGAGGATTTGAAAAAATTTCAAAATTTCAAAAAACATGGGTTATAGCCCATCGTTTTTTGAAATTTTGAAAAAAAATGTAACCTCGTTTTTCATCATTTTTGAACATGGGCTATAGCCCCTACCGTACGGCATACTATAGCACACCGTTTTTCATCATTTTTGAAAAAAATTCAAAATTTCAAAAAACATGGGTTATAGCCCATCGTTTTTTGAAAATTAGATTTTTTTTTTAACCTCGTTTTTCATCATTTTTGAACATGGGCTATAGCCCCTACCGTACGGCATACTATAGCACGCCGTTTTTCATCATTTTTGAGGATTTAAAAAAAAAATCAAAATTTCAAAAAACATGGGTTATAGCCCATCGTTTTTTTTTAAATTTGATTTTTTTTTTTACCTCGTTTTTCATCATTTTTTAACATGGGCTATAGCCCCTACCGTACGGCATACTATAGCACGCCGTTTTTCATCATTTTTGAGGATTTAAAAAAAAAATCAAAATTTCAAAAAACATGGGTTATAGCCCATCGTTTTTTGAAATTTTGAAAAAAAATGTAACCTCGTTTTTCATCATTTTTGAACATGGGCTATAGCCCCTACCGTACGGCATACTATAGCGCGCCGTTTTTCATCATTTTTGAGGATTTGAAAAAAATTCAAATTTTCTAAAACATGGGTTATAGCCCATCGTTTTTTGAAAATTTGAAAAAAAAAATTAACCTCGTTTTTCATCATTTTTGAACATGGGCTATAGCCCCTACCGTACGGCATACTATAGCACGCCGTTTTTCATCATTTTTGAAGATTTGAAAAAAATTCAAAATTTCAAAAAACATGGGTTATAGCCCATCGTTTTTTGAAATTTTGAAAAAATAACCTCGTTTTTCATCCTTTTTGAACATGGGCTATAGCCCCTACCGTACGGCATACTATAGCACGCCGTTTTTCATCATTTTTGAGGATTTGAAAAATTTCAAAATTTCAAAAAACATGGGTTATAGCCCATCGTTTTTTGAAATTTTGAAAAAAAAAATTAACCTCGTTTTTCATCATTTTTGAACATGGGCTATAGCCCCTACCGTACGGCATACTATAGCACGCCGTTTTTCATCATTTTTGAGGATTTGAAAAAAATTCAAAATTTCAAAAAACATGGGTTATAGCCCATCGTTTTTTGAAATTTTGATTTTTTTTTAACCTCGTTTTTCATAATTTTTGAACATGGGCTATAGCCCCTACCGTACGGCATACTATAGCACGCCGTTTTTCATCATTTTTGAGGATTTGAAAAAAAATCAAATTTTCAAAAACATGGGTTATAGCCCATCGTTTTTTGAAATTTTGAAAAAAAAAATTTACCTCGTTTTTCATCATTTTTGAACATGGGCTATAGCCCCTACCGTACGGCATACTATAGCACGCCGTTTTTCATCATTTTTGAGGATTTGAAAAAATTTCAAAATTTCAAAAAACATGGGTTATAGCCCATCGTTTTTTGAAAATTAGATTTTTTTTTTAACCTCGTTTTTTATCATTTTTGAACATGGGCTATAGCCCCTACCGTACGGCATACTATAGCACGCCGTTTTTCATCATTTTTGAGGATTTGAAAAAATTTCAAAATTTCAAAAAACATGGGTTATAGCCCATCGTTTTTTGAAATTTTGAAAAAAAATGTAACCTCGTTTTTCATCATTTTTGAACATGGGCTATAGCCCCTACCGTACGGCATACTATAGCACGCCGTTTTTCATCATTTTTGAGGATTTGAAAAAAAATCAAATTTTCAAAAACATGGGTTATAGCCCATCGTTTTTTGAAATTTTGGAAAAAAAAATTTACCTCGTTTTTCATCATTTTTGAACATGGGCTATAGCCCCTACCGTACGGCATACTATAGCACGCCGTTTTTCATCATTTTTGAGGATTTGAAAAAAATTCAAAATTTCAAAAAACATGGGTTATAGCCCATCGTTTTTTGAAAATTAGATTTTTTTTTTAACCTCGTTTTTTATCATTTTTGAACATGGGCTATAGCCCCTACCGTACGGCATACTATAGCACGCCGTTTTTCATCATTTTTGAGGATTTGAAAACATTTCAAAATTTCAAAAAACATGGGTTATAGCCCATCGTTTTTTGAAATTTTGAAAAAAAATGTAACCTCGTTTTTCATCATTTTTGAACATGGGCTATAGCCCCTACCGTACGGCATACTATAGCACGCCGTTTTTCATAATTTTTGAGGATTTGAAAAAAATTCAAAATTTCAAAAAACATGGGTTATAGCCCATCGTTTTTTGAAAATTAGATTTTTTTTTTAACCTCGTTTTTCATCATTTTTGAACATGGGCTATAGCCCCTACCGTACGGCATACTATAGCACGCCGTTTTTCATCATTTTTGAGGATTAAAAAAAAAAATCAAAATTTCAAAAAACATGGGTTATAGCCCATCGTTTTTTTTTAAATTTGATTTTTTTTTTTACCTCGTTTTTCATCATTTTTGAACATGGGCTATAGCCCCTACCGTACGGCATACTATAGCACGCCGTTTTTCATCATTTTTGAGGATTTAAAAAAAAAATCAAAATTTCAAAAAACATGGGTTATAGCCCATCGTTTTTTGAAATTTTGAAAAAAAATGTAACCTCGTTTTTCATCATTTTTGAACATGGGCTATAGCCCCTACCGTACGGCATACTATAGCACGCCGTTTTTCATCATTTTTGAGGATTTGAAAAAAATTCAAATTTTCTAAAACATGGGTTATAGCCCATCGTTTTTTGAAATTTTGAAAAAAAAAATTAACCTTGTTTTTCATCATTTTTGAACATGGGCTATAGCCCCTACCGTACGGCATACTATAGCACGCCGTTTTTCATCATTTTTGAAGATTTGAAAAAAATTCAAAATTTCAAAAAACATGGGTTATAGCCCATCGTTTTTTGAAATTTTGAAAAAAAAAAATAACCTTGTTTTTCATCATTTTTGAACATGGGCTATAGCCCCTACCATACGGCATACTATAGCACGCCGTTTTTCATCATTTTTGAGGATTTGAAAAAAATTCAAAATTTCAAAAAACATGGGTTATAGCCCATCGTTTTTTGAAATTTTGAAAAAAAAAATTAACCTCGTTTTTCATCATTTTTGAACATGGGCTATAGCCCCTACCGTACGGCATACTATAGCACGCCGTTTTTCATCATTTTTGAGGATTTGAAAAAAATTCAAATTTTCTAAAAACATGGGTTATAGCCCATCGTTTTTTGAAATTTTGATTTTTTTTTAACCTCGTTTTTCATAATTTTTGAACATGGGCTATAGCCCCTACCGTACGGCATACTATAGCACGCCGTTTTTCATCATTTTTGAGGATTTGAAAAAAAATCTAATTTTCAAAAACATGGGTTATAGCCCATCGTTTTTTGAAATTTTGAAAAAAAAAAATTACCTCGTTTTTCATCATTTTTGAACATGGGCTATAGCCCCTACCGTACGGCATACTATAGCACGCCGTTTTTCATCATTTTTGAGGATTTGAAAAAAATTCAAAATTTCAAAAAACATGGGTTATAGCCCATCGTTTTTTGAAAATTAGATTTTTTTTTTAACCTCGTTTTTTATCATTTTTGAACATGGGCTATAGCCCCTACCGTACGGCATACTATAGCACGCCGTTTTTCATCATTTTTGAGGATTTGAAAAAATTTCAAAATTTCAAAAAACATGGGTTATAGCCCATCGTTTTTTGAAATTTTGAAAAAAAATGTAACCTCGTTTTTCATCATTTTTGAACATGGGCTATAGCCCCTACCGTACGGCATACTATAGCACGCCGTTTTTCATCATTTTTGAGGATTTGAAAAAAATTTCAAATTTCAAAAAACATGGGTTATAGCCCATCGTTTTTTGAAAATTAGATTTTTTTTTTAACCTCGTTTTTCATCATTTTTGAACATGGGCTATAGCCCCTACCGTACGGCATACTATAGCACGCCGTTTTTCATCATTTTTGAGGATTTAAAAAAAAAAATCAAAATTTCAAAAACATGGGTTATAGCCCATCGTTTTTTTTTTAATTTGTTTTTTTTTTTTACCTCGTTTTTCATCATTTTTGAACATGGGCTATAGCCCCTACCGTACGGCATACTATAGCACGCCGTTTTTCATCATTTTTGAGGATTTGAAAAAAATTCAAATTTTCTAAAACATGGGTTATAGCCCATCGTTTTTTGAAATTTTGAAAAAAAAAATTAACCTCGTTTTTCATCATTTTTGAACATGGGCTATAGCCCCTACCGTACGGCATACTATAGCACGCCGTTTTTCATCATTTTTGAAGATTTGAAAAAAATTCAAAATTTCAAAAAACATGGGTTATAGCCCATCGTTTTTTGAAATTTTGAAAAAAAAATTAACCTCGTTTTTCATCATTTTTGAACATGGGCTATAGCCCCTACCGTACGGCATTATAGCACGCCGTTTTTCATCATTTTTGAGGATTTGAAAAAAATTCAAAATTTCAAAAAACATGGGTTATAGCCCATCGTTTTTTGAAATTTTGAAAAAAAAAATTAACCTCGTTTTTCATCATTTTTGAACATGGGCTATAGCCCCTACCGTACGGCACACTATAGCACGCCGTTTTTCATCATTTTTGAGGATTTAAAAAAGATTCAAAATTTCAAAAAACATGGGTTATAGCCCATCGTTTTTTGAAATTTTGATTTTTTTTTAACCTCGTTTTTCATAATTTTTGAACATGGGCTATAGCCCCTACCGTACGGCATACTATAGCACGCCGTTTTTCATCATTTTTGAGGATTTGAAAAAAATTCAAAATTTCTAAAAACATGGGTTATAGCCCATCGTTTTTTGAAATTTTGATTTTTTTTTAACCTCGTTTTTCATAATTTTTGAACATGGGCTATAGCCCCTACCGTACGGCATACTATAGCACGCCGTTTTTCATCATTTTTGAGGATTTGAAAAAAAATCTAATTTTCAAAAACATGGGTTATAGCCCATCGTTTTTTGAAATTTTGAAAAAAAAAATTTACCTCGTTTTTCATCATTTTTGAACATGGGCTATAGCCCCTACCGTACGGCATACTATAGCACGCCGTTTTTCATCATTTTTGAGGATTTGAAAAAAATTCAAAATTTAAAAAAACATGGGTTATAGCCCATCGTTTTTTGAAAATTAGATTTTTTCTTTAACCTCGTTTTTTATCATTTTTGAACATGGGCTATAGCCCCTACCGTACGGCATACTATAGCACGCCGTTTTTCATCATTTTTGAGGATTTGAAAAAATTTCAAAATTTCAAAAAACATGGGTTATAGCCCATCGTTTTTTGAAATTTTGAAAAAAAATGTAACCTCGTTTTTCATCATTTTTGAACATGGGCTATAGCCCCTACCGTACGGCATACTATAGCACGCCGTTTTTCATCATTTTTGAGGATTTGAAAAAAATTCAAAATTTCAAAAAACATGGGTTATAGCCCATCGTTTTTTGAAAATTAGATTTTTTTTTTAACCTCGTTTTTCATCATTTTTGAACATGGGCTATAGCCCCTACCGTACGGCATACTATAGCACGCCGTTTTTCATCATTTTTGAGGATTTAAAAAAAAAAATCAAAATTTCAAAAAACATGGGTTATAGCCCATCGTTTTTTGAAAATTAGATTTTTTTTTTAACCTCGTTTTTTATCATTTTTGAACATGGGCTATAGCCCCTACCGTACGGCATACTATAGCACGCCGTTTTTCATCATTTTTGAGGATTTGAAAAAATTTCAAAATTTCAAAAAACATGGGTTATAGCCCATCGTTTTTTGAAATTTTGAAAAAAAATGTAACCTCGTTTTTCATCATTTTTGAACATGGGCTATAGCCCCTACCGTACGGCATACTATAGCACGCCGTTTTTCATCATTTTTGAGGATTTGAAAAAAATTTCAAATTTCAAAAAACATGGGTTATAGCCCATCGTTTTTTGAAAATTAGATTTTTTTTTTAACCTCGTTTTTCATCATTTTTGAACATGGGCTATAGCCCCTACCGTACGGCATACTATAGCACGCCGTTTTTCATCATTTTTGAGGATTTAAAAAAAAAAATCAAAATTTCAAAAACATGGGTTATAGCCCATCGTTTTTTTTTTAATTTGTTTTTTTTTTTTACCTCGTTTTTCATCATTTTTGAACATGGGCTATAGCCCCTACCGTACGGCATACTATAGCACGCCGTTTTTCATCATTTTTGAGGATTTGAAAAAAATTCAAATTTTCTAAAACATGGGTTATAGCCCATCGTTTTTTGAAATTTTGAAAAAAAAAATTAACCTCGTTTTTCATCATTTTTGAACATGGGCTATAGCCCCTACCGTACGGCATACTATAGCACGCCGTTTTTCATCATTTTTGAAGATTTGAAAAAAATTCAAAATTTCAAAAAACATGGGTTATAGCCCATCGTTTTTTGAAATTTTGAAAAAAAAATTAACCTCGTTTTTCATCATTTTTGAACATGGGCTATAGCCCCTACCGTACGGCATACTATAGCACGCCGTTTTTCATCATTTTTGAGGATTTGAAAAAAATTCAAAATTTCAAAAAACATGGGTTATAGCCCATCGTTTTTTGAAATTTTGAAAAAAAAAATTAACCTCGTTTTTCATCATTTTTGAACATGGGCTATAGCCCCTACCGTACGGCACACTATAGCACGCCGTTTTTCATCATTTTTGAGGATTTGAAAAAGATTCAAAATTTCAAAAAACATGGGTTATAGCCCATCGTTTTTTGAAATTTTGATTTTTTTTTAACCTCGTTTTTCATAATTTTTGAACATGGGCTATAGCCCCTACCGTACGGCATACTATAGCACGCCGTTTTTCATCATTTTTGAGGATTTGAAAAAAATTCAAAATTTCTAAAAACATGGGTTATAGCCCATCGTTTTTTGAAATTTTGATTTTTTTTTAACCTCGTTTTTCATAATTTTTGAACATGGGCTATAGCCCCTACCGTACGGCATACTATAGCACGCCGTTTTTCATCATTTTTGAGGATTTGAAAAAAAATCTAATTTTCAAAAACATGGGTTATAGCCCATCGTTTTTTGAAATTTTGAAAAAAAAAATTTACCTCGTTTTTCATCATTTTTGAACATGGGCTATAGCCCCTACCGTACGGCATACTATAGCACGCCGTTTTTCATCATTTTTGAGGATTTGAAAAAAATTCAAAATTTCAAAAAACATGGGTTATAGCCCATCGTTTTTTGAAAATTAGATTTTTTCTTTAACCTCGTTTTTTATCATTTTTGAACATGGGCTATAGCCCCTACCGTACGGCATACTATAGCACGCCGTTTTTCATCATTTTTGAGGATTTGAAAAAATTTCAAAATTTCAAAAAACATGGGTTATAGCCCATCGTTTTTTGAAATTTTGAAAAAAAATGTAACCTCGTTTTTCATCATTTTTGAACATGGGCTATAGCCCCTACCGTACGGCATACTATAGCACGCCGTTTTTCATCATTTTTGAGGATTTGAAAAAAATTCAAAATTTCAAAAAACATGGGTTATAGCCCATCGTTTTTTGAAAATTAGATTTTTTTTTTAACCTCGTTTTTCATCATTTTTGAACATGGGCTATAGCCCCTACCGTACGGCATACTATAGCACGCCGTTTTTCATCATTTTTGAGGATTTAAAAAAAAAAATCAAAATTTCAAAAAACATGGGTTATAGCCCATCGTTTTTTGAAATTTTGAAAAAAAAAATTAACCTCGTTTTTCATCATTTTTGAACATGGGCTATAGCCCCTACCGTACGGCATACTATAGCACGCCGTTTTTCATCATTTTTGAAGATTTGAAAAAAATTCAAAATTTCAAAAAACATGGGTTATAGCCCATCGTTTTTTGAAATTTTGAAAAAAAAATTAACCTCGTTTTTCATCATTTTTGAACATGGGCTATAGCCCCTACCGTACGGCATACTATAGCACGCCGTTTTTCATCATTTTTGAGGATTTGAAAAAAATTCAAAATTTCAAAAAACATGGGTTATAGCCCATCGTTTTTTGAAATTTTGAAAAAAAAATTTAACCTCGTTTTTCATCATTTTTGAACATGGGCTATAGCCCCTACCGTACGGCACACTATAGCACGCCGTTTTTCATCATTTTTGAGGATTTGAAAAAAATTCAAAATTTCAAAAAACATGGGTTATAGCCCATCGTTTTTTGAAATTTTGATTTTTTTTTAACCTCGTTTTTCATAATTTTTGAACATGGGCTATAGCCCCTACCGTACGGCATACTATAGCACGCCGTTTTTTATCATTTTTGAGGATTTGAAAAAAATTCAAATTTTCAAAAACATGGGTTATAGCCCATCGTTTTTTGAAATTTTGAAAAAAAAAAATAACCTCGTTTTTCATCATTTTTGAACATGGGCTATAGCCCCTACCGTACGGCATACTATAGCACGCCGTTTTTCATCATTTTTGAGGATTTGAAAAAAATTCAAATTTTCAAAAACATGGGTTATAGCCCATCGTTTTTTGAAATTTTGAAAAAAAAAATTAACCTCGTTTTTCATCATTTTTGAACATGGGCTATAGCCCCTACCGTACGGCATACTATAGCACGCCGTTTTTCATCATTTTTGAAGATTTGAAAAAAATTCAAAATTTCAAAAAACATGGGTTATAGCCCATCGTTTTTTGAAATTTTGAAAAAAAAATTAACCTCGTTTTTCATCATTTTTGAACATGGGCTATAGCCCCTACCGTACGGCATACTATAGCACGCCGTTTTTCATCATTTTTGAGGATTTGAAAAAAATTCAAAATTTCAAAAAACATGGGTTATAGCCCATCGTTTTTTGAAATTTTGAAAAAAAAATTTAACCTCGTTTTTCATCATTTTTGAACATGGGCTATAGCCCCTACCGTACGGCACACTATAGCACGCCGTTTTTCATCATTTTTGAGGATTTGAAAAAAATTCAAAATTTCAAAAAACATGGGTTATAGCCCATCGTTTTTTGAAATTTTGATTTTTTTTTAACCTCGTTTTTCATAATTTTTGAACATGGGCTATAGCCCCTACCGTACGGCATACTATAGCACGCCGTTTTTTATCATTTTTGAGGATTTGAAAAAAAATTCAAATTTTCAAAAACATGGGTTATAGCCCATCGTTTTTTGAAACTTTGAAAAAAAAAAATAACCTCGTTTTTCATCATTTTTGAACATGGGCTATAGCCCCTACCGTACGGCATACTATAGCACGCCGTTTTTCATCATTTTTGAGGATTTGAAAAAAATTCAAATTTTCAAAAACATGGGTTATAGCCCATCGTTTTTTGAAATTTTGAAAAAACAAATTAACCTCGTTTTTCATCATTTTTGAACATGGGCTATAGCCCCTACCGTACGGCATACTATAGCACGCCGTTTTTCATCATTTTTGAAGATTTGAAAAAAATTCAAATTTTCAAAAAACATGGGTTATAGCCCATCGTTTTTTGAAATTTTGAAAAAAAATGTAACCTCGTTTTTCATCATTTTTGAACATGGGCTATAGCCCCTACCGTACGGCATACTATAGCACGCCGTTTTTCATCATTTTTGAGGATTTGAAAAAAATTCAAAATTTCAAAAAACATGGGTTATAGCCCATCGTTTTTTGAAAATTAGATTTTTTTTTTAACCTCGTTTTTCATCATTTTTGAACATGGGCTATAGCCCCTACCGTACGGCATACTATAGCACGCCGTTTTTCATCATTTTTGAGGATTTAAAAAAAAAAATCAAAATTTCAAAAAACATGGGTTATAGCCCATCGTTTTTTTTTTAATTTGTTTTTTTTTTTTACCTCGTTTTTCATCATTTTTGAACATGGGCTATAGCCCCTACCGTACGGCATACTATAGCACGCCGTTTTTCATCATTTTTGAGGATTTGAAAAAAATTCAAATTTTCTAAAACATGGGTTATAGCCCATCGTTTTTTGAAATTTTGAAAAAAAAATTAACCTCGTTTTTCATCATTTTTGAACATGGGCTATAGCCCCTACCGTACGGCATACTATAGCACGCCGTTTTTCATCATTTTTGAAGATTTGAAAAAAATTCAAAATTTCAAAAAACATGGGTTATAGCCCATCGTTTTTTGAAATTTTGAAAAAAAAATTTACCTCGTTTTTCATCATTTTTGAACATGGGCTATAGCCCCTACCGTACGGCACACTATAGCACGCCGTTTTTCATCATTTTTGAGGATTTGAAAAAAATTCAAAATTTCAAAAAACATGGGTTATAGCCCATCGTTTTTTGAAATTTTGATTTTTTTTTAACCTCGTTTTTCATAATTTTTGAACATGGGCTATAGCCCCTACCGTACGGCATACTATAGCACGCCGTTTTTTATCATTTTTGAGGATTTGAAAAAAATTCAAATTTTCAAAAACATGGGTTATAGCCCATCGTTTTTTGAAATTTTGAAAAAAAAAAATAACCTCGTTTTTCATCATTTTTGAACATGGGCTATAGCCCCTACCGTACGGCATACTATAGCACGCCGTTTTTCATCATTTTTGAGGATTTGAAAAAAATTCAAATTTTCAAAAACATGGGTTATAGCCCATCGTTTTTTGAAATTTTGAAAAAAAAAATTAACCTCGTTTTTCATCATTTTTGAACATGGGCTATAGCCCCTACCGTACGGCATACTATAGCACGCCGTTTTTCATCATTTTTGAAGATTTGAAAAAAATTCAAAATTTCAAAAAACATGGGTTATAGCCCATCGTTTTTTGAAATTTTGAAAAAAAAATTAACCTCGTTTTTCATCATTTTTGAACATGGGCTATAGCCCCTACCGTACGGCATACTATAGCACGCCGTTTTTCATCATTTTTGAGGATTTGAAAAAAATTCAAAATTTCAAAAAACATGGGTTATAGCCCATCGTTTTTTGAAATTTTGAAAAAAAAATTTAACCTCGTTTTTCATCATTTTTGAACATGGGCTATAGCCCCTACCGTACGGCACACTATAGCACGCCGTTTTTCATCATTTTTGAGGATTTGAAAAAAATTCAAAATTTCAAAAAACATGGGTTATAGCCCATCGTTTTTTGAAATTTTGATTTTTTTTAACCTCGTTTTTCATAATTTTTGAACATGGGCTATAGCCCCTACCGTACGGCATACTATAGCACGCCGTTTTTTATCATTTTTGAGGATTTGAAAAAAATTCAAATTTTCAAAAACATGGGTTATAGCCCATCGTTTTTTGAAATTTTGAAGAAAAAAAAATAACCTCGTTTTTCATCATTTTTGAACATGGGCTATAGCCCCTACCGTACGGCATACTATAGCACGCCGTTTTTCATCATTTTTGAGGATTTGAAAAAAATTCAAATTTTCAAAAACATGGGTTATAGCCCATCGTTTTTTGAAATTTTGAAAAAACAAATTAACCTCGTTTTTCATCATTTTTGAACATGGGCTATAGCCCCTACCGTACGGCATACTATAGCACGCCGTTTTTCATCATTTTTGAAGATTTGAAAAAAATTCAAATTTTCAAAAAACATGGGTTATAGCCCATCGTTTTTTGAAATTTTGAAAAAAAATGTAACCTCGTTTTTCATCATTTTTGAACATGGGCTATAGCCCCTACCGTACGGCATACTATAGCACGCCGTTTTTCATCATTTTTGAGGATTTGAAAAAAATTCAAAATTTCAAAAAACATGGGTTATAGCCCATCGTTTTTTGAAAATTAGATTTTTTTTTTAACCTCGTTTTTCATCATTTTTGAACATGGGCTATAGCCCCTACCGTACGGCATACTATAGCACGCCGTTTTTCATCATTTTTGAGGATTTAAAAAAAAAAATCAAAATTTCAAAAAACATGGGTTATAGCCCATCGTTTTTTTTTTTTTTTTTTTTTTTTTTTTACCTCGTTTTTCATCATTTTTGAACATGGGCTATAGCCCCTACCGTACGGCATACTATAGCACGCCGTTTTTCATCATTTTTGAGGATTTGAAAAAAATTCAAATTTTCTAAAACATGGGTTATAGCCCATCGTTTTTTGAAATTTTGAAAAAAAAAATTAACCTCGTTTTTCATCATTTTTGAACATGGGCTATAGCCCCTACCGTACGGCATACTATAGCACGCCGTTTTTCATCATTTTTGAAGATTTGAAAAAAATTCAAATTTTCAAAAACATGGGTTATAGCCCATCGTTTTTTGAAATTTTGAAAAAACAAATTAACCTCGTTTTTCATCATTTTTGAACATGGGCTATAGCCCCTACCGTACGGCATACTATAGCACGCCGTTTTTCATCATTTTTGAGGATTTAAAAAAAAAAATCAAAATTTCAAAAAACATGGGTTATAGCCCATCGTTTTTTTTTTTTTTTTTTTTTTTTTTTTACCTCGTTTTTCATCATTTTTGAACATGGGCTATAGCCCCTACCGTACGGCATACTATAGCACGCCGTTTTTCATCATTTTTGAGGATTTGAAAAAAATTCAAATTTTCTAAAACATGGGTTATAGCCCATCGTTTTTTGAAATTTTGAAAAAAAAAATTAACCTCGTTTTTCATCATTTTTGAACATGGGCTATAGCCCCTACCGTACGGCATACTATAGCACGCCGTTTTTCATCATTTTTGAAGATTTGAAAAAAATTCAAATTTTCAAAAACATGGGTTATAGCCCATCGTTTTTTGAAATTTTGAAAAAACAAATTAACCTCGTTTTTCATCATTTTTGAACATGGGCTATAGCCCCTACCGTACGGCATACTATAGCACGCCGTTTTTCATCATTTTTGAGGATTTAAAAAAAAAAATCAAAATTTCAAAAAACATGGGTTATAGCCCATCGTTTTTTTTTTTATTTGTTTTTTTTTTTTACCTCGTTTTTCATCATTTTTGAACATGGGCTATAGCCCCTACCGTACGGCATACTATAGCACGCCGTTTTTCATCATTTTTGAGGATTTGAAAAAAATTCAAATTTTCTAAAACATGGGTTATAGCCCATCGTTTTTTGAAATTTTGAAAAAAAAAATTAACCTCGTTTTTCATCATTTTTGAACATGGGCTATAGCCCCTACCGTACGGCATACTATAGCACGCCGTTTTTCATCATTTTTGAGGATTTGAAAAAATTTCAAAATTTCAAAAAACATGGGTTATAGCCCATCGTTTTTTGAAATTTTGAAAAAAAATGTAACCTCGTTTTTCATCATTTTTGAACATGGGCTATAGCCCCTACCGTACGGCATACTATAGCACGCCGTTTTTCATCATTTTTGAGGATTTGAAAAAAATTCAAAATTTCAAAAAACATGGGTTATAGCCCATCGTTTTTTGAAAATTAGATTTTTTTTTTAACCTCGTTTTTCATCATTTTTGAACATGGGCTATAGCCCCTACCGTACGGCATACTATAGCACGCCGTTTTTCATCATTTTTGAGGATTTAAAAAAAAAATCAAAATTTCAAAAAACATGGGTTATAGCCCATCGTTTTTTGAAATTTTGAAAAAAAAAATTAACCTCGTTTTTCATCATTTTTGAACATGGGCTATAGCCCCTACCGTACGGCATACTATAGCACGCCGTTTTTCATCATTTTTGAAGATTTGAAAAAAATTCAAAATTTCAAAAAACATGGGTTATAGCCCATCGTTTTTTGAAATTTTGAAAAAAAAATTAACCTCGTTTTTCATCATTTTTGAACATGGGCTATAGCCCCTACCGTACGGCATACTATAGCACGCCGTTTTTCATCATTTTTGAGGATTTGAAAAAAATTCAAAATTTCAAAAAACATGGGTTATAGCCCATCGTTTTTTGAAATTTTGAAAAAAAAATTTAACCTCGTTTTTCATCATTTTTGAACATGGGCTATAGCCCCTACCGTACGGCACACTATAGCACGCCGTTTTTCATCATTTTTGAGGATTTGAAAAAAATTCAAAATTTCAAAAAACATGGGTTATAGCCCATCGTTTTTTGAAATTTTGATTTTTTTTTAACCTCGTTTTTCATAATTTTTGAACATGGGCTATAGCCCCTACCGTACGGCATACTATAGCACGCCGTTTTTTATCATTTTTGAGGATTTGAAAAAAATTCAAATTTTCAAAAACATGGGTTATAGCCCATCGTTTTTTGAAATTTTGAAAAAAAAAAATAACCTCGTTTTTCATCATTTTTGAACATGGGCTATAGCCCCTACCGTACGGCATACTATAGCACGCCGTTTTTCATCATTTTTGAGGATTTGAAAAAAATTCAAATTTTCAAAAACATGGGTTATAGCCCATCGTTTTTTGAAATTTTGAAAAAAAAAATTAACCTCGTTTTTCATCATTTTTGAACATGGGCTATAGCCCCTACCGTACGGCATACTATAGCACGCCGTTTTTCATCATTTTTGAAGATTTGAAAAAAATTCAAATTTTCAAAAAACATGGGTTATAGCCCATCGTTTTTTGAAATTTTGAAAAAAAAATTAACCTCGTTTTTCATCATTTTTGAACATGGGCTATAGCCCCTACCGTACGGCATACTATAGCACGCCGTTTTTCATCATTTTTGAGGATTTGAAAAAAATTCAAAATTTCAAAAAACATGGGTTATAGCCCATCGTTTTTTGAAATTTTGAAAAAAAAATTTAACCTCGTTTTTCATCATTTTTGAACATGGGCTATAGCCCCTACCGTACGGCACACTATAGCACGCCGTTTTTCATCATTTTTGAGGATTTGAAAAAAATTCAAAATTTCAAAAAACATGGGTTATAGCCCATCGTTTTTTGAAATTTTGATTTTTTTTTAACCTCGTTTTTCATAATTTTTGAACATGGGCTATAGCCCCTACCGTACGGCATACTATAGCACGCCGTTTTTTATCATTTTTGAGGATTTGAAAAAAAATTCAAATTTTCAAAAACATGGGTTATAGCCCATCGTTTTTTGAAACTTTGAAAAAAAAAAATAACCTCGTTTTTCATCATTTTTGAACATGGGCTATAGCCCCTACCGTACGGCATACTATAGCACGCCGTTTTTCATCATTTTTGAGGATTTGAAAAAAATTCAAATTTTCAAAAACATGGGTTATAGCCCATCGTTTTTTGAAATTTTGAAAAAACAAATTAACCTCGTTTTTCATCATTTTTGAACATGGGCTATAGCCCCTACCGTACGGCATACTATAGCACGCCGTTTTTCATCATTTTTGAAGATTTGAAAAAAATTCAAATTTTCAAAAAACATGGGTTATAGCCCATCGTTTTTTGAAATTTTGAAAAAAAATGTAACCTCGTTTTTCATCATTTTTGAACATGGGCTATAGCCCCTACCGTACGGCATACTATAGCACGCCGTTTTTCATCATTTTTGAGGATTTGAAAAAAATTCAAAATTTCAAAAAACATGGGTTATAGCCCATCGTTTTTTGAAAATTAGATTTTTTTTTTAACCTCGTTTTTCATCATTTTTGAACATGGGCTATAGCCCCTACCGTACGGCATACTATAGCACGCCGTTTTTCATCATTTTTGAGGATTTAAAAAAAAAAATCAAAATTTCAAAAAACATGGGTTATAGCCCATCGTTTTTTTTTTAATTTGTTTTTTTTTTTTACCTCGTTTTTCATCATTTTTGAACATGGGCTATAGCCCCTACCGTACGGCATACTATAGCACGCCGTTTTTCATCATTTTTGAGGATTTGAAAAAAATTCAAATTTTCTAAAACATGGGTTATAGCCCATCGTTTTTTGAAATTTTGAAAAAAAAAATTAACCTCGTTTTTCATCATTTTTGAACATGGGCTATAGCCCCTACCGTACGGCATACTATAGCACGCCGTTTTTCATCATTTTTGAAGATTTGAAAAAAATTCAAAATTTCAAAAAACATGGGTTATAGCCCATCGTTTTTTGAAATTTTGAAAAAAAAATTAACCTCGTTTTTCATCATTTTTGAACATGGGCTATAGCCCCTACCGTACGGCACACTATAGCACGCCGTTTTTCATCATTTTTGAGGATTTGAAAAAAATTCAAAATTTCAAAAAACATGGGTTATAGCCCATCGTTTTTTTGAAATTTTGATTTTTTTTTAACCTCGTTTTTCATAATTTTTGAACATGGGCTATAGCCCCTACCGTACGGCATACTATAGCACGCCGTTTTTTATCATTTTTGAGGATTTGAAAAAAATTCAAATTTTCAAAAACATGGGTTATAGCCCATCGTTTTTTGAAATTTTGAAAAAAAAAATAACCTCGTTTTTCATCATTTTTGAACATGGGCTATAGCCCCTACCGTACGGCATACTATAGCACGCCGTTTTTCATCATTTTTGAGGATTTGAAAAAAATTCAAATTTTCAAAAACATGGGTTATAGCCCATCGTTTTTTGAAATTTTGAAAAAAAAAATTAACCTCGTTTTTCATCATTTTTGAACATGGGCTATAGCCCCTACCGTACGGCATACTATAGCACGCCGTTTTTCATCATTTTTGAAGATTTGAAAAAAATTCAAAATTTCAAAAACATGGGTTATAGCCCATCGTTTTTTGAAATTTTGAAAAAAAAATTAACCTCGTTTTTCATCATTTTTGAACATGGGCTATAGCCCCTACCGTACGGCATACTATAGCACGCCGTTTTTCATCATTTTTGAGGATTTGAAAAAAATTCAAAATTTCAAAAAACATGGGTTATAGCCCATCGTTTTTTGAAATTTTGAAAAAAAAATTTAACCTCGTTTTTCATCATTTTTGAACATGGGCTATAGCCCCTACCGTACGGCACACTATAGCACGCCGTTTTTCATCATTTTTGAGGATTTGAAAAAAATTCAAAATTTCAAAAACATGGGTTATAGCCCATCGTTTTTTGAAATTTTGATTTTTTTTTAACCTCGTTTTTCATAATTTTTGAACATGGGCTATAGCCCCTACCGTACGGCATACTATAGCACGCCGTTTTTTATCATTTTTGAGGATTTGAAAAAAATTCAAATTTTCAAAAACATGGGTTATAGCCCATCGTTTTTTGAAATTTTGAAGAAAAAAAAATAACCTCGTTTTTCATCATTTTTGAACATGGGCTATAGCCCCTACCGTACGGCATACTATAGCACGCCGTTTTTCATCATTTTTGAGGATTTGAAAAAAATTCAAATTTTCAAAAACATGGGTTATAGCCCATCGTTTTTTGAAATTTTGAAAAAACAAATTAACCTCGTTTTTCATCATTTTTGAACATGGGCTATAGCCCCTACCGTACGGCATACTATAGCACGCCGTTTTTCATCATTTTTGAAGATTTGAAAAAAATTCAAATTTTCAAAAAACATGGGTTATAGCCCATCGTTTTTTGAAATTTTGAAAAAAAATGTAACCTCGTTTTTCATCATTTTTGAACATGGGCTATAGCCCCTACCGTACGGCATACTATAGCACGCCGTTTTTCATCATTTTTGAGGATTTGAAAAAAATTCAAAATTTCAAAAAACATGGGTTATAGCCCATCGTTTTTTGAAAATTAGATTTTTTTTTTAACCTCGTTTTTCATCATTTTTGAACATGGGCTATAGCCCCTACCGTACGGCATACTATAGCACGCCGTTTTTCATCATTTTTGAGGATTTAAAAAAAAAAATCAAAATTTCAAAAAACATGGGTTATAGCCCATCGTTTTTTTTTTTATTTGTTTTTTTTTTTTACCTCGTTTTTCATCATTTTTGAACATGGGCTATAGCCCCTACCGTACGGCATACTATAGCACGCCGTTTTTCATCATTTTTGAGGATTTGAAAAAAATTCAAATTTTCTAAAACATGGGTTATAGCCCATCGTTTTTTGAAATTTTGAAAAAAAAAATTAACCTCGTTTTTCATCATTTTTGAACATGGGCTATAGCCCCTACCGTACGGCATACTATAGCACGCCGTTTTTCATCATTTTTGAAGATTTGAAAAAAATTCAAATTTTCAAAAACATGGGTTATAGCCCATCGTTTTTTGAAATTTTGAAAAAACAAATTAACCTCGTTTTTCATCATTTTTGAACATGGGCTATAGCCCCTACCGTACGGCATACTATAGCACGCCGTTTTTCATCATTTTTGAAGATTTGAAAAAAATTCAAATTTTCAAAAAACATGGGTTATAGCCCATCGTTTTTTGAAATTTTGAAAAAAAATGTAACCTCGTTTTTCATCATTTTTGAACATGGGCTATAGCCCCTACCGTACGGCATACTATAGCACGCCGTTTTTCATCATTTTTGAGGATTTGAAAAAAATTCAAAATTTCAAAAAACATGGGTTATAGCCCATCGTTTTTTGAAAATTAGATTTTTTTTTAACCTCGTTTTTCATCATTTTTGAACATGGGCTATAGCCCCTACCGTACGGCATACTATAGCACGCCGTTTTTCATCATTTTTGAGGATTTAAAAAAAAAAATCAAAATTTCAAAAAACATGGGTTATAGCCCATCGTTTTTTTTTTTATTTGTTTTTTTTTTTTACCTCGTTTTTCATCATTTTTGAACATGGGCTATAGCCCCTACCGTACGGCATACTATAGCACGCCGTTTTTCATCATTTTTGAGGATTTGAAAAAAATTCAAATTTTCTAAAACATGGGTTATAGCCCATCGTTTTTTGAAATTTTGAAAAAAAAAATTAACCTCGTTTTTCATCATTTTTGAACATGGGCTATAGCCCCTACCGTACGGCATACTATAGCACGCCGTTTTTCATCATTTTTGAAGATTTGAAAAAAATTCAAAATTTCAAAAAACATGGGTTATAGCCCATCGTTTTTTGAAATTTTGAAAAAAAAATTAACCTCGTTTTTCATCATTTTTGAACATGGGCTATAGCCCCTACCGTACGGCATACTATAGCACGCCGTTTTTCATCATTTTTGAGGATTTGAAAAAAATTCAAAATTTCAAAAAACATGGGTTATAGCCCATCGTTTTTTGAAATTTTGAAAAAAAAAATTAACCTCGTTTTTCATCATTTTTGAACATGGGCTATAGCCCCTACCGTACGGCACACTATAGCACGCCGTTTTTCATCATTTTTGAGGATTTGAAAAAAATTCAAAATTTCAAAAAACATGGGTTATAGCCCATCGTTTTTTGAAATTTTGATTTTTTTTTAACCTCGTTTTTCATAATTTTTGAACATGGGCTATAGCCCCTACCGTACGGCATACTATAGCACGCCGTTTTTCATCATTTTTGAGGATTTGAAAAAAATTCAAAATTTCTAAAAACATGGGTTATAGCCCATCGTTTTTTGAAATTTTGATTTTTTTTTAACCTCGTTTTTCATAATTTTTGAACATGGGCTATAGCCCCTACCGTACGGCATACTATAGCACGCCGTTTTTCATCATTTTTGAGGATTTGAAAAAAAATCAAATTTTCAAAAACATGGGTTATAGCCCATCGTTTTTTGAAATTTAAAAAAAAAAAAATTACCTCGTTTTTCATCATTTTTGAACATGGGCTATAGCCCCTACCGTACGGCATACTATAGCACGCCGTTTTTCATCATTTTTGAGGATTTGAAAAAAATTCAAAATTTCAAAAAACATGGGTTATAGCCCATCGTTTTTTGAAAATTAGATTTTTTCTTTAACCTCGTTTTTTATCATTTTTGAACATGGGCTATAGCCCCTACCGTACGGCATACTATAGCACGCCGTTTTTCATCATTTTTGAGGATTTGAAAAAAATTCAAAATTTCAAAAAACATGGGTTATAGCCCATCGTTTTTTGAAATTAAAAAAAAAAATGTAACCTCGTTTTTCATCATTTTTGAACATGGGCTATAGCCCCTACCGTACGGCATACTATAGCACGCCATTTTTCATCATTTTTGAGGATTTGAAAAAAATTCAAAATTTCAAAAAACATGGGTTATAGCCCATCGTTTTTTGAAAATTAGATTTTTTTTTTAACCTCGTTTTTCATCATTTTTGAACATGGGCTATAGCCCCTACCGTACGGCATACTATAGCACGCCGTTTTTCATCATTTTTGAGGATTTAAAAAAAAAAATCAAAATTTCAAAAAACATGGGTTATAGCCCATCGTTTTTTTTTTATTATTATTTTTTTTTTACCTCGTTTTTCATCATTTTTGAACATGGGCTATAGCCCCTACCGTACGGCATACTATAGCACGCCGTTTTTCATCATTTTTGAGGATTTAAAAAAAAAAATCAAAATTTCAAAAAACATGGGTTATAGCCCATCGTTTTTTTTTTAATTTTTTTTTTTTTTTACCTCGTTTTTCATCATTTTTGAACATGGGCTATAGCCCCTACCGTACGGCATACTATAGCACGCCGTTTTTCATAATTTTTGAGGATTTGAAAAAAATTCAAATTTTCTAAAACATGGGTTATAGCCCATCGTTTTTTGAAATTTTGAAAAAAAAAATTAACCTCGTTTTTCATCATTTTTGAACATGGGCTATAGCCCCTACCGTACGGCATACTATAGCACGCCGTTTTTCATCATTTTTGAAGATTTGAAAAAAATTCAAAATTTCAAAAAACATGGGTTATAGCCCATCGTTTTTTGAAATTTTGAAAAAAAAATTAACCTCGTTTTTCATCATTTTTGAACATGGGCTATAGCCCCTACCGTACGGCATACTATAGCACGCCGTTTTTCATCATTTTTGAGGATTTGAAAAAAATTCAAAATTTCAAAAAACATGGGTTATAGCCCATCGTTTTTTGATTTTTTGAAAAAAAAAATTAACCTCGTTTTTCATCATTTTTGAACATGGGCTATAGCCCCTACCGTACGGCACACTATAGCACGCCGTTTTTCATCATTTTTGAGGATTTGAAAAAAATTCAAAATTTCAAAAAACATGGGTTATAGCCCATCGTTTTTTGAAATTTTGATTTTTTTTTAACCTCGTTTTTCATAATTTTTGAACATGGGCTATAGCCCCTACCGTACGGCATACTATAGCACGCCGTTTTTTATCATTTTTGAGGATTTGAAAAAAATTCAAATTTTCAAAAACATGGGTTATAGCCCATCGTTTTTTGAAATTTTGAAAAAAAAAAATAACCTCGTTTTTCATCATTTTTGAACATGGGCTATAGCCCCTACCGTGCGGCATACTATAGCACGCCGTTTTTCATCATTTTTTGAGGATTTGAAAAAAAATCAAATTTTCAAAAAACATGGGTTATAGCCCATCGTTTTTTGAAATTTTGAAAAAAAAATTAACCTCGTTTTTCATCATTTTTGAACATGGGCTATAGCCCCTACCGTACGGCATACTATAGCACGCCGTTTATCATCATTTTTGAGGATTTGAAAAAAATTCAAAATTTCAAAAAACATGGGTTATAGCCGATCGTTTTTTGAAAATTTGAATTTTTTTTTTAACCTCGTTTTTCATCATTTTTGAACATGGGCTATAGCCCCTACCGTGCGGCATACTATAGCACGCCGTTTTTCATCATTTTTTGAGGATTTGAAAAAAAATCAAAATTTCAAAAAACATGGGTTATAGCCCATCCTTTTTTGAAATTTTGAAAAAAAAAATTAACCTCGTTTTTCATCATTTTTGAACATGGGCTATGGCCCCTACCGTATGGCATACTATAGCACGCCGTTTTTCATCATTTTTGAGGATTTGAAAATAATTCAAAATTTCAAAAAACATGGGTTATAGCCCATAGTTTTTTGAAATTTTGATATTTTTTTTAACCTCGTTTTTCATCATTTTTGAACATGGGCTATAGCCCTATACCGTACGGCATACTATAGCACGCCGTTTTTCATCATTTTTGAGGATTTGAAAAAAAATCAAAATTTAAAAAAACATGGGTTATAGCCCATCGTTTTTTGAAATTTTGAAAAAAAAAATTAACCTAGTTTTTCATCATTTTTGAACATGGGCTATAGCCCCTACCGTATGGCATACTATAGCACGCCGTTTTTCATCATTTTTGAGGATTTGAAAAAAAATCAAAATTTCAAAAAACATGGGTTATAGCCCATCGTTTTTTTTTTAATTTGATTTTTTTTTAAACCTCGTTTTTCATCATTTTTGAACATGGGCTATAGCCCCTACCGTACGGCATACTATAGCACGCCGTTTTTCATCATTTTTGAGGATTTAAAAAAAAAATCAAAATTTCAAAAAACATGGGTTATAGCCCATCGTTTTTTGAAATTTTGAAAAAAAAAATTAACCTCGTTTTTCATCATTTTTGAACATGGGCTATAGCCCCTACCGTACGGCATACTATAGCACGCCGTTTTTCATCATTTTTGAGGATTTGAAAAAATTTCAAAATTTCAAAAAACATGGGTTATAGCCCATCATTTTTTGAAATTTTGAAAAAAAATGTAACCTCGTTTTTCATCATTTTTGAACATGGGCTATAGCCCCTACCGTACGGCATACTATAGCACGCCGTTTTTCATCATTTTTGAGGATTTGAAAAAAATTAAAAATTTCAAAAAACATGGGTTATAGCCCATCGTTTTTTGAAAATTAGATTTTTTTTTTAACCTTGTTTTTCATCATTTTTGAACATGGGCTATAGCCCCTACCGTACGGCATACTATAGCACGCCGTTTTTCATCATTTTTGAGGATTTAAAAAAAAATCAAAATTTCAAAAAACATGGGTTATAGCCCATCGTTTTTTTAAATTTTGATTTTTTTTTTTACCTCGTTTTTTATCATTTTTGAACATGGGCTATAGCCCCTACCGTACGGCATACTATAGCACGCCGTTTTTCATCATTTTTGAGGATTTGAAAAAAAATCAAAATTTCAAAAAACATGGGTTATAGCCCATCGTTTTTTTTTTAATTTGATTTTTTTTTAACCTCGTTTTTCATCATTTTTGAACATGGGCTATAGCCCCTACCGTACGGCATACTATAGCACGCCGTTTTTCATCATTTTTGAGGATTTAAAAAAAAAATCAAAATTTCAAAAAACATGGGTTATAGCCCATCGTTTTTTGAAATTTTGAAAAAAAAAATTAACCTCGTTTTTCATCATTTTTGAACATGGGCTATAGCCCCTACCGTACGGCATACTATAGCACGCCGTTTTTCATCATTTTTGAGGATTTGAAAAAATTTCAAAATTTCAAAAAACATGGGTTATAGCCCATCGTTTTTTGAAATTTTGAAAAAAAATGTAACCTCGTTTTTCATCATTTTTGAACATGGGCTATAGCCCCTACCGTACGGCATACTATAGCACGCCGTTTTTCATCATTTTTGAGGATTTGAAAAAAATTAAAAATTTCAAAAAACATGGGTTATAGCCCATCGTTTTTTGAAAATTAGATTTTTTTTTTAACCTCGTTTTTCATCATTTTTGAACATGGGCTATAGCCCCTACCGTACGGCATACTATAGCACGCCGTTTTTCATCATTTTTGAGGATTTAAAAAAAAATCAAAATTTCAAAAAACATGGGTTATAGCCCATCGTTTTTTTAAATTTAGATTTTTTTTTTTACCTCGTTTTTTATCATTTTTGAACATGGGCTATAGCCCCTACCGTACGGCATACTATAGCACGCCGTTTTTCATCATTTTTGAGGATTTGAAAAAAATTCAAAATTTCAAAAACATGGGTTATAGCCCATCGTTTTTTGAAATTTTGAATTTTTTTTTAACCTCGTTTTTTATCATTTTTGAACATGGGCTATAGCCCCTACCGTACGGCATACTATAGCACGCCGTTTTTCATCATTTTTGAGGATTTGAAAAAAATTCAAAATTTCAAAAAACATGGGTTATAGCCCATCGTTTTTTGAAAATTAGATTTTTTTTTAACCTCGTTTTTCATCATTTTTGAACATGGGCTATAGCCCCTACCGTACGGCATACTATAGCACGCCGTTTTTCATCATTTTTGAGAATTTAAAAAAAAATCTAAATTTCAAAAAACATGGGTTATAGCCCATCGTTTTTTGAAATTTAGATTTTTTTTTTAACCTCGTTTTTTATCATTTTTGAACATGGGCTATAGCCCCTACCGTACGGCATACTATAGCACGCCGTTTTTCATCATTTTTGAGGATTTGAAAAAAAATCAAAATTTCAAAAAACATGGGTTATAGCCCATCGTTTTTTGAAATTTTGAAAAAAAAGTGTAACCTCGTTTTTCATCATTTTTGAACATGGGCTATAGCCCCTACCGTACGGCATACTATAGCACGCCGTTTTTCATAATTTTTGAGGATTTGAAAAAAAATCAAAATTTCAAAAAACATGGGTTATAGCCCATCGTTTTTTGAAATTTTGATTTTTTTTTAACCTCGTTTTTCATAATTTTTGAACATGGGCTATAGCCCCTACCGTACGGCATACTATAGCACGCCGTTTTTCATCATTTTTGAGGATTTGAAAAAAATTCAAATTTTCAAAAACATGGGTTATAGCCCATCGTTTTTTGAAATTTTGAAAAAACAAATTAACCTCGTTTTTCATCATTTTTGAACATGGGCTATAGCCCCTACCGTACGGCATACTATAGCACGCCGTTTTTCATCATTTTTGAGGATTTGAAAAAAATTCAAAATTTCAAAAAACATGGGTTATAGCCCATCGTTTTTTGAAAATTAGATTTTTTTTTTTACCTCGTTTTTCATCATTTTTGAACATGGGCTATAGCCCCTACCGTACGGCATACTATAGCACGCCGTTTTTCATCATTTTTGAGGATTTAAAAAAAAATCTAAATTTCAAAAAACATGGGTTATAGCCCATCGTTTTTTGAAATTTTGATTTTTTTTTTAACCTCGTTTTTTATCATTTTTGAACATGGGCTATAGCCCCTACCGTACGGCATACTATAGCACGCCGTTTTTCATCATTTTTGAGGATTTGAAAAAAATTCAAAATTTCAAAAAGATGGGTTATAGCCCATCGTTTTTTGAAATTTGGAATTTTTTTTTTAACCTCGTTTTTTATCATTTTTGAACATGGGCTATAGCCCCTACCGTACGGCATACTATATATAGCACGCCGTTTTTCATCATTTTTGAGGATTTAAAAAAAAATCTAAATTTCAAAAAACATGGGTTATAGCCCATCGTTTTTTGAAATTTTGATTTTTTTTTTAACCTCGTTTTTTATCATTTTTGAACATGGGCTATAGCCCCTACCGTACGGCATACTATAGCACGCCGTTTTTCATCATTTTTGAGGATTTGAAAAAAATTCAAAATTTCAAAAACATGGGTTATAGCCCATCGTTTTTTGAAATTTGGAATTTTTTTTTTAACCTCGTTTTTTATCATTTTTGAACATGGGCTATAGCCCCTACCGTACGGCATACTATATATAGCACGCCGTTTTTCATCATTTTTGAGGATTTGAAAAAATTTCAAAATTTCAAAAAACATGGGTTATAACCCATCGTTTTTTGAAAATTTGGATTTTTTTTTTAACCTCGTTTTTCATCATTTTTGAACATGGGCTATAGCCCCTACCGTACGGCATACTATAGCACGCCGTTTTTCATCATTTTTGAGGATTTGAAAAAATTTCAAAATTTCAAAAAACATGGGTTATAGCCCATCGTTTTTTGAAATTTTGAAAAAAAATGTAACCTCGTTTTTCATCATTTTTGAACATGGGCTATAGCCCCTACCGTACGGCATACTATAGCACGCCGTTTTTCATCATTTTTGAGGATTTGAAAATAATTCAAAATTTCAAAAAACATGGGTTATAGCCCATCGTTTTTTGAAATTTAGATTTTTTTTTAACCTCGTTTTTCATCATTTTTGAACATGGGCTATAGCCCCTACCGTACGGCATACTATAGCACGCCGTTTTTCATCATTTTTGAGGATTTGAAAAAAAATCAAATTTTCAAAAACATGGGTTATAGCCCATCGTTTTTTGAAAATTTGAAAAAAAATGTAACCTCGTTTTTCATCATTTTTGAACATGGGCTATAGCCCCTACCGTACGGCATACTATAGCACGCCGTTTTTCATCATTTTTGAGGATTTGAAAAAAATTAAAAATTTCAAAAAACATGGGTTATAGCCCATCGTTTTTTTGAAAATTTGAATTTTTTTTTAACCTCGTTTTTCATCATTTTTGAACATGGGCTATAGCCCCTACCGTGCGGCATACTATAGCACGCCGTTTTTCATCATTTTTGAGGATTTGAAAAAAAATCTAAATTTCAAAAAACATGGGTTATAGCCCATCGTTTTTTGAAATTGTGAAAAAAAAGATTTACCTCGTTTTTCATCATTTTTGAACATGGGCTATAGCCCCTACCGTACGGCATACTATAACACACCGTTTTTCATCATTTTTGAGGATTTGAAAAAAATTCAAAATTTCAAAAAACATGGGTTATAGCCCATCGTTTTTTGAAATTTTGAAAAAAAAGTGTAACCTCGTTTTTCATCATTTTTGAACATGGGCTATAGCCCCTACCGTACGGCATACTATAGCACGCCGTTTTTCATCATTTTTGAGGATTTGAAAAAAATTCAAATTTTCAAAAACATGGGATATAGCCCATCGTTTTTTTAAATTAAAAAAAAAAAATAACCTCGTTTTTCATCATTTTTGAACATGGGCTATAGCCTCTACCGTACGGCATACTATAGCACGCCGTTTTTCATAATTTTTGAGGATTTGAAAAAAATTCCAAATTTCAAAAAACATGGGTTATAGCCCATCGTTTTTTGAAATTTTGAAAAAAATTTAACCTCGTTTTTCATCATTTTTGAACATGGGCTATAGCCCCTACCGTACGGCATACTATAGCATGCCGTTTCTCATCATTTTTGAGGATTTGAAAAAAATATCAAAATTTCAAAAAACATGGGTTATAGCCCATCGTTTTTTGAAATTTTGAAAAAAAATGTAACCTCGTTTTTCATCATTTTTGAACATGGGCTATAGCCCCTACCGTACGGCATACTATAGCACGCCGTTTATCATCATTTTTGAGGATTTGAAAAAAATTCAAAATTTCAAAAAACATGGGTTATAACCCATCGTTTTTTGAAAATTTGGATTTTTTTTTTAACCTCGTTTTTCATCATTTTTGAACATGGGCTATAGCCCCTACCGTACGGCATACTATAGCACGCCGTTTTTCATCATTTTTGAGGATTTGAAAAAAATTCAAAATTTCAAAAAACATGGGTTATAGCCCATCGTTTTTTGAAATTTTGAAAAAAAATGTAACCTCGTTTTTCATCATTTTTGAACATGGGCTATAGCCCCTACCGTACGGCATACTATAGCACGCCGTTTTTCATCATTTTTGAGGATTTGAAAAAAATTAAAAATTTCAAAAAACATGGGTTATAGCCCATCGTTTTTTGAAAATTTGAATTTTTTTTTAACCTCGTTTTTCATCATTTTTGAACATGGGCTATAGCCCTTACCGTGCGGCATACTATAGCACGCCGTTTTTCATCATTTTTGAGGATTTGAAAAAAAATCTAAATTTCAAAAAACATGGGTTATAGCCCATCGTTTTTTGAAATTGTGAAAAAAAAGATTTACCTCGTTTTTCATCATTTTTGAACATGGGCTATAGCCCCTACCGTACGGCATACTATAACACACCGTTTTTCATCATTTTTGAGGATTTGAAAAAAATTCAAAATTTCAAAAAACATGGGTTATAGCCCATCGTTTTTTGAAATTTTGAAAAAAAAGTGTAACCTCGTTTTTCATCATTTTTGAACATGGGCTATAGCCCCTACCGTACGGCATACTATAGCACGCCGTTTTTCATCATTTTTGAGGATTTGAAAAAAATTCAAATTTTCAAAAACATGGGTTATAGCCCATCGTTTTTTGAAATAAAAAAAAAAAAAATTAACCTCGTTTTTCATCATTTTTGAACATGGGCTATAGCCTCTACCGTACGGCATACTATAGCACGCCGTTTTTCATAATTTTTGAGGATTTGAAAAAAATTCCAAATTTCAAAAAACATGGGTTATAGCCCATCGTTTTTTGAAATTAAAAAAAAAAATTAACCTCGTTTTTCATCATTTTTGAACATGGGCTATAGCCTCTACCGTACGGCATACTATAGCATGACGTTTCTCATCATTTTTGAGGATTTGAAAAAAATATCAAAATTTCAAAAAACATGGGTTATAGCCCATCGTTTTTTGAAATTTTGAAAAAAAATGTAACCTCGTTTTTCATCATTTTTGAACATGGGCTATAGCCCCTACCGTACGGCATACTATAGCACGCCGTTTTTCATCATTTTTGAGGATTTGAAAAAATTTCAAAATTTCAAAAAACATGGGTTATAACCCATCGTTTTTTGAAAATTTGGATTTTTTTTTTAACCTCGTTTTTCATCATTTTTGAACATGGGCTATAGCCCCTACCGTACGGCATACTATAGCACGCCGTTTTTCATCATTTTTGAGGATTTGAAAAAAATTCAAAATTTCAAAAAACATGGGTTATAGCCCATCGTTTTTTGAAAATTTGAAAAAAAATGTAACCTCGTTTTTCATCATTTTTGAACATGGGCTATAGCCCCTACCGTACGGCATACTATAGCACGCCGTTTTTCATCATTTTTGAGGATTTGAAAAAATTTCAAAATTTCAAAAAACATGGGTTATAACCCATCGTTTTTTGAAAATTTGGATTTTTTTTTTAACCTCGTTTTTCATCATTTTTGAACATGGGCTATAGCCCCTACCGTACGGCATACTATAGCACGCCGTTTTTCATCATTTTTGAGGATTTGAAAAAAATTCAAAATTTCAAAAAACATGGGTTATAGCCCATCGTTTTTTGAAATTTTGAAAAAAAATGTAACCTCGTTTTTCATCATTTTTGAACATGGGCTATAGCCCCTACCGTACGGCATACTATAGCACGCCGTTTTTCATCATTTTTGAGGATTTGAAAAAATTTCAAAATTTCAAAAAACATGGGTTATAGCCCATCGTTTTTTGAAAATTTGAATTTTTTTTTAACCTCGTTTTTCATCATTTTTGAACATGGGCTATAGCCCCTACCGTGCGGCATACTATAGCACGCCGTTTTTCATCATTTTTGAGGATTTGAAAAAAAATCTAAATTTCAAAAAACATGGGTTATAGCCCATCGTTTTTTGAAATTGTGAAAAAAAAGATTTACCTCGTTTTTCATCATTTTTGAACATGGGCTATAGCCCCTACCGTACGGCATACTATAACACACCGTTTTTCATCATTTTTGAGGATTTGAAAAAAATTCAAAATTTCAAAAAACATGGGTTATAGCCCATCGTTTTTTGAAATTTTGAAAAAAAAGTGTAACCTCGTTTTTCATCATTTTTGAACATGGGCTATAGCCCCTACCGTACGGCATACTATAGCACGCCGTTTTTCATCATTTTTGAGGATTTGAAAAAAATTCAAATTTTCAAAAACATGGGTTATAGCCCATCGTTTTTTTAAATTAAAAAAAAAAAATTAACCTCGTTTTTCATCATTTTTGAACATGGGCTATAGCCTCTACCGTACGGCATACTATAGCACGCCGTTTTTCATAATTTTTGAGGATTTGAAAAAAATTCCAAATTTCAAAAAACATGGGTTATAGCCCATCGTTTTTTGAAATTTTGAAAAAAATTTAACCTCGTTTTTCATCATTTTTGAACATGGGCTATAGCCCCTACCGTACGGCATACTATAGCATGCCGTTTCTCATCATTTTTGAGGATTTGAAAAAAATATCAAAATTTCAAAAAACATGGGTTATAGCCCATCGTTTTTTGAAATTTTGAAAAAAAATGTAACCTCGTTTTTCATCATTTTTGAACATGGGCTATAGCCCCTACCGTACGGCATACTATAGCACGCCGTTTTTCATCATTTTTGAGGATTTGAAAAAATTTCAAAATTTCAAAAAACATGGGTTATAACCCATCGTTTTTTGAAAATTTGGATTTTTTTTTTAACCTCGTTTTTCATCATTTTTGAACATGGGCTATAGCCCCTACCGTACGGCATACTATAGCACGCCGTTTTTCATCATTTTTGAGGATTTGAAAAAAATTCAAAATTTCAAAAAACATGGGTTATAGCCCATCGTTTTTTGAAATTTTGAAAAAAAATGTAACCTCGTTTTTCATCATTTTTGAACATGGGCTATAGCCCCTACCGTACGGCATACTATAGCACGCCGTTTTTCATCATTTTTGAGGATTTGAAAAAAATTAAAAATTTCAAAAAACATGGGTTATAGCCCATCGTTTTTTGAAAATTAGACTTTTTTTTTTAACCTCGTTTTTCATCATTTTTGAACATGGGCTATAGCCCCTACCGTACGGCATACTATAGCACGCCGTTTTTCATCATTTTTGAGGATTTGAAAAAAATTCAAAATTTCAAAAAACATGGGTTATAGCCCATCGTTTTTTGAAATTTAGATTTTTTTTTAACCTCGTTTTTCATCATTTTTGAACATGGGCTATAGCCCCTACCGTACGGCATACTATAGCACGCCGTTTTTCATCATTTTTGAGGATTTGAAAAAAAATCAAATTTTCAAAAACATGGGTTATAGCCCATCGTTTTTTGAAAATTTGAAAAAAAATGTAACCTCGTTTTTCATCATTTTTGAACATGGGCTATAGCCCCTACCGTACGGCATACTATAGCACGCCGTTTTTCATCATTTTTGAGGATTTGAAAAAAATTAAAAATTTCAAAAAACATGGGTTATAGCCCATCGTTTTTTGAAAATTAGACTTTTTTTTTTAACCTCGTTTTTCATCATTTTTGAACATGGGCTATAGCCCCTACCGTACGGCATACTATAGCACGCCGTTTTTCATCATTTTTGAGGATTTGAAAAAAATTCAAAATTTCAAAAAACATGGGTTATAGCCCATCGTTTTTTGAAATTTAGATTTTTTTTTAACCTCGTTTTTCATCATTTTTGAACATGGGCTATAGCCACTACCGTACGGCATACTATAGCACGCCGTTTTTCATCATTTTTGAGGATTTGAAAAAAATTCAAAATTTCAAAAAACATCGTTTTTTTTAATTAAAAAAAAAATGTAACCTCGTTTTTCATCATTTTTGAACATGGGCTATAGCCCCTACCGTACGGCATACTATAGCACGCCGTTTTTCATCATTTTTGAGGATTTGAAAAAAATTCAAAATTTCAAAAAACATGGGTTATAGCCCATCGTTTTTTGAAAATTAGATTTTTTTTTTAACCTCGTTTTTCATCATTTTTGAACATGGGCTATAGCCCCTACCGTACGGCATACTATAGCACGCAGTTTTTCATCATTTTTGAGGATTTGAAAAAAATTCAAAATTTCAAAAAACATGGGTTATAGCCCATCGTTTTTTGAAATTTTGATTTTTTTTTAACCTCGTTTTTCATCATTTTTTAACATGGGCTATAGCCCCAACCGTACGGCATACTATAGCACGCCGTTTTTCATCATTTTTGAGGATTTGAAAAAAATTCAAATTTTCAAAAACATGGGTTATAGCCCATCGTTTTTTGAAATTAAAAAAAAAAAAAATTAACCTAGTTTTTCATCATTTTTGAACATGGGCTATAGCCCCTACCGTACGGCATACTATAGCACGCCGTTTTTCATCATTTTTGAGGATTTGAAAAAAATTAAAAATTAAAAAAAACATGGGTTATAGCCCATCGTTTTTTGAAATTTTGAAAAAAAATGTAACCTCGTTTTTCATCATTTTTGAACATGGGCTATAGCCCCTACCGTACGGCATACTATAGCACGCCGTTTTTCATCATTTTTGAGGATTTGAAAAAAATGCAAAATAAAAAAACATGGGTTATAGCCCATCGTTTTTTGAATTTTTTTTTTTTTTTTTTACCTCGTTTTTTATCATTTTTGAACATGGGCTATAGCCCCTACCGTACGGCATACTATAGCACGCCGTTTTTCATCATTTTTGAGGATTTGAAAAAAAAATTAAATTAAAAAAAACATGGGTTATAGCCCATCGTTTTTTGAAATTTTGATTTTTTTTTTTTACCTCGTTTTTCATCATTTTTGAACATGGGCTATAGCCCCTACCGTACGGCATACTATAGCATGCCGTTTTTCATCATTTTTGAGGATTTGAAAAAAATTAAAAATTAAAAAAAACATGGGTTATAGCCCATCGTTTTTTGAAATTTTGAATTTTTTTTTAACCTCGTTTTTCATCATTTTTGAACATGGGCTATAGCCCTATGATGAAAAACTAGGTTTAAAAAAAATCTAATTTTCAAAAAACGATGGGCTATAACCCATGTTTTTTTAAAATTTGATTTTTTTTCAAATCCTCAAAAATGATGAAAAACGGCGTGCTATAGTATGCCGTACGGTAGGGGCTATAGCCCATGTTCAAAAAATATGAAAAACGAGGTTAAAAAAAAAATCAAAATTTCAAAAAACGATGGGCTATAACCCATGTTTTATTTTTTATTTTTATTTTTCAAATCCTCAAAAATGATGAAAAACGGCGTGCTATAGTATGCCGTATGGTAGGGGCTATAGCCCATGTTCAAAAATGATAAAAAACGAGGTTAAAAAAAAAATCTAATTTTCAAAAAACGATGGGCTATAACCTATGTTTTTGAAATGTTGAAATTTTTTCAAATCCTCAAAAATGATGAAAAACGGCGTGCTATAGTATGCCGTACGGTAGGGGCTAGAGCCCATGTTCAAAAATGATGAAAAATTAGGTAAATTTTTTTTTTCAAATTTTAAAAAAACGATGGGCTATAACCCATGTTTTTTGAAATTTTGAATTTTTTTCAAATCCTCAAAAATGATGAAAAACGGCGTGCTATAGTATGCCGTACGGTAGGTGCTATAGCCCATGTTCAAAAATGATGAAAAATGAGGTTACATTTTTTTTTCAAAATTTCAAAAAATGATGGGCTATAACCCATGTTCAAAAATGATGAAAAACGAGGTTACAAAAAAAATCAAATTTTCAAAAAACGATGGGCTATAACCCATGTTTTTTTTTAATTTGAATTTTTTTCAAATCCTCAAAAATGATGAAAAACGGCGTGCTATAGTATGCCGTACGGTAGGGGCTATAGCCCATGTTCAAAAATGATGAAAAACGAGGTTAATTTTTTTTTAAAAATTTCAAAAAACGATGGGCTATAACCCATGTTTTTGAAATTTTGATTTTTTTTCAAATCCTCAAAAATGATGAAAAACGGCGTGCTATAGTATGCCGTACGGTAGGTGCTATAGCCCATGTTTAAAAATGATGAAAAACGAGGTTACATTTTTTTTTCAAAATTTCAAAAATCGATGGGCTATAACCCATGTTTTTGAAATTTTGAATTTTTTTCAAATCCTCAAAAATGATGAAAAACGGCGTGCTATAGTATACCGTACGGTAGGGGCTATAGCCCATGGTAAAAAATGATGAAAAACGAGGTTTAAAAAAAAAAAAAAAAAAAAAAAAAAACGATGGGCTATAACCTATGTTTTTTTAAAATTTGAAATTTTTTCAAATCCTCAAAAATGATGAAAAAGGGCGTGCTATAGTATGCCGTACGGTAGGGGGTATAGCCCATGTTCAAAAATGAAGAAAAACGAGGTTAAAAAGAATAATCTAATTTTCAAAAAACGATGGGCTATAACCCATGTTTTTTGAAAATTTGATTTTTTTTCAAATCCTCAAAAATGATGGAAAACAGCGTGCTATAGTATGCCGTACGGTAGGGGCTATAGCCCATGTTCAAAAATGATGAAAAACGAGGTTAATTTTTTTTTCAAAATTTCAAAAAACGATGGGCTATAACCCATGTTTTTGAAATTTTGATTTTTTTTCAAATCCTCAAAAATGATGAAAACCGGCGTGCTATAGTATGCCGTACGGTAGGGGCTATAGCCCATGTTCAAAAATGATAAATAACGAGGTTAAAAAAAAAAAAAAAAATCTAAAAACGATGGGCTATAACCTATGTTTTTTAATTTTTTTAATTTTTTCAAATCCTCAAAAATGATGAAAAAGGGCCTGCTATAGTATGCCGTACGGTAGGGGCTATAGCCCATGTTCAAAAATGAAGAAAAACGAGGTTAAAAAAAATAATCTAATTTTCAAAAAACGATGGGCTATAACCCATGTTTTTTGAAATTTTGATTTTTTTTCAAATCCTCAAAAATGATGGAAAACAGCGTGCTATAGTATGCCGTACGGTAGGGGCTATAGCCCATGTTCAAAAATGATGAAAAACGAGGTTAATTTTTTTTTCAAAATTTCAAAAAACGATGGGCTATAACCCATGTTTTTGAAATTTTGATTTTTTTTCAAATCCTCAAAAATGATGAAAACCGGCGTGCTATAGTATGCTGTACGGTAGGGGCTATAGCCCATGTTCAAAAATGATGAATAACGAGGTTAAAAAAAAAAAAAAAAATCAAAAAACGATGGGCTATAACCTATGTTTTTTAATTTTTTTAATTTTTTCAAATCCTCAAAAATGATGAAAAACGGCGTGCTATAGTATGCCGTACGGTAGAGGCTATAGCCCATGTTCAAAAATGATGAATAACGAGGTTAAAAAAACAAAAAAAAAAAAAAAAAAACGATGGGCTATAACCTATGTTTTTTGAAAATTTGAATTTTTTTCAAATCCTCAAAAATGATGAAAAAGGGCGTGCTATAGTATGCCGTACGGTAGGGGGTATAGCCCATGTTCAAAAATGAAGAAAAACGAGGTTAAAAAGAATAATCTAATTTTCAAAAAACGATGGGCTATAACCCATGTTTTTTGAAAATTTGATTTTTTTTCAAATCCTCAAAAATGATGGAAAACAGCGTGCTATAGTATGCCGTACGGTAGGGGCTATAGCCCATGTTCAAAAATGATGAAAAACGAGGTTAATTTTTTTTTCAAAATTTCAAAAAACGATGGGCTATAACCCATGTTTTTGAAATTTTGATTTTTTTTCAAATCCTCAAAAATGATGAAAACCGGCGTGCTATAGTATGCCGTACGGTAGGGGCTATAGCCCATGTTCAAAAATGATAAATAACGAGGTTAAAAAAAAAAAAAAAAATCAAAAAACGATGGGCTATAACCTATGTTTTTTAATTTTTTTAATTTTTTCAAATCCTCAAAAATGATGAAAAAGGGCGTGCTATAGTATGCCGTACGGTAGGGGCTATAGCCCATGTTCAAAAATGATGAATAACGAGGTTAAAAAAAAAAAAAAAAAAAAAAAAAACGATGGGCTATAACCTATGTTTTTTGAAAATTTGAAATTTTTTCAAATCCTCAAAAATGATGAAAAAGGGCGTGCTATAGTATGCCGTACGGTAGGGGGTATAGCCCATGTTCAAAAATGAAGAAAAACGAGGTTAAAAAGAATAATCTAATTTTCAAAAAACGATGGGCTATAACCCATGTTTTTTGAAAATTTGATTTTTTTTCAAATCCTCAAAAATGATGGAAAACAGCGTGCTATAGTATGCCGTACGGTAGGGGCTATAGCCCATGTTCAAAAATGATGAAAAACGAGGTTAATTTTTTTTTCAAAATTTCAAAAAACGATGGGCTATAACCCATGTTTTTGAAATTTTGATTTTTTTTCAAATCCTCAAAAATGATGAAAACCGGCGTGCTATAGTATGCCGTACGGTAGGGGCTATAGCCCATGTTCAAAAATGATAAATAACGAGGTTAAAAAAAAAAAAAAAAATCAAAAAACGATGGGCTATAACCTATGTTTTTTAATTTTTTTAATTTTTTCAAATCCTCAAAAATGATGAAAAAGGGCGTGCTATAGTATGCCGTACGGTAGGGGCTATAGCCCATGTTCAAAAATGAAGAAAAACGAGGTTAAAAAAAATAATCTAATTTTCAAAAAACGATGGGCTATAACCCATGTTTTTTGAAATTTTGATTTTTTTTCAAATCCTCAAAAATGATGGAAAACAGCGTGCTATAGTATGCCGTACGGTAGGGGCTATAGCCCATGTTCAAAAATGATGAAAAACGAGGTTAATTTTTTTTTCAAAATTTCAAAAAACGATGGGCTATAACCCATGTTTTTGAAATTTTGATTTTTTTTCAAATCCTCAAAAATGATGAAAACCGGCGTGCTATAGTATGCCGTACGGTAGGGGCTATAGCCCATGTTCAAAAATGATGAATAACGAGGTTAAAAAAAAAAAAAAAAATCAAAAAACGATGGGCTATAACCTATGTTTTTTAATTTTTTTAATTTTTTCAAATCCTCAAAAATGATGAAAAACTGCGTGCTATAGTATGCCGTACGGTAGGGGCTATAGCCCACGTTCAAAAATGATGAATAACGAGGTTAAAAAAAAATCAAAATTTCAAAAAACTATGGGCTATAACCCATGTTTTTTGAAATTTTGAATTTTTTTCAAATCCTCAAAAATGATGAAAAACGGCGTGCTATAGTATACCGTACGGTAGGGGCTATAGCCCATGTTCAAAAATGATGAAAAACGAGGTTAAAAAAAAATCTAATTTTCAAAAAACGATGGGCTATAACCCATGTTTTTTGAATTTTTTATTTTTTTTTAAATCCTCAAAAATGATGAAAAATGGCGTGCTATAGTATGCCGTACGGTAGGGGCTATAGCCCATGTTCAAAAATGATGAAAAACGAGGTTAAATTTTTTTTCAAAATTTCAAAAAACGATGGGCTATAACCCATGTTTTTGAAATTTTGATTTTTTTTCAAATCCTCAAAAATGATGAAAACCGGCGTGCTATAGTATGCCGTACGGTAGGGGCTATAGCCCATGTTCAAAAATGATGAATAACGAGGTTAAAAAAAAATCAAAATAAAAAAAAACGATGGGTTATAACCTATGTTTTTGAATTTTTTTATTTTTTTCAAATCCTCAAAAAGGATGAAAAACGGCGTGCTATAGTATGCCGTACGGTAGGGGCTATAGCCCATGTTCAAAAATGATGAATAACAAGGTTAAAAAAAATCAAAATTTCAAAAAACGATGGGCTATAACCTATGTTTTTGAAATTTTGAATTTTTTTCAAATCCTCAAAAATTATGAAAAACGGCGTGCTATAGTATGCCGTACGGTAGGGGCTATAGCCCATGTTCAAAAATGATGAAAAACGAGGTTAAAAAGAAAATCAAAATTTAAAAAAACGATGGGCTATAACCCATGTTCTTTGAAATTTTGATTTTTTTTCAAATCCTCAAAAATGATGAAAAACGGCGTGCTATAGTATGCCGTACGGTAGGGGCTATAGCCCATGTTCAAAAATGATGAAAAACTAGGTTAATTTTTTTTTTTCAAAATTTCAAAAAAACGATGGGCTATAACCCATGTTTTTTGAATTTTAGAATTTTTTTCAAATCCTCAAAAATGATGAAAAACGGCGTGCTATAGTATGCCGTACGGTAGGGGCTATAGCCCATGTTCAAAAATGATGAAAAACGAGGTTAAATTTTTTTTAAAATTTAAAAAAAACGATGGGCTATAACCCATGTTTTTTTTAATTTTGAATTTTTTTCAAATCCTCAAAAATGATGAAAAACGGCGTGCTATAGTATGCTGTACGGTAGGGGCTATAGCCCATGTTCAAAAATGAAAAACGAGGTCATTTTTTTTTTCAAAATTTAAAAAAACGATGGGCTATAACCCATGTTTTTTGAAAATTTGATTTTTTTTCAAATCCTCAAAAATGATAAAAAAACGGCGTGCTATAGTATGCCGTACGGTAGGGGCTATAGCCCATGGTTTTATAGTTTCATAGTATGCAAACACAGTAAAGAACCTGGGGGTTATCATCTATGAAAAGGCAACAGAATGAGCAGAAAATAAAAATGAACCATGTAAATACAACAAATTGAGCAGAGCACTGCAGGGAGTCGAACCCCATTCCGGTAAACCAGAAGTACCACAACCAGTGCCTTAGTTTTTGTTTTGTTGTACGAGGTCCATTCGTTGAAATGTAAATTTTGCATTTCAACAGTAAAGTCATTTCACAATTTACATTGTAGGCAATAATTAACGATATGGCACCAGGCCAAAGCCATGGGGAGAGTGTGTGTGAGTCAGTTTGTTAACAGCTAATCTCCAGCACCATTAACCCGGTCGATGCCAAATTTTGTACACACACTCCCTGGATGCCAACGATGAACCTCTGCCCCAAATTTTCCAGAACGGCCTGTTATAGCGCCACACATTTTTTATGCCCTCCGTGACCATGGACTTTAGCCTTTCGCTTTTCTGCGATTTAACCTTTTTTCAAATCCTCAACAATGATGAAGAATCGCGCACTATAGCGTGCCACTTAATGACCTTGACCAATATCAATGACCTTGAGCAGTATAAATTACCTTCAATAAGGCTAGTAAATGACATTGACCAGTATAAATGACCTTGACAAGTACAAATGACCTTGACCAGTATAAATGACCTTCACCAGTATAAATGACCGTGACCAGTATATGACTGTGACCAGTATAAATTACCTTCATGAGACTAGTAAATGACCTTGACCAGTATAAATGACCTTTATAAGACTAGTAAATGATCTTCCCCAGTATAAATGACCTTGACCAGTATGCGGTCCGTGACCATGGACTATAGCCTTTTGCTTTTCCTTGATTTTCACCTTTAAAAAATCCTCAACAATGATGAAGAATCGCGCACAATAGCGCGCCGCTCAATGACCTGAGACCATGGACCAATGAATGAAATACAACACATTGAGCAGGGCACTGCAGGGAGTTGAACCCCGTTCCGGTAAACCAGAAGTCCGACACCAGTGCCTTAGTTTTTGTGTTGTTGTTCATTTAAAGGTCCAGGTGTGCATACGCATGTGCGCCTGTGCGTGTGTAGGTGCATGTGTGCATGTGTGTGTGCACGCTTCACCACTGTTGGACCCCATGGGGATCAAGGACCTCAGGGAGCCACCCATAATTCACAACGGTCACAGCGAACTCTGTTGCATCACAACTGGTGGCCAACAGTCGTAACCAACACCGCCGCCGACCCAAAGGAGAATACAATCGTACAGTGGTATCAGACCAACCACAATCAGCCAGCTCTCAAACCAAACCCTTCGACCTAGAAGAACTCGAAACTGCAATGGGAAAGTTGAAACCCGGAAAAGCAGCAGGGATTGATGACATACTGGCAGAAATGATACAGCACCTGGAACCTAACGCAAACACCTGGCTCGTGGGGATGCTGAACACATGCATGGCACAGAAAACCATCCCTTCTGTCTGGAGAAAGGCCAAAGTGGTTGCAATCCCCAAACCTGGCAAAGACACATCATCCTCAAAGAGCTACCGACCCATTTCCCTCCTCTGCATCACCTACAAGAGAGGCTGCTACTCCAACGCCTCATACCACTCATAGAAACCAAGCTGACTAAAGACCAAGCTGGTTTCCGTCCTGTCCTGTGCTGGACAGAGCTCAACCTCACCCAACACATTGAGGATGGGTTTGAGGGAAAACAAATAACTGGAGCAGCAACTGGATGGCGAAGCAAGCACGCAGGCAGCTTGTGCCTGCCTGCGTGCCTGCCTGCCTTCCTGCCTGCCTTCCTCATATGGAAGCTGCATAGTTGACTTTGTGTGTGTCTTTCTTTTTCTGTCTGTCTTTCTTAGGATGAAGATCAAGGTAGACGCCGTTGGAAGGCTCAACACAAGCCGATGCCCCTAGAGATCCATCCCAAAGCTTCCCTCAGGGAGCCCAGCAAGCCAGCTAGCCAGCAAGCCCGCCCAGTCAGCCAACGCAGCCAGCCAGCTCCGCCAGTCAGCCAGTGTAGAAAGTCAGGCTGACAAGCCAGAGCATATCAGCCCTTGCAGTCCGCCATTGCAGCCATACCAGCCTTGCTCAGTCAGCTCAGCCAGGCCTCTCTCGAGGCCTGGCTCTCTGTCTGCCTGGCCCGGTCTGCCCTGCCCTGCCTTGCAGCAACAGAACCAGCCTTGCTAGCAAGCCAGCCAGCTCAGAATACGAGCTCAGCAAGCCAGCGTAGCTGGCAAGCACGCAGTTAGTCTTAACCAGTTTCAGACAGGCAGGCCAAGGCAGACAGACAGGAAGACCGAGGCGCCTAGGCAGGCAGACAGGCCAGGAAGGCAACAAAGTGCAGGCAGGGGGACTATCCGGCCTAAGGCTGCGCTGCAAGGGTTGGAGCCTGGCCAGCTCCTGCTGATCTCCGCTGAGTGGCTGTGGCTGCACAGTAAGGCTGCAGTAACCTAGTCTGGGCTTGTTGCTGCACTGGCTTGCTCAGCTCGCATTCTGAGCTGGCTGGCTTGCCAGAAAGGCTGGTTCTGTTGCTGCAAGGCAGGGCGGGGCAGACCGGGCCAGGCAGACAGAGAGCCAGGCCTCGAGAGAGGCCTGGCTGAGCTGACTGAGCAAGGCTGGCATGGCTGCAGTGGCTGACTGCAAGGGCTGATATGGTCTGGCTTGGCAGCCTGACTATCTACACTGGCTGACTGGCGGAGCTGACTGGCTGCGTTCGCTGACTGGGCAGGCTTGCTGGCTAGCTGGCTTGCTGGGCTCCCTGAGGGAAGCTATGGGATGGATCTCTAGGGGCATCGGCTTGTGTTGAGCCTTCCAACGGCGTCTACCTTGATCTCCGTCCTAAGAAAGAAAGACAGAAAAAGAAAGACACACACAAACCCAACTATGCAGCTTCCACCTGAGGAACCGAGACGCGAAAAAAGAACTGAGCGTCACTTGGGATGGTCACAAACTCTCCAACCATACCCACCCCATGTATCTTGGAGTTACACTGGACAGGACACTCTTCTTCAAAAAACACCTGGAGAACACAAAAGCCACGGTCAACACCCACAATAACATCCTGTGAAAACTAGTGAACTCCAAGAGGGGCGCAGACCCACAAACAATTCGTGCAACTGCCATGGCCCTGTCTTTCTCTACAGCAGAGTATGCCTGCTCAAGCTGGAGCCGATCATGTCACACCAAATTGGTCGACACAGCCCTAAATGACACCTGTCGCATCAAGATGCGTCAAGACAACACCTGTCCCGTGCCTTTATGCGCTAGCCGGCACCTCCCCCCACACATCAGGCGACTGTGTATCGCTCAAGATGAATGGAGAACACAGGAGATAGACAGTGAAGTTGGGAATGAACGAAGGAAAGTCTGGAATGAAATGATAGAGAACACCTCACACACACATAGTTTCCTTTCGTGGCTGTTTACATTCGAGGGTCGCCGGTCCTCTCGAACGGAACAGTTTAACGTCATGCCCAGGACGAAAAGATATAGAGAACACCAACATGACAAATAACAGTAGGAAGGCATGGGCCACAATCCACCGTCTTGGCAAAGACCACACCACCCATAATTCACAACGGTCACAGCAAACTCTATTGCATCACAACTGGTGTAGTTATTGGATGGAGCCCGCACACCACCAAAAAAAGAAAAACAACATACTATAGTATGCCCTCCGTGACCATGGACTTTAGCCTTTCGCTTTTCTGCGATTTAACCTTTTTTCAAATCCTCAACAATGATGAAGAATCGCGCACTATAGCGTGCCACTAATGACCTTGACCAATATCAATGACCTTGAGCAGTATAAATTACCTTCAATAAGGCTAGTAAATGACCTTGACCAGTATAAATGACCTTGACAAGTACAAATGACCTTGACCAGTATAAATGACCTTCACCAGTATAAATGACCGTGACCAGTATATGACTGTGACCAGTATAAATTACCTTCATGAGACTAGTAAATGACCTTGACCAGTATAAATGACCTTTATAAGACTAGTAAATGATCTTCCCCAGTATAAATGACCTTGACCAGTATGCAGTCCGTGACCATGGACTATAGCCTTTTGCTTTTCCTTGATTTTCACCTTTAAAAAATCCTCAACAATGATGAAGAATCGCGCACAATAGCGCGCCGCTCAATGACCTGAGACCATGGACCAATGAATGAAATACAACACATTGAGCAGGGCACTGCAGGGAGTTGAACCCCGTTCCGGTAAACCAGAAGTCCGACACCAGTGCCTTAGTTTTTGTGTTGTTGTTCATTTAAAGGTCCAGGTGTGCATACGCATGTGCGCCTGTGCGTGTGTAGGTGCATGTGTGCATGTGTGTGTGCACGCTTCACCACTGTTGGACCCCATGGGGATCAAGGACCTCAGGGAGCCACCCATAATTCACAACGGTCACAGCGAACTCTGTTGCATCACAACTGGTGGCCAACAGTCGTAACCAACACCGCCGCCGACCCAAAGGAGAATACAATCGTACAGTGGTATCAGACCAACCACAATCAGCCAGCTCTCAAACCAAACCCTTCGACCTAGAAGAACTCGAAACTGCAATGGGAAAGTTGAAACCCGGAAAAGCAGCAGGGATTGATGACATACTGGCAGAAATGATACAGCACCTGGAACCTAACGCAAACACCTGGCTCGTGGGGATGCTGAACACATGCATGGCACAGAAAACCATCCCTTCTGTCTGGAGAAAGGCCAAAGTGGTTGCAATCCCCAAACCTGGCAAAGACCCATCATCCTCAAAGAGCTACCGACCCATTTCCCTCCTCTGCATCACCTACAAGAGAGGCTGCTACTCCAACGCCTCATACCACTCATAGAAACCAAGCTGACTAAAGACCAAGCTGGTTTCCGTCCTGTCCTGTGCTGGACAGAGCTCAACCTCACCCAACACATTGAGGATGGGTTTGAGGGAAAACAAATAACTGGAGCAGCAACTGGAGGGCGAAGCAAGCACGCAGGCAGCTTGTGCCTGCCTGCGTGCCTGCCTGCCTTCCTGCCTGCCTTCCTCATGTGGAAGCTGCATAGTTGACTTTGTGTGTGTCTTTCTTTTTCTGTCTGTCTTTCTTAGGATGAAGATCAAGGTAGACGCCGTTGGAAGGCTCAACACAAGCCGATGCCCCTAGAGATCCATCCCAAAGCTTCCCTCAGGGAGTCCAGCAAGCCAGCTAGCCAGCAAGCCCGCCCAGTCAGCCAACGCAGCCAGCCAGCTCCGCCAGTCAGCCAGTGTAGAAAGTCAGGCTGACAAGCCAGAGCATATCAGCCCTTGCAGTCCGCCATTGCAGCCATACCAGCCTTGCTCAGTCAGCTCAGCCAGGCCTCTCTCGAGGCCTGGCTCTCTGTCTGCCTGGCCCGGTCTGCCCTGCCCTGCCTTGCAGCAACAGAACCAGCCTTGCTAGCAAGCCAGCCAGCTCAGAATACGAGCTCAGCAAGCCAGCGCAGCTGGCAAGCACGCAGTTAGTCTTAACCAGTTTCAGACCGGCAGGCCAAGGCAGACAGACAGGAAGACCGAGGCGCCTAGGCAGGCAGACAGGCCAGGAAGGCAACAAAGTGCAGGCAGGGGGACTATCCGGCCTAAGGCTGCGCTGCAAGGGTTGGAGCCTGGCCAGCTCCTGCTGATCTCCGCTGAGTGGCTGTGGCTGCACAGTAAGGCTGCAGTAACCTAGTCTGGGCTTGTTGCTGCACTGGCTTGCTCAGCTCGCATTCTGAGCTGGCTGGCTTGCCAGAAAGGCTGGTTCTGTTGCTGCAAGGCAGGGCGGGGCAGACCGGGCCAGGCAGACAGAGAGCCAGGCCTCGAGAGAGGCCTGGCTGAGCTGACTGAGCAAGGCTGGCATGGCTGCAGTGGCTGACTGCAAGGGCTGATATGGTCTGGCTTGGCAGCCTGACTATCTACACTGGCTGACTGGCGGAGCTGACTGGCTGCGTTCGCTGACTGGGCAGGCTTGCTGGCTAGCTGGCTTGCTGGGCTCCCTGAGGGAAGCTTTGGGATGGATCTCTAGGGGCATCGGCTTGTGTTGAGCCTTCCAACGGCGTCTACCTTGATCTCCGTCCTAAGAAAGAAAGACAGAAAAAGAAAGACACACACAAACCCAACTATGCAGCTTCCACACACACATGCATGGCACAGAAAACCATCCCTTCTGTCTGGAGAAAGGCCAAAGTGGTTGCAATCCCCAAACCTGGCAAAGACACATCATCCTCAAAGAGCTACCGACCCATTTCCCTCCTCTGCATCACCTACAAGAGAGGCTGCTACTCCAACGCCTCATACCACTCATAGAAACCAAGCTGACTAAAGACCAAGCTGGTTTCCGTCCTGTCCTGTGCTGGACAGAGCTCAACCTCACCCAACACATTGAGGATGGGTTTGAGGGAAAACAAATAACTGGAGCAGCAACTGGATGGCGAAGCAAGCACGCAGGCAGCTTGTGCCTGCCTGCGTGCCTGCCTGCCTTCCTGCCTGCCTTCCTCATATGGAAGCTGCATAGTTGACTTTGTGTGTGTCTTTCTTTTTCTGTCTGTCTTTCTTAGGATGAAGATCAAGGTAGACGCCGTTGGAAGGCTCAACACAAGCCGATGCCCCTAGAGATCCATCCCAAAGCTTCCCTCAGGGAGCCCAGCAAGCCAGCTAGCCAGCAAGCCCGCCCAGTCAGCCAACGCAGCCAGCCAGCTCCGCCAGTCAGCCAGTGTAGAAAGTCAGGCTGACAAGCCAGAGCATATCAGCCCTTGCAGTCCGCCATTGCAGCCATACCAGCCTTGCTCAGTCAGCTCAGCCAGGCCTCTCTCGAGGCCTGGCTCTCTGTCTGCCTGGCCCGGTCTGCCCTGCCCTGCCTTGCAGCAACAGAACCAGCCTTGCTAGCAAGCCAGCCAGCTCAGAATACGAGCTCAGCAAGCCAGCGTAGCTGGCAAGCACGCAGTTAGTCTTAACCAGTTTCAGACAGGCAGGCCAAGGCAGACAGACAGGAAGACCGAGGCGCCTAGGCAGGCAGACAGGCCAGGAAGGCAACAAAGTGCAGGCAGGGGGACTATCCGGCCTAAGGCTGCGCTGCAAGGGTTGGAGCCTGGCCAGCTCCTGCTGATCTCCGCTGAGTGGCTGTGGCTGCACAGTAAGGCTGCAGTAACCTAGTCTGGGCTTGTTGCTGCACTGGCTTGCTCAGCTCGCATTCTGAGCTGGCTGGCTTGCCAGAAAGGCTGGTTCTGTTGCTGCAAGGCAGGGCGGGGCAGACCGGGCCAGGCAGACAGAGAGCCAGGCCTCGAGAGAGGCCTGGCTGAGCTGACTGAGCAAGGCTGGCATGGCTGCAGTGGCTGACTGCAAGGGCTGATATGGTCTGGCTTGGCAGCCTGACTATCTACACTGGCTGACTGGCGGAGCTGACTGGCTGCGTTCGCTGACTGGGCAGGCTTGCTGGCTAGCTGGCTTGCTGGGCTCCCTGAGGGAAGCTATGGGATGGATCTCTAGGGGCATCGGCTTGTGTTGAGCCTTCCAACGGCGTCTACCTTGATCTCCGTCCTAAGAAAGAAAGACAGAAAAAGAAAGACACACACAAACCCAACTATGCAGCTTCCACCTGAGGAACCGAGACGCGAAAAAAGAACTGAGCGTCACTTGGGATGGTCACAAACTCTCCAACCATACCCACCCCATGTATCTTGGAGTTACACTGGACAGGACACTCTTCTTCAAAAAACACCTGGAGAACACAAAAGCCACGGTCAACACCCACAATAACATCCTGTGAAAACTAGTGAACTCCAAGAGGGGCGCAGACCCACAAACAATTCGTGCAACTGCCATGGCCCTGTCTTTCTCTACAGCAGAGTATGCCTGCTCAAGCTGGAGCCGATCATGTCACACCAAATTGGTCGACACAGCCCTAAATGACACCTGTCGCATCAAGATGCGTCAAGACAACACCTGTCCCGTGCCTTTATGCGCTAGCCGGCACCTCCCCCCACACATCAGGCGACTGTGTATCGCTCAAGATGAATGGAGAACACAGGAGATAGACAGTGAAGTTGGGAATGAACGAAGGAAAGTCTGGAATGAAATGATAGAGAACACCTCACACACACATAGTTTCCTTTCGTGGCTGTTTACATTCGAGGGTCGCCGGTCCTCTCGAACGGAACAGTTTAACGTCATGCCCAGGACGAAAAGATATAGAGAACACCAACATGACAAATAACAGTAGGAAGGCATGGGCCACAATCCACCGTCTTGGCAAAGACCACACCACCCATAATTCACAACGGTCACAGCAAACTCTATTGCATCACAACTGGTGTAGTTATTGGATGGAGCCCGCACACCACCAAAAAAAGAAAAACAACATACTATAGTATGCCCTCCGTGACCATGGACTTTAGCCTTTCGCTTTTCTGCGATTTAACCTTTTTTCAAATCCTCAACAATGATGAAGAATCGCGCACTATAGCGTGCCACTAATGACCTTGACCAATATCAATGACCTTGAGCAGTATAAATTACCTTCAATAAGGCTAGTAAATGACCTTGACCAGTATAAATGACCTTGACAAGTACAAATGACCTTGACCAGTATAAATGACCTTCACCAGTATAAATGACCGTGACCAGTATATGACTGTGACCAGTATAAATTACCTTCATGAGACTAGTAAATGACCTTGACCAGTATAAATGACCTTTATAAGACTAGTAAATGATCTTCCCCAGTATAAATGACCTTGACCAGTATGCAGTCCGTGACCATGGACTATAGCCTTTTGCTTTTCCTTGATTTTCACCTTTAAAAAATCCTCAACAATGATGAAGAATCGCGCACAATAGCGCGCCGCTCAATGACCTGAGACCATGGACCAATGAATGAAATACAACACATTGAGCAGGGCACTGCAGGGAGTTGAACCCCGTTCCGGTAAACCAGAAGTCCGACACCAGTGCCTTAGTTTTTGTGTTGTTGTTCATTTAAAGGTCCAGGTGTGCATACGCATGTGCGCCTGTGCGTGTGTAGGTGCATGTGTGCATGTGTGTGTGCACGCTTCACCACTGTTGGACCCCATGGGGATCAAGGACCTCAGGGAGCCACCCATAATTCACAACGGTCACAGCGAACTCTGTTGCATCACAACTGGTGGCCAACAGTCGTAACCAACACCGCCGCCGACCCAAAGGAGAATACAATCGTACAGTGGTATCAGACCAACCACAATCAGCCAGCTCTCAAACCAAACCCTTCGACCTAGAAGAACTCGAAACTGCAATGGGAAAGTTGAAACCCGGAAAAGCAGCAGGGATTGATGACATACTGGCAGAAATGATACAGCACCTGGAACCTAACGCAAACACCTGGCTCGTGGGGATGCTGAACACATGCATGGCACAGAAAACCATCCCTTCTGTCTGGAGAAAGGCCAAAGTGGTTGCAATCCCCAAACCTGGCAAAGACCCATCATCCTCAAAGAGCTACCGACCCATTTCCCTCCTCTGCATCACCTACAAGAGAGGCTGCTACTCCAACGCCTCATACCACTCATAGAAACCAAGCTGACTAAAGACCAAGCTGGTTTCCGTCCTGTCCTGTGCTGGACAGAGCTCAACCTCACCCAACACATTGAGGATGGGTTTGAGGGAAAACAAATAACTGGAGCAGCAACTGGAGGGCGAAGCAAGCACGCAGGCAGCTTGTGCCTGCCTGCGTGCCTGCCTGCCTTCCTGCCTGCCTTCCTCATGTGGAAGCTGCATAGTTGACTTTGTGTGTGTCTTTCTTTTTCTGTCTGTCTTTCTTAGGATGAAGATCAAGGTAGACGCCGTTGGAAGGCTCAACACAAGCCGATGCCCCTAGAGATCCATCCCAAAGCTTCCCTCAGGGAGTCCAGCAAGCCAGCTAGCCAGCAAGCCCGCCCAGTCAGCCAACGCAGCCAGCCAGCTCCGCCAGTCAGCCAGTGTAGAAAGTCAGGCTGACAAGCCAGAGCATATCAGCCCTTGCAGTCCGCCATTGCAGCCATACCAGCCTTGCTCAGTCAGCTCAGCCAGGCCTCTCTCGAGGCCTGGCTCTCTGTCTGCCTGGCCCGGTCTGCCCTGCCCTGCCTTGCAGCAACAGAACCAGCCTTGCTAGCAAGCCAGCCAGCTCAGAATACGAGCTCAGCAAGCCAGCGCAGCTGGCAAGCACGCAGTTAGTCTTAACCAGTTTCAGACCGGCAGGCCAAGGCAGACAGACAGGAAGACCGAGGCGCCTAGGCAGGCAGACAGGCCAGGAAGGCAACAAAGTGCAGGCAGGGGGACTATCCGGCCTAAGGCTGCGCTGCAAGGGTTGGAGCCTGGCCAGCTCCTGCTGATCTCCGCTGAGTGGCTGTGGCTGCACAGTAAGGCTGCAGTAACCTAGTCTGGGCTTGTTGCTGCACTGGCTTGCTCAGCTCGCATTCTGAGCTGGCTGGCTTGCCAGAAAGGCTGGTTCTGTTGCTGCAAGGCAGGGCGGGGCAGACCGGGCCAGGCAGACAGAGAGCCAGGCCTCGAGAGAGGCCTGGCTGAGCTGACTGAGCAAGGCTGGCATGGCTGCAGTGGCTGACTGCAAGGGCTGATATGGTCTGGCTTGGCAGCCTGACTATCTACACTGGCTGACTGGCGGAGCTGACTGGCTGCGTTCGCTGACTGGGCAGGCTTGCTGGCTAGCTGGCTTGCTGGGCTCCCTGAGGGAAGCTTTGGGATGGATCTCTAGGGGCATCGGCTTGTGTTGAGCCTTCCAACGGCGTCTACCTTGATCTCCGTCCTAAGAAAGAAAGACAGAAAAAGAAAGACACACACAAACCCAACTATGCAGCTTCCACACACACATGCATGGCACAGAAAACCATCCCTTCTGTCTGGAGAAAGGCCAAAGTGGTTGCAATCCCCAAACCTGGCAAAGACACATCATCCTCAAAGAGCTACCGACCCATTTCCCTCCTCTGCATCACCTACAAGAGAGGCTGCTACTCCAACGCCTCATACCACTCATAGAAACCAAGCTGACTAAAGACCAAGCTGGTTTCCGTCCTGTCCTGTGCTGGACAGAGCTCAACCTCACCCAACACATTGAGGATGGGTTTGAGGGAAAACAAATAACTGGAGCAGCAACTGGATGGCGAAGCAAGCACGCAGGCAGCTTGTGCCTGCCTGCGTGCCTGCCTGCCTTCCTGCCTGCCTTCCTCATATGGAAGCTGCATAGTTGACTTTGTGTGTGTCTTTCTTTTTCTGTCTGTCTTTCTTAGGATGAAGATCAAGGTAGACGCCGTTGGAAGGCTCAACACAAGCCGATGCCCCTAGAGATCCATCCCAAAGCTTCCCTCAGGGAGCCCAGCAAGCCAGCTAGCCAGCAAGCCCGCCCAGTCAGCCAACGCAGCCAGCCAGCTCCGCCAGTCAGCCAGTGTAGAAAGTCAGGCTGACAAGCCAGAGCATATCAGCCCTTGCAGTCCGCCATTGCAGCCATACCAGCCTTGCTCAGTCAGCTCAGCCAGGCCTCTCTCGAGGCCTGGCTCTCTGTCTGCCTGGCCCGGTCTGCCCTGCCCTGCCTTGCAGCAACAGAACCAGCCTTGCTAGCAAGCCAGCCAGCTCAGAATACGAGCTCAGCAAGCCAGCGTAGCTGGCAAGCACGCAGTTAGTCTTAACCAGTTTCAGACAGGCAGGCCAAGGCAGACAGACAGGAAGACCGAGGCGCCTAGGCAGGCAGACAGGCCAGGAAGGCAACAAAGTGCAGGCAGGGGGACTATCCGGCCTAAGGCTGCGCTGCAAGGGTTGGAGCCTGGCCAGCTCCTGCTGATCTCCGCTGAGTGGCTGTGGCTGCACAGTAAGGCTGCAGTAACCTAGTCTGGGCTTGTTGCTGCACTGGCTTGCTCAGCTCGCATTCTGAGCTGGCTGGCTTGCCAGAAAGGCTGGTTCTGTTGCTGCAAGGCAGGGCGGGGCAGACCGGGCCAGGCAGACAGAGAGCCAGGCCTCGAGAGAGGCCTGGCTGAGCTGACTGAGCAAGGCTGGCATGGCTGCAGTGGCTGACTGCAAGGGCTGATATGGTCTGGCTTGGCAGCCTGACTATCTACACTGGCTGACTGGCGGAGCTGACTGGCTGCGTTCGCTGACTGGGCAGGCTTGCTGGCTAGCTGGCTTGCTGGGCTCCCTGAGGGAAGCTATGGGATGGATCTCTAGGGGCATCGGCTTGTGTTGAGCCTTCCAACGGCGTCTACCTTGATCTCCGTCCTAAGAAAGAAAGACAGAAAAAGAAAGACACACACAAACCCAACTATGCAGCTTCCACCTGAGGAACCGAGACGCGAAAAAAGAACTGAGCGTCACTTGGGATGGTCACAAACTCTCCAACCATACCCACCCCATGTATCTTGGAGTTACACTGGACAGGACACTCTTCTTCAAAAAACACCTGGAGAACACAAAAGCCACGGTCAACACCCACAATAACATCCTGTGAAAACTAGTGAACTCCAAGAGGGGCGCAGACCCACAAACAATTCGTGCAACTGCCATGGCCCTGTCTTTCTCTACAGCAGAGTATGCCTGCTCAAGCTGGAGCCGATCATGTCACACCAAATTGGTCGACACAGCCCTAAATGACACCTGTCGCATCAAGATGCGTCAAGACAACACCTGTCCCGTGCCTTTATGCGCTAGCCGGCACCTCCCCCCACACATCAGGCGACTGTGTATCGCTCAAGATGAATGGAGAACACAGGAGATAGACAGTGAAGTTGGGAATGAACGAAGGAAAGTCTGGAATGAAATGATAGAGAACACCTCACACACACATAGTTTCCTTTCGTGGCTGTTTACATTCGAGGGTCGCCGGTCCTCTCGAACGGAACAGTTTAACGTCATGCCCAGGACGAAAAGATATAGAGAACACCAACATGACAAATAACAGTAGGAAGGCATGGGCCACAATCCACCGTCTTGGCAAAGACCACACCACCCATAATTCACAACGGTCACAGCAAACTCTATTGCATCACAACTGGTGTAGTTATTGGATGGAGCCCGCACACCACCAAAAAAAGAAAAACAACATACTATAGTATGCCCTCCGTGACCATGGACTTTAGCCTTTCGCTTTTCTGCGATTTAACCTTTTTTCAAATCCTCAACAATGATGAAGAATCGCGCACTATAGCGTGCCACTAATGACCTTGACCAATATCAATGACCTTGAGCAGTATAAATTACCTTCAATAAGGCTAGTAAATGACCTTGACCAGTATAAATGACCTTGACAAGTACAAATGACCTTGACCAGTATAAATGACCTTCACCAGTATAAATGACCGTGACCAGTATATGACTGTGACCAGTATAAATTACCTTCATGAGACTAGTAAATGACCTTGACCAGTATAAATGACCTTTATAAGACTAGTAAATGATCTTCCCCAGTATAAATGACCTTGACCAGTATGCAGTCCGTGACCATGGACTATAGCCTTTTGCTTTTCCTTGATTTTCACCTTTAAAAAATCCTCAACAATGATGAAGAATCGCGCACAATAGCGCGCCGCTCAATGACCTGAGACCATGGACCAATGAATGAAATACAACACATTGAGCAGGGCACTGCAGGGAGTTGAACCCCGTTCCGGTAAACCAGAAGTCCGACACCAGTGCCTTAGTTTTTGTGTTGTTGTTCATTTAAAGGTCCAGGTGTGCATACGCATGTGCGCCTGTGCGTGTGTAGGTGCATGTGTGCATGTGTGTGTGCACGCTTCACCACTGTTGGACCCCATGGGGATCAAGGACCTCAGGGAGCCACCCATAATTCACAACGGTCACAGCGAACTCTGTTGCATCACAACTGGTGGCCAACAGTCGTAACCAACACCGCCGCCGACCCAAAGGAGAATACAATCGTACAGTGGTATCAGACCAACCACAATCAGCCAGCTCTCAAACCAAACCCTTCGACCTAGAAGAACTCGAAACTGCAATGGGAAAGTTGAAACCCGGAAAAGCAGCAGGGATTGATGACATACTGGCAGAAATGATACAGCACCTGGAACCTAACGCAAACACCTGGCTCGTGGGGATGCTGAACACATGCATGGCACAGAAAACCATCCCTTCTGTCTGGAGAAAGGCCAAAGTGGTTGCAATCCCCAAACCTGGCAAAGACCCATCATCCTCAAAGAGCTACCGACCCATTTCCCTCCTCTGCATCACCTACAAGAGAGGCTGCTACTCCAACGCCTCATACCACTCATAGAAACCAAGCTGACTAAAGACCAAGCTGGTTTCCGTCCTGTCCTGTGCTGGACAGAGCTCAACCTCACCCAACACATTGAGGATGGGTTTGAGGGAAAACAAATAACTGGAGCAGCAACTGGAGGGCGAAGCAAGCACGCAGGCAGCTTGTGCCTGCCTGCGTGCCTGCCTGCCTTCCTGCCTGCCTTCCTCATGTGGAAGCTGCATAGTTGACTTTGTGTGTGTCTTTCTTTTTCTGTCTGTCTTTCTTAGGATGAAGATCAAGGTAGACGCCGTTGGAAGGCTCAACACAAGCCGATGCCCCTAGAGATCCATCCCAAAGCTTCCCTCAGGGAGTCCAGCAAGCCAGCTAGCCAGCAAGCCCGCCCAGTCAGCCAACGCAGCCAGCCAGCTCCGCCAGTCAGCCAGTGTAGAAAGTCAGGCTGACAAGCCAGAGCATATCAGCCCTTGCAGTCCGCCATTGCAGCCATACCAGCCTTGCTCAGTCAGCTCAGCCAGGCCTCTCTCGAGGCCTGGCTCTCTGTCTGCCTGGCCCGGTCTGCCCTGCCCTGCCTTGCAGCAACAGAACCAGCCTTGCTAGCAAGCCAGCCAGCTCAGAATACGAGCTCAGCAAGCCAGCGCAGCTGGCAAGCACGCAGTTAGTCTTAACCAGTTTCAGACCGGCAGGCCAAGGCAGACAGACAGGAAGACCGAGGCGCCTAGGCAGGCAGACAGGCCAGGAAGGCAACAAAGTGCAGGCAGGGGGACTATCCGGCCTAAGGCTGCGCTGCAAGGGTTGGAGCCTGGCCAGCTCCTGCTGATCTCCGCTGAGTGGCTGTGGCTGCACAGTAAGGCTGCAGTAACCTAGTCTGGGCTTGTTGCTGCACTGGCTTGCTCAGCTCGCATTCTGAGCTGGCTGGCTTGCCAGAAAGGCTGGTTCTGTTGCTGCAAGGCAGGGCGGGGCAGACCGGGCCAGGCAGACAGAGAGCCAGGCCTCGAGAGAGGCCTGGCTGAGCTGACTGAGCAAGGCTGGCATGGCTGCAGTGGCTGACTGCAAGGGCTGATATGGTCTGGCTTGGCAGCCTGACTATCTACACTGGCTGACTGGCGGAGCTGACTGGCTGCGTTCGCTGACTGGGCAGGCTTGCTGGCTAGCTGGCTTGCTGGGCTCCCTGAGGGAAGCTTTGGGATGGATCTCTAGGGGCATCGGCTTGTGTTGAGCCTTCCAACGGCGTCTACCTTGATCTCCGTCCTAAGAAAGAAAGACAGAAAAAGAAAGACACACACAAACCCAACTATGCAGCTTCCACCTGAGGAACCGAGACGCGAAAAAAGAACTGAGCGTCACTTGGGATGGTCACAAACTCTCCAACCATACCCACCCCATGTATCTTGGAGTTACACTGGACAGGACACTCTTCTTCAAAAAACACCTGGAGAACACAAAAGCCACGGTCAACACCCACAATAACATCCTGTGAAAACTAGTGAACTCCAAGAGGGGCGCAGACCCACAAACAATCCGTGCAACTGCCATGGCCCTGTCTTTCTCTACAGCAGAGTATGCCTGCTCAAGCTGGAGCCGATCACGTCACACCAAATTGGTCGACACAGCCCTAAATGACACCTGTCGCATCAAGATGCGTCAAGACAACACCTGTCCCGTGCCTTTATGCGCTAGCCGGCACCTCCCCCCACACATCAGGCGACTGTGTATCGCTCAAGATGAATGGAGAACACAGGAGATAGACAGTGAAGTTGGGAATGAACGAAGGAAAGTCTGGAATGAAATGATAGAGAACACCTCACACACACATAGTTTCCTTTCGTGGCTGTTTACATTCGAGGGTCGCCGGTCCTCTCGAACGGAACAGTTTAACGTCATGCCCAGGACGAAAAGATATAGAGAACACCAACATGACAAATAACAGTAGGAAGGCATGGGCCACAATCCACCGTCTTGGCAAAGACCACACCACCCATAATTCACAACGGTCACAGCAAACTCTATTGCATCACAACTGGTGTAGTTATTGGATGGAGCCCGCACACCACCAAAAAAAGAAAAACAACATACTATAGTATGCCCTCCGTGACCATGGACTTTAGCCTTTCGCTTTTCTGCGATTTAACCTTTTTTCAAATCCTCAACAATGATGAAGAATCGCGCACTATAGCGTGCCACTTAATGACCTTGACCAATATCAATGACCTTGAGCAGTATAAATTACCTTCAATAAGGCTAGTAAATGACCTTGACCAGTATAAATGACCTTGACAAGTACAAATGACCTTGACCAGTATAAATGACCTTCACCAGTATAAATGACCGTGACCAGTATATGACTGTGACCAGTATAAATTACCTTCATGAGACTAGTAAATGACCTTGACCAGTATAAATGACCTTTATAAGACTAGTAAATGATCTTCCCCAGTATAAATGACCTTGACCAGTATGCAGTCCGTGACCATGGACTATAGCCTTTTGCTTTTCCTTGATTTTCACCTTTAAAAAATCCTCAACAATGATGAAGAATCGCGCACAATAGCGCGCCGCTCAATGACCTGAGACCATGGACCAATGAATGAAATACAACACATTGAGCAGGGCACTGCAGGGAGTTGAACCCCGTTCCGGTAAACCAGAAGTCCGACACCAGTGCCTTAGTTTTTGTGTTGTTGTTCATTTAAAGGTCCAGGTGTGCATACGCATGTGCGCCTGTGCGTGTGTAGGTGCATGTGTGCATGTGTGTGTGCACGCTTCACCACTGTTGGACCCCATGGGGATCAAGGACCTCAGGGAGCCACCCATAATTCACAACGGTCACAGCGAACTCTGTTGCATCACAACTGGTGGCCAACAGTCGTAACCAACACCGCCGCCGACCCAAAGGAGAATACAATCGTACAGTGGTATCAGACCAACCACAATCAGCCAGCTCTCAAACCAAACCCTTCGACCTAGAAGAACTCGAAACTGCAATGGGAAAGTTGAAACCCGGAAAAGCAGCAGGGATTGATGACATACTGGCAGAAATGATACAGCACCTGGAACCTAACGCAAACACCTGGCTCGTGGGGATGCTGAACACATGCATGGCACAGAAAACCATCCCTTCTGTCTGGAGAAAGGCCAAAGTGGTTGCAATCCCCAAACCTGGCAAAGACCCATCATCCTCAAAGAGCTACCGACCCATTTCCCTCCTCTGCATCACCTACAAGAGAGGCTGCTACTCCAACGCCTCATACCACTCATAGAAACCAAGCTGACTAAAGACCAAGCTGGTTTCCGTCCTGTCCTGTGCTGGACAGAGCTCAACCTCACCCAACACATTGAGGATGGGTTTGAGGGAAAACAAATAACTGGAGCAGCAACTGGAGGGCGAAGCAAGCACGCAGGCAGCTTGTGCCTGCCTGCGTGCCTGCCTGCCTTCCTGCCTGCCTTCCTCATGTGGAAGCTGCATAGTTGACTTTGTGTGTGTCTTTCTTTTTCTGTCTGTCTTTCTTAGGATGAAGATCAAGGTAGACGCCGTTGGAAGGCTCAACACAAGCCGATGCCCCTAGAGATCCATCCCAAAGCTTCCCTCAGGGAGTCCAGCAAGCCAGCTAGCCAGCAAGCCCGCCCAGTCAGCCAACGCAGCCAGCCAGCTCCGCCAGTCAGCCAGTGTAGAAAGTCAGGCTGACAAGCCAGAGCATATCAGCCCTTGCAGTCCGCCATTGCAGCCATACCAGCCTTGCTCAGTCAGCTCAGCCAGGCCTCTCTCGAGGCCTGGCTCTCTGTCTGCCTGGCCCGGTCTGCCCTGCAGCAACAGAACCAGCCTTGCTAGCAAGCCAGCCAGCTCAGAATACGAGCTCAGCAAGCCAGCGCAGCTGGCAAGCACGCAGTTAGTCTTAACCAGTTTCAGACCGGCAGGCCAAGGCAGACAGACAGGAAGACCGAGGCGCCTAGGCAGGCAGACAGGCCAGGAAGGCAACAAAGTGCAGGCAGGGGGACTATCCGGCCTAAGGCTGCGCTGCAAGGGTTGGAGCCTGGCCAGCTCCTGCTGATCTCCGCTGAGTGGCTGTGGCTGCACAGTAAGGCTGCAGTAACCTAGTCTGGGCTTGTTGCTGCACTGGCTTGCTCAGCTCGCATTCTGAGCTGGCTGGCTTGCCAGAAAGGCTGGTTCTGTTGCTGCAAGGCAGGGCGGGGCAGACCGGGCCAGGCAGACAGAGAGCCAGGCCTCGAGAGAGGCCTGGCTGAGCTGACTGAGCAAGGCTGGCATGGCTGCAGTGGCTGACTGCAAGGGCTGATATGCTCTGGCTTGGCAGCCTGACTATCTACACTGGCTGACTGGCGGAGCTGACTGGCTGCGTTCGCTGACTGGGCAGGCTTGCTGGCTAGCTGGCTTGCTGGGCTCCCTGAGGGAAGCTTTGGGATGGATCTCTAGGGGCATCGGCTTGTGTTGAGCCTTCCAACGGCGTCTACCTTGATCTCCGTCCTCAGAAAGAAAGACAGAAAAAGAAAGACACACACAAACCCAACTATGCAGCTTCCACCTGAGGAACCGAGACGCGAAAAAAGAACTGAGCGTCACTTGGGATGGTCACAAACTCTCCAACCATACCCACCCCATGTATCTTGGAGTTACACTGGACAGGACACTCTTCTTCAAAAAACACCTGGAGAACACAAAAGCCACGGTCAACACCCACAATAACATCCTGTGAAAACTAGTGAACTCCAAGAGGGGCGCAGACCCACAAACAATCCGTGCAACTGCCATGGCCCTGTCTTTCTCTACAGCAGAGTATGCCTGCTCAAGCTGGAGCCGATCACGTCACACCAAATTGGTCGACACAGCCCTAAATGACAACTGTCGCATCAAGATGCGTCAAGACAACACCTGTCCCGTGCCTTTATGCGCTAGCCGGCACCTCCCCCCACACATCAGGCGACTGTGTATCGCTCAAGATGAATGGAGAACACAGGAGATAGACAGTGAAGTTGGGAATGAACGAAGGAAAGTCTGGAATGAAATGATAGAGAACACCTCACACACACATAGTTTCCTTTCGTGGCTGTTTACATTCGAGGGTCGCCGGTCCTCTCGAACGGAACAGTTTAACGTCATGCCCAGGACGAAAAGATATAGAGAACACCAACATGACAAATAACAGTAGGAAGGCATGGGCCACAATCCACCGTCTTGGCAAAGACCACACCACCCATAATTCACAACGGTCACAGCAAACTCTATTGCATCACAACTGGTGTAGTTATTGGATGGAGCCCGCACACCACCAAAAAAAGAAAAACAACATACTATAGTATGCCCTCCGTGACCATGGACTTTAGCCTTTCGCTTTTCTGCGATTTAACCTTTTTTCAAATCCTCAACAATGATGAAGAATCGCGCACTATAGCGTGCCACTTAATGACCTTGACCAATATCAATGACCTTGAGCAGTATAAATTACCTTCAATAAGGCTAGTAAATGACCTTGACCAGTATAAATGACCTTGACAAGTACAAATGACCTTGACCAGTATAAATGACCTTCACCAGTATAAATGACCGTGACCAGTATATGACTGTGACCAGTATAAATTACCTTCATGAGACTAGTAAATGACCTTGACCAGTATAAATGACCTTCACCAGTATAAATGACCGTGACCAGTATATGACTGTGACCAGTATAAATTACCTTCATAAGACTAGTAAATGACCTTGACCAGTATAAATGACCTTTATAAGACTAGTAAATGATCTTCCCCAGTATAAATGACCTTGACCAGTATGCGGTCCGTGACCATGGACTATAGCCTTTTGCTTTTCCTTGATTTTCACCTTTAAAAAATCCTCAACAATGATGAAGAATCGCGCACAATAGCGCGCCGCTCAATGACCTGAGACCATGGACCAATGAATGAAATACAACACATTGAGCAGGGCACTGCAGGGAGTTGAACCCCGTTCCGGTAAACCAGAAGTCCGACACCAGTGCCTTAGTTTTTGTGTTGTTGTTCATTTAAAGGTCCAGGTGTGCATACGCATGTGCGCCTGTGCGTGTGTAGGTGCATGTGTGCATGTGTGTGTGCACGCTTCACCACTGTTGGACCCCATGGGGATCAAGGACCTCAGGGAGCCACCCATAATTCACAACGGTCACAGCGAACTCTGTTGCATCACAACTGGTGGCCAACAGTCGTAACCAACACCGCCGCCGACCCAAAGGAGAATACAATCGTACAGTGGTATCAGACCAACCACAATCAGCCAGCTCTCAAACCAAACCCTTCGACCTAGAAGAACTCGAAACTGCAATGGGAAAGTTGAAACCCGGAAAAGCAGCAGGGATTGATGACATACTGGCAGAAATGATACAGCACCTGGAACCTAACGCAAACACCTGGCTCGTGGGGATGCTGAACACATGCATGGCACAGAAAACCATCCCTTCTGTCTGGAGAAAGGCCAAAGTGGTTGCAATCCCCAAACCTGGCAAAGACCCATCATCCTCAAAGAGCTACCGACCCATTTCCCTCCTCTGCATCACCTACAAGAGAGGCTGCTACTCCAACGCCTCATACCACTCATAGAAACCAAGCTGACTAAAGACCAAGCTGGTTTCCGTCCTGTCCTGTGCTGGACAGAGCTCAACCTCACCCAACACATTGAGGATGGGTTTGAGGGAAAACAAATAACTGGAGCAGCAACTGGAGGGCGAAGCAAGCACGCAGGCAGCTTGTGCCTGCCTGCGTGCCTGCCTGCCTTCCTGCCTGCCTTCCTCATGTGGAAGCTGCATAGTTGACTTTGTGTGTGTCTTTCTTTTTCTGTCTGTCTTTCTTAGGATGAAGATCAAGGTAGACGCCGTTGGAAGGCTCAACACAAGCCGATGCCCCTAGAGATCCATCCCAAAGCTTCCCTCAGGGAGTCCAGCAAGCCAGCTAGCCAGCAAGCCCGCCCAGTCAGCCAACGCAGCCAGCCAGCTCCGCCAGTCAGCCAGTGTAGAAAGTCAGGCTGACAAGCCAGAGCATATCAGCCCTTGCAGTCCGCCATTGCAGCCATACCAGCCTTGCTCAGTCAGCTCAGCCAGGCCTCTCTCGAGGCCTGGCTCTCTGTCTGCCTGGCCCGGTCTGCCCTGCCCTGCCTTGCAGCAACAGAACCAGCCTTGCTAGCAAGCCAGCCAGCTCAGAATACGAGCTCAGCAAGCCAGCGCAGCTGGCAAGCACGCAGTTAGTCTTAACCAGTTTCAGACCGGCAGGCCAAGGCAGACAGACAGGAAGACCGAGGCGCCTAGGCAGGCAGACAGGCCAGGAAGGCAACAAAGTGCAGGCAGGGGGACTATCCGGCCTAAGGCTGCGCTGCAAGGGTTGGAGCCTGGCCAGCTCCTGCTGATCTCCGCTGAGTGGCTGTGGCTGCACAGTAAGGCTGCAGTAACCTAGTCTGGGCTTGTTGCTGCACTGGCTTGCTCAGCTCGCATTCTGAGCTGGCTGGCTTGCCAGAAAGGCTGGTTCTGTTGCTGCAAGGCAGGGCGGGGCAGACCGGGCCAGGCAGACAGAGAGCCAGGCCTCGAGAGAGGCCTGGCTGAGCTGACTGAGCAAGGCTGGCATGGCTGCAGTGGCTGACTGCAAGGGCTGATATGCTCTGGCTTGGCAGCCTGACTATCTACACTGGCTGACTGGCGGAGCTGACTGGCTGCGTTCGCTGACTGGGCAGGCTTGCTGGCTAGCTGGCTTGCTGGGCTCCCTGAGGGAAGCTTTGGGATGGATCTCTAGGGGCATCGGCTTGTGTTGAGCCTTCCAACGGCGTCTACCTTGATCTCCGTCCTAAGAAAGAAAGACAGAAAAAGAAAGACACACACAAACCCAACTATGCAGCTTCCACCTGAGGAACCGAGACGCGAAAAAAGAACTGAGCGTCACTTGGGATGGTCACAAACTCTCCAACCATACCCACCCCATGTATCTTGGAGTTACACTGGACAGGACACTTCTTCAAAAAACACCTGGAGAACACAAAAGCCACGGTCAACACCCACAATAACATCCTGTGAAAACTAGTGAACTCCAAGAGGGGCGCAGACCCACAAACAATCCGTGCAACTGCCATGGCCCTGTCTTTCTCTACAGCAGAGTATGCCTGCTCAAGCTGGAGCCGATCACGTCACACCAAATTGGTCGACACAGCCCTAAATGACACCTGTCGCATCAAGATGCGTCAAGACAACACCTGTCCCGTGCCTTTATGCGCTAGCCGGCACCTCCCCCCACACATCAGGCGACTGTGTATCGCTCAAGATGAATGGAGAACACAGGAGATAGACAGTGAAGTTGGGAATGAACGAAGGAAAGTCTGGAATGAAATGATAGAGAACACCTCACACACACAGTTTCCTTTCGTGGCTGTTTACATTCGAGGGTCGCCGGTCCTCTCGAACGGAACAGTTTAACGTCATGCCCAGGACGAAAAGATATAGAGAACACCAACATGACAAATAACAGTAGGAAGGCATGGGCCACAATCCACCGTCTTGGCAAAGACCACACCACCCATAATTCACAACGGTCACAGCAAACTCTATTGCATCACAACTGGTGTAGTTATTGGATGGAGCCCGCACACCACCAAAAAAAGAAAAACAACATACTATAGTATGCCCTCCGTGACCATGGACTTTAGCCTTTCGCTTTTCTGCGATTTAACCTTTTTTCAAATCCTCAACAATGATGAAGAATCGCGCACAATAGCGCGCCGCTCAATGACCTGAGACCATGGACCAATGAATGAAATACAACACATTGAGCAGGGCACTGCAGGGAGTTGAACCCCGTTCCGGTAAACCAGAAGTCCGACACCAGTGCCTTAGTTTTTGTGTTGTTGTTCATTTAAAGGTCCAGGTGTGCATATGCATGTGCGCCTGTGCGTGTGTAGGTGCATGTGTGCATGTGTGTGTGCACGCTTCACCACTGTTGGACCCCATGGGGATCAAGGACCTCAGGGAGCCACCCATAATTCACAACGGTCACAGCGAACTCTGTTGCATCACAACTGGTGGCCAACAGTCGTAACCAACACCGCCGCCGACCCAAAGGAGAATACAATCGTACAGTGGTATCAGACCAACCACAATCAGCCAGCTCTCAAACCAAACCCTTCGACCTAGAAGAACTCGAAACTGCAATGGGAAAGTTGAAACCCGGAAAAGCAGCAGGGATTGATGACATACTGGCAGAAATGATACAGCACCTGGAACCTAACGCAAACACCTGGCTCGTGGGGATGCTGAACACATGCATGGCACAGAAAACCATCCCTTCTGTCTGGAGAAAGGCCAAAGTGGTTGCAATCCCCAAACCTGGCAAAGACCCATCATCCTCAAAGAGCTACCGACCCATTTCCCTCCTCTGCATCACCTACAAGAGAGGCTGCTACTCCAACGCCTCATACCACTCATAGAAACCAAGCTGACTAAAGACCAAGCTGGTTTCCGTCCTGTCCTGTGCTGGACAGAGCTCAACCTCACCCAACACATTGAGGATGGGTTTGAGGGAAAACAAATAACTGGAGCAGCAACTGGAGGGCGAAGCAAGCACGCAGGCAGCTTGTGCCTGCCTGCGTGCCTGCCTGCCTTCCTGCCTGCCTTCCTCATGTGGAAGCTGCATAGTTGACTTTGTGTGTGTCTTTCTTTTTCTGTCTGTCTTTCTTAGGATGAAGATCAAGGTAGACGCCGTTGGAAGGCTCAACACAAGCCGATGCCCCTAGAGATCCATCCCAAAGCTTCCCTCAGGGAGTCCAGCAAGCCAGCTAGCCAGCAAGCCCGCCCAGTCAGCCAACGCAGCCAGCCAGCTCCGCCAGTCAGCCAGTGTAGAAAGTCAGGCTGACAAGCCAGAGCATATCAGCCCTTGCAGTCCGCCATTGCAGCCATACCAGCCTTGCTCAGTCAGCTCAGCCAGGCCTCTCTCGAGGCCTGGCTCTCTGTCTGCCTGGCCCGGTCTGCCCTGCCCTGCCTTGCAGCAACAGAACCAGCCTTGCTAGCAAGCCAGCCAGCTCAGAATACGAGCTCAGCAAGCCAGCGCAAGTCCGACACCAGCGCAGCTGACTGGCTGCGTTCGCTGACTGGGCAGGCTTGCTGGCTAGCTGGCTTGCTGGGCTCCCTGAGGGAAGCTTTGGGATGGATCTCTAGGGGCATCGGCTTGTGTTGAGCCTTCCAACGGCGTCTACCTTGATCTCCGTCCTCAGAAAGAAAGACAGAAAAAGAAAGACACACACAAACCCAACTATGCAGCTTCCACCTGAGGAACCGAGACGCGAAAAAAGAACTGAGCGTCACTTGGGATGGTCACAAACTCTCCAACCATACCCACCCCATGTATCTTGGAGTTACACTGGACAGGACACTCTTCTTCAAAAAACACCTGGAGAACACAAAAGCCACGGTCAACACCCACAATAACATCCTGTGAAAACTAGTGAACTCCAAGAGGGGCGCAGACCCACAAACAATCCGTGCAACTGCCATGGCCCTGTCTTTCTCTACAGCAGTGTATGCCTGCTCAAGCTGGAGCCGATCACGTCACACCAAATTGGTCGACACAGCCCTAAATGACACCTGTCGCATCAAGATGCGTCAAGACAACACCTGTCCCGTGCCTTTATGCGCTAGCCGGCACCTCCCCCCACAATCAGGCGACTGTGTATCGCACAAGATGAATGGAGAACACAGGAGATAGACAGTGAAGTTGGGAATGAACGAAGGAAAGTCTGGAATGAAATGATAGAGAACACCTCACACACACATAGTTTCCTTTCGTGGCTGTTTACATTCGAGGGTCGCCGGTCCTCTCGAACGGAACAGTTTAACGTCATGCCCAGGACGAAAAGATATAGAGAACACCAACATGACAAATAACAGTAGGAAGGCATGGGCCACAATCCACCGTCTTGGCAAAGACCACACCACCCATAATTCACAACGGTCACAGCAAACTCTATTGCATCACAACTGGTGTAGTTATTGGATGGAGCCCGCACACCACCAAAAAAAGAAAAACAACATACTATAGTATGCCCTCCGTGACCATGGACTTTAGCCTTTCGCTTTTCTGCGATTTAACCTTTTTTCAAATCCTCAACAATGATGAAGAATCGCGCACTATAGCGTGCCACTTAATGACCTTGACCAATATCAATGACCTTGAGCAGTATAAATTACCTTCAATAAGGCTAGTAAATGACCGTGACCAGTATAAATGACCTTGACAAGTACAAATGACCTTGACCAGTATAAATGACCTTCACCAATATAAATGACCGTGACCAGTATATGACTGTGACCAGTATAAATTACCTTCATGAGACTAGTAAATGACCTTGACCAGTATAAATGACCTTTATAAGACTAGTAAATGATCTTCCCCAGTATAAATGACCTTGACCAGTATGCGGTCCGTGACCATGGACTATAGCCTTTTGCTTTTCCTTGATTTTCACCTTTAAAAAATCCTCAACAATGATGAAGAATCGCGCACAATAGCGCGCCGCTCAATGACCTGAGACCATGGACCAATGAATGAAATACAACACATTGAGCAGGGCACTGCAGGGAGTTGAACCCCGTTCCGGTAAACCAGAAGTCCGACACCAGTGCCTTAGTTTTTGTGTTGTTGTTCATTTAAAGGTCCAGGTGTGCATACGCATGTGCGCCTGTGCGTGTGTAGGTGCATGTGTGCATGTGTGTGTGCACGCTTCACCACTGTTGGACCCCATGGGGATCAAGGACCTCAGGGAGCCACCCATAATTCACAACGGTCACAGCGAACTCTGTTGCATCACAACTGGTGGCCAACAGTCGTAACCAACACCGCCGCCGACCCAAAGGAGAATACAATCGCACAGTGGTATCAGACCAACCACAATCAGCCAGCTCTCAAACCAAACCCTTCGACCTAGAATAACTCAAAACTGCAATGGGAAAGTTGAAACCCGGAAAAGCAGCAGGGATTGATGACATACTGGCAGAAATGATACAGCACCTGGAACCTAACGCAAACACCTGGCTCGTGGGGATGCTGAACACATGCATGGCACAGAAAACCATCCCTTCTGTCTGGAGAAAGGCCAAAGTGGTTGCAATCCCCAAACCTGGCAAAGACCCATCATCCTCAAAGAGCTACCGACCCATTTCCCTCCTCTGCATCACCTACAAGAGAGGCTGCTACTCCAACGCCTCATACCACTCATAGACACCAAGCTGACTAAAGACCAAGCTGGTTTCCGTCCCGTCCTGTGCTGGACAGAGCTCAACCTCACCCAACACATTGAGGATGGGTTTGAGGGAAAACAAATAACTGGAGCAGCAACTGGAGGGCGAAGCAAGCACGCAGGCAGCTTGTGCCTGCCTGCGTGCCTGCCTGCCTTCCTCATGTGGAAGCTGCATAGTTGACTTTGTGTGTGTCTTTCTTTTTCTGTCTGTCTTTCTTAGGATGAAGATCAAGGTAGACGCCGTTGGAAGGCTCAACACAAGCCGATGCCCCTAGAGATCCATCCCAAAGCTTCCCTCAGGGAGTCCAGCAAGCCAGCTAGCCAGCAAGCCCGCCCAGTCAGCCAACGCAGCCAGCCAGCTCCGCCAGTCAGCCAGTGTAGAAAGTCAGGCTGACAAGCCAGAGCATATCAGCCCTTGCAGTCCGCCATTGCAGCCATACCAGCCTTGCTCAGTCAGCTCAGCCAGGCCTCTCTCGAGGCCTGGCTCTCTGTCTGCCTGGCCCGGTCTGCCCTGCCCTGCCTTGCAGCAACAGAACCAGCCTTGCTAGCAAGCCAGCCAGCTCAGAATACGAGCTCAGCAAGCCAGCGCAGCTGGCAAGCACGCAGTTAGTCTTAACCAGTTTCAGACAGGCAGGCCAAGGCAGACAGACAGGAAGACCGAGGCGCCTAGGCAGGCAGACAGGCCAGGAAGGCAACAAAGTGCAGGCAGGGGGACTATCCGGCCTAAGGCTGCGCTGCAAGGGTTGGAGCCTGGCCAGCTCCTGCTGATCTCCGCTGAGTGGCTGTGGCTGCACAGTAAGGCTGCAGTAACCTAGTCTGGGCTTGTTGCTGCACTGGCTTGCTCAGCTCGCATTCTGAGCTGGCTGGCTTGCCAGAAAGGCTGGTTCTGTTGCTGCAAGGCAGGGCGGGGCAGACCGGGCCAGGCAGACAGAGAGCCAGGCCTCGAGAGAGGCCTGGCTGAGCTGACTGAGCAAGGCTGGCATGGCTGCAGTGGCTGACTGCAAGGGCTGATATGCTCTGGCTTGGCAGCCTGACTATCTACACTGGCTGACTGGCGGAGCTGACTGGCTGCGTTCGCTGACTGGGCAGGCTTGCTGGCTAGCTGGCTTGCTGGGCTCCCTGAGGGAAGCTTTGGGATGGATCTCTAGGGGCATCGGCTTGTGTTGAGCCTTCCAACGGCGTCTACCTTGATCTCCGTCCTAAGAAAGAAAGACAGAAAAAGAAAGACACACACAAACCCAACTATGCAGCTTCCACCTGAGGAACCGAGACGCGAAAAAAGAACTGAGCGTCACTTGGGATGGTCACAAACTCTCCAACCATACCCACCCCATGTATCTTGGAGTTACACTGGACAGGACACTCTTCTTCAAAAAACACCTGGAGAACACAAAAGCCACGGTCAACACCCACAATAACATCCTGTGAAAACTAGTGAACTCCAAGAGGGGCGCAGACCCACAAACAATCCGTGCAACTGCCATGGCCCTGTCTTTCTCTACAGCAGAGTATGCCTGCTCAAGCTGGAGCCGATCACGTCACACCAAATTGGTCGACACAGCCCTAAATGACACCTGTCACATCAAGATGCGTCAAGACAACACCTGTCCCGTGCCTTTATGCGCTAGCCGGCACCTCCCCCCACACATCAGGCGACTGTGTATCGCTCAAGATGAATGGAGAACACAGGAGATAGACAGTGAAGTTGGGAATGAACGAAGGAAAGTCTGGAATGAAATGATAGAGAACACCTCACACACACATAGTTTCCTTTCGTGGCCGTTTACATTCGAGGGTCGCCGGTCCTCTCGAACGGAACAGTTTAACGTCATGCCCAGGACGAAAAGATATAGAGAACACCAACATGACAAATAACAGTAGGAAGGCATGGGCCACAATCCACCGTCTTGGCAAAGACCACACCACCCATAATTCACAACGGTCACAGCAAACTCTATTGCATCACAACTGGTGTAGTTACTGGATGGAGCCCGCACACCACCAAAAAAAGAAAAACAACATACTATAGTATGCCCTCCGTGACCATGGACTTTAGCCTTTCGCTTTTCTGCGATTTAACCTTTTTTCAAATCCTCAACAATGATGAAGAATCGCGCACTATAGCGTGCCACTTAATGACCTTGACCAATATCAATGACCTTGAGCAGTATAAATTACCTTCAATAAGGCTAGTAAATGACCGTGACCAGTATAAATGACCTTGACAAGTACAAATGACCTTGACCAGTATAAATGACCTTCACCAGTATAAATGACCGTGACCAGTATATGACTGTGACCAGTATAAATTACCTTCATGAGACTAGTAAATTACCTTGACCAGTATAAATGACCTTTATAAGACTAGTAAATGATCTTCCCCAGTATAAATGACCTTGACCAGTATGCGGTCCGTGACCATGGACTATAGCCTTTTGCTTTTCCTTGATTTTCACCTTTAAAAAATCCTCAACAATGATGAAGAATCGCGCACAATAGCGCGCCGCTCAATGACCTGAGACCATGGACCAATGAATGAAATACAACACATTGAGCAGGGCACTGCAGGGAGTTGAACCCCGTTCCGGTAAACCAGAAGTCCGACACCAGTGCCTTAGTTTTTGTGTTGTTGTTCATTTAAAGGTCCAGGTGTGCATACGCATGTGCGCCTGTGCGTGTGTAGGTGCATGTGTGCATGTGTGTTTGCACGCTTCACCACTGTTGGACCCCATGGGGATCAAGGACCTCAGGGAGCCACCCATAATTCACAACGGTCACAGCGAACTCTGTTGCATCACAACTGGTGGCCAACAGTCGTAACCAACACCGCCGCCGACCCAAAGGAGAATACAATCGCACAGTGGTATCAGACCAACCACAATCAGCCAGCTCTCAAACCAAACCCTTCGACCTAGAATAACTCGAAACTGCAATGGGAAAGTTGAAACCCGGAAAAGCAGCAGGGATTGATGACATACTGGCAGAAATGATACAGCACCTGGAACCTAACGCAAATACCTGGCTTGTGGGGATGCTGAACACATGCATGGCACAGAAAACCATCCCTTCTGTCTGGAGAAAGGCCAAAGTGGTTGCAATCCCCAAACCTGGCAAAGACCCATCATCCTCAAAGAGCTACCGACCCATTTCCCTCCTCTGCATCACCTACAAGAGAGGTTGCTACTCCAATGCCTCATACCACTCATAGACACCAAGCTGACTAAAGACCAAGCTGGTTTCCGTCCCGTCCTGTGCTGGACAGAGCTCAACCTCACCCAACACATTGAGGATGGGTTTGAGGGAAAACAAATAACTGGAGCAGCAACTGGAGGGCGAAGCAAGCACGCAGGCAGCTTGTGCCTGCCTGCGTGCCTGCCTGCCTTCCTGCCTGCCTTCCTCATGTGGAAGCTGCATAGTTGACTTTGTGTGTGTCTTTCTTTTTCTGTCTGTCTTTCTTAGGATGAAGATCAAGGTAGACGCCGTTGGAAGGCTCAACACAAGCCGATGCCCCTAGAGATCCATCCCAAAGCTTCCCTCAGGGAGTCCAGCAAGCCAGCTAGCCAGCAAGCCCGCCCAGTCAGCCAACGCAGCCAGCCAGCTCCGCCAGTCAGCCAGTGTAGAAAGTCAGGCTGACAAGCCAGAGCATATCAGCCCTTGCAGTCCACCATTGCAGCCATACCAGCCTTGCTCAGTCAGCTCAGCCAGGCCTCTCTCGAGGCCTGGCTCTCTGTCTGCCTGGCCCGGTCTGCCCTGCCCTGCCTTGCAGCAACAGAACCAGCCTTGCTAGCAAGCCAGCCAGCTCAGAATACGAGCTCAGCAAGCCAGCGCAGCTGGCAAGCACGCAGTTAGTCTTAACCAGTTTCAGACAGGCAGGCCAAGGCAGACAGACAGGAAGACCGAGGCGCCTAGGCAGGCAGACAGGCCAGGAAGGCAACAAAGTGCAGGCAGGGGGACTATCCGGCCTAAGGCTGCGCTGCAAGGGTTGGAGCCTGGCCAGCTCCTGCTGATCTCCGCTGAGTGGCTGTGGCTGCACAGTAAGGCTGCAGTAACCTAGTCTGGGCTTGTTGCTGCACTGGCTTGCTCAGCTCGCATTCTGAGCTGGCTGGCTTGCCAGAAAGGCTGGTTCTGTTGCTGCAAGGCAGGGCGGGGCAGACCGGGCCAGGCAGACAGAGAGCCAGGCCTCGAGAGAGGCCTGGCTGAGCTGACTGAGCAAGGCTGGCATGGCTGCAGTGGCTGACTGCAAGGGCTGATATGCTCTGGCTTGGCAGCCTGACTATCTACACTGGCTGACTGGCGGAGCTGACTGGCTGCGTTCGCTGACTGGGCAGGCTTGCTGGCTAGCTGGCTTGCTGGGCTCCCTGAGGGAAGCTTTGGAATGGATCTCTAGGGGCATCGGCTTGTGTTGAGCCTTCCAACGGCGTCTACCTTGATCTCCGTCCTAAGAAAGAAAGACAGAAAAAGAAAGACACACACAAACCCAACTATGCAGCTTCCACCTGAGGAACCGAGACGCGAAAAAAGAACTGAGCGTCACTTGGGATGGTCACAAACTCTCCAACCATACCCACCCCATGTATCTTGGAGTTACACTGGACAGGACACTCTTCTTCAAAAAACACCTGGAGAACACAAAAGCCACGGTCAACACCCACAATAACATCCTGTGAAAACTAGTGAACTCCAAGAGGGGCGCAGACCCACAAACAATCCGTGCAACTGCCATGGCCCTGTCTTTCTCTACAGCAGAGTATGCCTGCTCAAGCTGGAGCAGATCACGTCACACCAAATTGGTCGACACAGCCCTAAATGACACCTGTCGCATCAAGATGCGTCAAGACAACACCTGTCCCGTGCCTTTATGCGCTAGCCGGCACCTCCCCCCACACATCAGGCGACTGTGTCTCGCTCAAGATGAATGGAGAACACAGGAGATAGACAGTGAAGTTGGGAATGAACGAAGGAAAGTCTGGAATGAAATGATAGAGAACACCTCACACACACATAGTTTCCTTTCGTGGCTGTTTACATTCGAGGGTCGCCGGTCCTCTCGAACGGAACAGTTTAACGTCATGCCCAGGACGAAAAGATATAGAGAACACCAACATGACAAATAACAGTAGGAAGGCATGGGCCACAATCCACCGTCTTGGCAAAGACCACACCACCCATAATTCACAACGGTCACAGCAAACTCTATTGCATCACAACTGGTGTAGTTATTGGATGGAGCCCGCACACCACCAAAAAAAGAAAAACAACATACTATAGTATGCCCTCCGTGACCATGGACTTTAGCCTTTCGCTTTTCTGCGATTTAACCTTTTTTCAAATCCTCAACAATGATGAAGAATCGCGCACTATAGCGTGCCACTTAATGACCTTGACCAATATCAATGACCTTGAGCAGTATAAATTACCTTCAATAAGGCTAGTAAATGACCTTGACCAGTATAAATGACCTTGACAAGTACAAATGACCTTGACCAGTATAAATGACCTTCACCAGTATAAATGACCGTGACCAGTATATGACTGTGACTAGTATAAATTACCTTCATGAGACTAGTAAATGACCTTGACCAGTATAAATGACCTTTATAAGACTAGTAAATGATCTTCCCCAGTATAAATGACCTTGACCAGTATGCAGTCCGTGACCATGGACTATAGCCTTTTGCTTTTCCTTGATTTTCACCTTTAAAAAATCCTCAACAATTATGAAGAATCGCGCACAATAGCGCGCCGCTCAATGACCTGAGACCATGGACCAATGAATGAAATACAACACATTGAGCAGGGCACTGCAGGGAGTTGAACCCCGTTCCGGTAAACCAGAAGTCTGACACCAGTGCCTTAGTTTTTGTGTTGTTGTTCATTTAAAGGTCCAGGTGTGCATACGCATGTGCGCCTGTGCGTGTGTAGGTGCATGTGTGCATGTGTGTGTGCACGCTTCACCACTGTTGGACCCCATGGGGATCAAGGACCTCAGGGAGCCACCCATAATTCACAACGGTCACAGCGAACTCTGTTGCATCACAACTGGTGGCCAACAGTCGTAACCAACACCGCCGCCGACCCAAAGGAGAATACAATCGCACAGTGGTATCAGACCAACCACAATCAGCCAGCTCTCAAACCAAACCCTTCGACCTAGAAGAACTCGAAACTGCAATGGGAAAGTTGAAACCCGGAAAAGCAGCAGGGATTGATGACATACTGGCAGAAATGATACAGCACCTGGAACCTAACGCAAACACCTGGCTCGTGGGGATGCTGAACACATGCATGGCACAGAAAACCATCCCTTCTGTCTGGAGAAAGGCCAAAGTGGTTGCAATCCCCAAACCTGGCAAAGACCCATCATCCTCAAAGAGCTACCGATCCATTTCCCTCCTCTGCATCACCTACAAGAGAGGTTGCTACTCCAACGCCTCATGCCACTCATAGACACCAAGCTGACTAAAGACCAAGGTGGTTTCCGTCCCGTCCTGTGCTGGACAGAGCTCAACCTCACCCAACACATTGAGGATGGGTTTGAGGGAAAACAAATAACTGGAGCAGCAACTGGAGGGCGAAGCAAGCACGCAGGCAGCTTGTGCCTGCCTGCGTGCCTGCCTGCCTTCCTGCCTGCCTTCCTCATGTGGAAGCTGCATAGTTGACTTTGTGTGTGTCTTTCTTTTTCTGTCTGTCTTTCTTAGGATGAAGATCAAGGTAGACGCCGTTGGAAGGCTCAACACAAGCCGATGCCCCTAGAGATCCATCCCAAAGCTTCCCTCAGGGAGTCCAGCAAGCCAGCTAGCCAGCAAGCCCGCCCAGTCAGCCAACGCAGCCAGCCAGCTCCGCCAGTCAGCCAGTGTAGAAAGTCAGGCTGACAAGCCAGAGCATATCAGCCCTTGCAGTCCACCATTGCAGCCATACCAGCCTTGCTCAGTCAGCTCAGCCAGGCCTCTCTCGAGGCCTGGCTCTCTGTCTGCCTGGCCCGGTCTGCCCTGCCCTGCCTTGCAGCAACAGATCCAGCCTTGCTAGCAAGCCAGCCAGCTCAGAATACGAGCTCAGCAAGCCAGCGCAGCTGGCAAGCACGCAGTTAGTCTTAACCAGTTTCAGACAGGCAGGCCAAGGCAGACAGACAGGAAGACCGAGGCGCCTAGGCAGGCAGACAGGCCAGGAAGGCAACAAAGTGCAGGCAGGGGGACTATCCGGCCTAAGGCTGCGCTGCAAGGGTTGGAGCCTGGCCAGCTCCTGCTGATCTCCGCTGAGTGGCTGTGGCTGCACAGTAAGGCTGCAGTAACCTAGTCTGGGCTTGTTGCTGCACTGGCTTGCTCAGCTCGCATTCTGAGCTGGCTGGCTTGCCAGAAAGGCTGGTTCTGTTGCTGCAAGGCAGGGCGGGGCAGACCGGGCCAGGCAGACAGAGAGCCAGGCCTCGAGAGAGGCCTGGCTGAGCTGACTGAGCAAGGCTGGCATGGCTGCAGTGGCTGACTGCAAGGGCTGATATGCTCTGGCTTGGCAGCCTGACTATCTACACTGGCTGACTGGCGGAGCTGACTGGCTGCGTTCGCTGACTGGGCAGGCTTGCTGGCTAGCTGGCTTGCTGGGCTCCCTGAGGGAAGCTTTGGGATGGATCTCTAGGGGCATCGGCTTGTGTTGAGCCTTCCAACGGCGTCTACCTTGATCTCCGTCCTAAGAAAGAAAGACAGAAAAAGAAAGACACACACAAACCCAACTATGCAGCTTCCACCTGAGGAACCGAGACGCGAAAAAAGAACTGAGCGTCACTTGGGATGGTCACAAACTCTCCAACCATACCCACCCCATGTATCTTGGAGTTACACTGGACAGGACACTCTTCTTCAAAAAACACCTGGAGAACACAAAAGCCACGGTCAACACCCACAATAACATCCTGTGAAAACTAGTGAACTCCAAGAGGGGCGCAGACCCACAAACAATCCGTGCAACTGCCATGGCCCTGTCTTTCTCTACAGCAGAGTATGCCTGCTCAAGCTGGAGCCGATCACGTCACACCAAATTGGTCGACACAGCCCTAAATGACACCTGTCGCATCAACACGGGATGCGTCAAGACAACACCTGTCCCGTGCCTTTATGCGCTAGCCGGCACCTCCCCCCACACATCAGGCGACTGTGTATCGCTCAAGATGAATGGAGAACACAGGAGATAGACAGTGAAGTTGGGAATGAACGAAGGAAAGTCTGGAATGAAATGATAGAGAACACCTCACACACACATAGTTTCCTTTCGTGGCTGTTTACATTCGAGGGTCGCCGGTCCTCTCGAACGGAACAGTTTAACGTCATGCCCAGGACGAAAAGATATAGAGAACACCAACATGACAAATAACAGTAGGAAGGCATGGGCCACAATCCACCGTCTTGGCAAAGACCACACCACCCATAATTCACAACGGTCACAGCAAACTCTATTGCATCACAACTGGTGTAGTTATTGGATGGAGCCCGCACACCACCAAAAAAAGAAAAACAACATACTATAGTATGCCCTCCGTGACCATGGACTTTAGCCTTTCGCTTTTCTGCGATTTAACCTTTTTTCAAATCCTCAACAATGATGAAGAATCGCGCACTATAGCATGCCACTTAATGACCTTGACCAATATCAATGACCTTGAGCAGTATAAATTGCCTTCAATAAGACTAGTAAATGACCTTGACCAGTATAAATGACCTTGACAAGTACAAATGACTGTGACCAGTATAAATGACCTTTATAAGACTAGTAAATGATCTTCACCAGTATAAATGACCTTGACCAGTATGCGGTCCGTGACCATGGACTATAGCCTTTTGCTTTTCCTTGATTTTCACCTTTAAAAAATCCTCAACAATGATGAAGAATCGCACACTATAGCGCGCCGCTCAATGACCTGAGACCATGGACCAATGAATGAAATACAACACATTGAGCAGGGCACTGCAGGGAGTTGAACCCCGTTCCGGTAAACCAGAAGTCCGACACCAGCGCCTTAGTTTTTGTGTTGTTGTTCATTTAAAGGTCCAGGTGTGCATACTCATGTGCGCCTGTGCGTGTGTAGGTGCATGTGTGCATGTGTGTGTGCACGCTTCAATGACCACTGTTGGACCCCATGGGGATCAAGGACCTCAGGGAGCCACCCATAATTCACAACGGTCACAGCGAACTCTGTTGCATCACAACTGGTGGCCAACAGTCGTAACCAACACCGCCGCCGACCCACAGGAGAATACCATCGCACAGTGGTATCAGACCAACCACAATCAGCCAGCCCTCAAACCAAACCCTTCGACCTAGAAGAACTCGAAACTGCAATGGGAAAGTTGAAACCCGGAAAAGCAGCAGGGATTGATGACATACTGGCAGAAATTATACAGCACCTGGAACCTAACGCAAACACCTGGCTCGTAGGGATGCTGAATACATGCATGGCACAGAAAACCATCCCTTCTGTCTGGAGAAAGGCCAAAGTGGTTGCAATCCCCAAACCTGGCAAAGACCCATCATCCTCAAAGAGCTACCGACCCATTTCCCTCCTCTGCATCACCTACAAGAGAGGCTGCTACTCCTGTTTACATTCGAGGGTCGCCGGTCCTCTCGAACGGAACAGTTTAACGTCATGCCCAGGACGAAAAGATATAGAGAACACCAACATGACAAATAACAGCAGGAAGGCATGAGCCACAATCCACCGTCTTGGCCAAGACCACACCACCCATAATTCACAACGGTCACAGCAAACTCTGTTGCATCACAACTGGTGTAGGTATTGGATGGAGCCCGCACATCACAGGTATAAAAAAAACGTTCTGTATTGAAATACTGACAACGTTTCGATCTATTTGATCTTCATCAGGTCATGTGTACACAAAACATACACTTTTATACTAAGGGAGTGCCCCCATCAACCAATCAAAACACCACATTTTGGTGCCCCTCCCATCACTGCAGGTGTGACACGTCAACCCTGAGTGAGTAGGTGGGGACCCAGACATATTGATGTAAATATAGTCTGTTCAGAAATGTTAGTGCCTCTCATAGAGCTTGTAGGTGATGCAGGAGGGAAATGGGTCGGTAGCTCTTCGGGGATAATGGGTCTTTGCCAGGTTTAGGGATTGCAACCACTTCGGCCTTTTTCCAAACAGAAGGGATGGTTTTCTGTGCTATGCATGTGTTCAGCATCCCCACAAGCCAGGTCCTTGCGTTAGGTCCCAGGTGCTGTATCATTTCTGCCAGTATGCCATCAATCCCTGCTGCTTTTCCGGGTTTCAACTTTCCCATTGCAGTTTCACGTTCTTCTAAGTCGAAGGGTTTGGTTTGAGGGCTGGCTGATTGTGGTTGGTCTGATACCACTGTGCGATGGTATTCTATGTGAGTCGGTGGCGGCGTTGGTTACAACTGTTGGCCACCAGTTGTGACCAAGACCGCCACCGACCCACAGGAGAATACCATCGCACAGTGGTATCAGACCAACCACAATCAGCCAGCCCTCAAACCAAACCCTTCGACCTAGAAGAACTTGAAACTGCAATGGGAAAGTTGAAACCCGGAAAAGCAGCAGGGATTGATGACCTACTGGCAGAAATGTTACAGCACCTGGGACCCAACGCAAAGACCTGGCTTGTGGGGATGCTGAACACATGCATAGCACAGAAAACCATCCCTTCTGTCTGGGAAAAGGCCAAAGTGGTTGCAATCCTTAAACCTGGCAAAGACCCATTATCCACAAAGAGCTACCGACCCATTTCCCTCTGCATCACCTACAAGGCTATATGAGAAGCTGCTACTCCAACGCCTCGTTGCCACTCATAGACACCAAGCTGACTAAAGACCAAGCTGGTTTCCGTCCTGGCCGCTCCTGTGCTGGACAGAGCTCAACCTCACCCAACACATTGAGGATGGGTTTGAGGGAAAACAAATAACTGGAGCAGCATTCAGAGATCTCTCTGCTGCCTACGACACTGTCCAACACCGCACAATGGTCAGGAAAAGCCTCCTCAACAACAGGCGCTTCTATGTCCAGTTAAATGACCAGAGGAGTGAATGGAAAGCCCAAAAGAACGGCCTACCACAAGGTAGCCTGCTCGCCCCCTCCTTTTCAATATCTACACAAACGTCCAGCCACTACCCAAAGTAGTAGTACTGGAATGAAATGATAGAGAACACCTCACACACACATAGTTTCCTTTCGTGGCTGTTTACATTCGAGGGTCGCCGGTCCTCTCGAACGGAACAGTTTAACGTCATGCCCAGGACGAAAAGATATAGAGAACACCAACATGACAAATAACAGCAGGAAGGCATTATAAATTACCTTCATGAGACTAGTAAATGACCTTGACCAGTATAAATGACCTTCATAAGACTAGTAAATGATCTTCACCAGTATAAATGACCTTGACCAGTATGCGGTCCGTGACCATGGACTATAGCCTTTTGCTTTTCCTTGATTTTCACCTTTTTTTAAAATCCTCAACAATGATGAAGAATCGTGCACTATAGCGCGCCGCTCAATGACCTCTGAGACCATGGACCAATGAATGAAATACAACACATTGAGCAGGGCACTGCAGGGAGTTGAACCCCGTTCCGGTAAACCAGAAGTCCGACACCAGTGCCTTAGTTTTTGTGTTGTTGTTCATTTAAAGGTCCAGGTGTGCATACGCATGTGCGCCTGTGCGTGTGTAGGTGCATGTGTGCGCACGCTTCAATGACCACTGTTGGACCCAATGGCGATCAAGGACCTCAGGGAGCCACCCATAATTCACAACGGTCACAGCGAACTCTGTTGCATCACAACTGGTGGCCAACAGTCGTAACCAACACCGCCGCCGACCCACAGGAGAATACCATCGCACAGTGGTATCAGACCAACCACAATCAGCCAGCCCTCAAACCAAACCCTTCGACCTAGAAGAACTCGAAACTGCAATGGGAAAGTTGAAACCCGGAAAAGCAGCAGGGATTGATGACATACTGGCAGAAATTATACAGCACCTGGAACCTAACGCAAACACCTGGCTCGTAGGGATGCTGAATACATGCATGGCACAGAAAACCATCCCTTCTGTCTGGAGAAAGGCCAAAGTGGTTGCAATCCCCAAACCTGGCAAAGACCCATCATCCTCAAAGAGCTACCGACCCATTTCCCTCCTCTGCATCACCTACAAGAGAGGCTGCAACTCCTGTTTACATTCGAGGGTCGCCGGTCCTCTCGAACGGAACAGTTTAACGTCATGCCCAGGACGAAAAGATATAGAGAACACCAACATGACAAATAACAGCAGGAAGGCATGAGCCACAATCCACCGTCTTGGCAAAGACCACACCACCCATAATTCACAACAGTCACAGCAAACTCTGTTGCATCACAACTGGTGTAGGTATTGGATGGAGCCCGCACATCACAGGTATAAAAAAAACGTTCTGTATTGAAATACTGACAACGTTTCGATCTATTTGATCTTCATCAGGTCATGTGTACACAAAACACACTTTTATACTAAGGGAGTGCCCCCATCAACCAATCAAAACACCACATTTTGGTGCCCCTCCCATCACTGCAGGTGTGACACGTCAACCCTGAGTGAGTAGGTGGGGACCCAGACATATTGATGTAAATATAGTCTGTTCAGAAATGTTAGTGCCTCTCATAGAGCTTGTAGGTGATGCAGAGGAAGGAAATGGGTCGGTAGCTCTTCGGGGATAATGGGTCTTTGCCAGGTTTATGGATTGCAACCACTTTGGCCTTTCTCCAGACAGAAGGGATGGTTTTCTGTGCCATGCACGTGTTCAGCATCCCCACAAGCCAGGTCTTTGCGCTAGGTCCCAGGTAATGTATCATTTCTTCCAGCATGTCATCAATCCCTGCTGCTTTTCCGGGTTTCAACTTTCCCATTGCAGTTTCAAGTTCTTCTAGGTCGAAGGGTTTGGTTTGAGGACTGGCTGATTGTGGTTGGTCTGATACCACTGTGCGATGGTATTCTATGTGGGTCGGTGGCGGTGTTGGTTACGACTGTTGGCCACCAGTTGTGACCAAGACCGCCACCGACCCACAGGAGAATACCATCACACAGTGGTATCAGACCAACCACAATCAGCCAGCCCTCAAACCAAACCCTTCGACCTAGAAGAACTTGAAACTGCAATTTGAAAGTTGAAACCCGGAAAAGCAGCAGGGATTGATGACCTACTGGCAGAAATGTTACAGCACCTGGGACCCAACGCAAAGACCTGGCTTGTGGGGATGCTGAACACATGCATAGCACAGAAAACCATCCCTTCTGTCTGGGAAAAGGCCAAAGTGGTTGCAATCCTTAAACCTGGCAAAGACCCATTATCCACAAAGAGCTACCGACCCATTTCCCTCTGCATCACCTACAAGGCTATATGAGAAGCTGCTACTCCAACGCCTCGTTGCCACTCATAGATACCAAGCTGACTAAAGACCAAGCTGGTTTCCGTCCCAGCCGCTCCTGTGCTGGACAGAGCTCAACCTCACCCAACACATTGAGGATGGGTTTGAGGGGAAACAAATAACTGGAGCAGCATTCAGAGATCTCTCTGCTGCCTACGACACTGTCCAACACCGCACAATGGTCAGGAAAAGCCTCCTCAACAACAGGCGCTTCTATGTCCAGTTAAATGACCAGAGGAGTAAATGGAAAGCCCAAAAGAACGGCCTCCCACAAGGTAGCGTGCTCGCCCCCCTCCTTTTCAATATCTACACAAACGACCAGCCACTACCCAATGCCTAATGCCAGCATTTCATCTACGCCGACAACCTCTGCATTACGACCCAACAAGCAGACTTCCAGAAGATTGAGTCTGTCCTTGAAAGTGCCCTCCAAGAAATGTCAAGCTACTACAATACAACCACCTGAAACCCAACCCATAGAGAACACCTCACACACACATAATTTCCTTTCGTGGCTGTTTACATTCGAGGGTCGCTGGTACTCTCGAACGGAACAGTTTAACGTCATGCCCAGGACGAAAAGATATAGAGAACACCAACATGACAAATAACAGCAGGAAGGCATGAGCCACAATCCACCGTCTTGGCAAAGACCACACCACCCATAATTCACAACGGTCACAGTAAACTCTGTTGCATCACAACTGGTGTAGGTATTGGATGGAGCCCGCACATCACAGGTATAAAAAAAAACGTTCTATATTGAAATACTGACAACGTTTCGATCTATTTGATCTTCATCAGGTCATGTGTACACAAAACATACACTTTTATACTAAGGGAGTGCCCCCATCAACCAATCAAAACACCACATTTTGGTGCCCCTCCCATCACTGCAGGTGTGACACGTCAACCCTGAGTGAGTAGGTGGGGACCCAGACATATTGATGTAAATATAGTCTGTTCAGAAATGTTAGTGCCTCTCATAGAGCTTGTAGGTGATGCAGGAGGGAAATGGGTCGGTAGCTCTTCAGGGATAATGGGTCTTTGCCAGGTTTAGGGATTGCAACCACTTCGGCCTTTTTCCAAACAGAAGGGATGGTTTTCTGTGCTATGCATGTGTTCAGCATCCCCACAAGCCAGGTCCTTGCGTTAGGTCCCAGGTGCTGTATCATTTCTGCCAGTATGCCATCAATCCCTGCTGCTTTTCCGGGTTTCAACTTTCCCATTGCAGTTTCACGTTCTTCTAAGTCGAAGGGTTTGGTTTGAGGGCTGGCTGATTGTGGTTGGTCTGATACCACTGTGCGATGGTATTCTATGTGAGTCGGTGGCGGTGTTGGTTACAACTGTTGGCCACCAGTTGTGACCAAGACCGCCACCGACCCACAGGAGAATACCATCGCACAGTGGTATCAGACCAACCACAATCAGCCAGCCCTCAAACCAAACCCTTCGACCTAGAAGAACTTGAAACTGCAATGGGAAAGTTGAAACCCGGAAAAGCAGCAGGGATTGATGACCTACTGGCAGAAATGTTACAGCACCTGGGACCCAACGCAAAGACCTGGCTTGTGGGGATGCTGAACACATGCATAGCACAGAAAACCATCTCTTCTGTCTGGGAAAAGGCCAAAGTGGTTGCAATCCTTAAACCTGGCAAAGACCCATTATCCACAAAGAGCTACCGACCCATTTCCCTCTGCATCACCTACAAGGCTATATGAGAAGCTGCTACTCCAACGCCTCGTTGCCACTCATAGACACCAAGCTGACTAAAGACCAAGCTGGTTTCCGTCCTGGCCGCTCCTGTGCTGGACAGAGCTCAACCTCACCCAACACATTGAGGATGGGTTTGAGGGAAAACAAATAACTGGAGCAGCATTCAGAGATCTCTCTGCTGCCTACGACACTGTCCAACACCGCACAATGGTCAGGAAAAGCCTCCTCAACAACAGGCGCTTCTATGTCCAGTTAAATGACCAGAGGAGTAAATGGAAAGCCCAAAAGAACGGCCTACCACAAGGTAGCCTGCTCGCCCCCTCCTTTTCAATATCTACACAAACGTCCAGCCACTACCCAAAGTAGTAGTACTGGAATGAAATGATAGAGAACACCTCACACACACATAGTTTCCTTTCGTGGCTGTTTACATTCGAGGGTCGCCGGTCCTCTCGAACGGAACAGTTTAACGTCATGCCCAGGACGAAAAGATATAGAGAACACCAACATGACAAATAACAGCAGGAAGGCATGGGCCACAATCCACCGTCTTGGGGGGAAAAAATAGCTGATCAATAAGCCCCAAACGCGTTGCACTGCGACGCGTTTTGAGCTTGTACATCGGCTATTTTTGCTACAACAGTAATATGCAACGTGGCCCTCTGGAGTGAGAGTGGAAATATAGTGGAAATATAGTCTCTATCGTCAAAGTTGCCCACCCCCATTCTAAACACTACAACATGCAGAGGAGAAGTCATAACAGAACCATCTAAACACTACAACATGCAGAGGAGAAGTCATAACAGAACCATCTAAACACTACAACATGCAGAGGAGAAGTCATAACAGAACCATCTAAACACTACAGCATGCAAAGGAGAAGTCATAACAGAACCATCTAAACACTACAACATGCAGAGGAGAAGTCATAACAGAACCATCTAAACACTACAGCATGCAGAGGAGAAGTCATAACAGAACCATCTAAACACTACAACATGCAGAGGAGAAGTCATAACAGAACCATCTAAACACTACAGCATGCAGAGGAGAAGTCATAACAGAACCATCTAAACACTACAGCATGCAGAGGAGAAGTCATAACAGAACCATCTAAATACTACAGCATGCAGAGGAGAAGTCATAACAGAACCATCTAAATACTACAGCATGCAGAGGAGAAGTCATAACAGAACCATCTAAACACTACAGCATGCAGAGGGGAAGTCATAACAGAACCATCTAAATACTACAGCATGCAGAGGAGAAGTCATAACAGAACCATCTAAACACTACAACATGCAGAGGAGAAGTCATAACCGAACCATCTAAACACTACAGCATGCAGAGGAGAAGTCATAACAGAACCATCTAAACACTACAACATGCAGAGGAGAAGTCATAGCAGAACCATCTAAACACTACAGCATGCAGAGGAGAAGTCATAACAGAACCATCTAAACACTACAGCATGCAAAGGAGAAGTCATAACAGAACCATCTAAATACTACAGCATGCAGAGGAGAAGTCATAACAGAACCATCTAAATACTACAACATGCAGTCATAACAGAACCATCTAAACACTACAGCATGCAGAGGAGAAGTCATAACAGAACCATCTAAACACTACAACATGCAGAGGGGAAGTCATAACAGAACCATCTAAATACTACAACATGCAGTCATAACAGAACCATCTAAACACTACAGCATGCAGAGGAGAAGTCATAACAGAACCATCTAAACACTACGGCATGCAGAGGAGAAGTCATAACAGAACCATCTAAACACTACAGCATGCAGAGGAGAAGTCATAACAGAACCATCTAAACACTACAACATGCAGAGGAGAAGTCATAAGAGAACCATCTAAACACTACAGCATGCAGAGGAGAAGTCATAACAGAACCATATAAACACTACAGCATGCAGAGGAGAAGTCATAACATAACCATCTAAACACTACAGCATGCAGAGGAGAAGTCATAACAGAACCATCTAAACTGTTTAGATGGTTCTGTTATGACTTATCCTCTGCATGCTGTAGTGTTTAGACTAAACACTACAACATGCAGAGGAGAAGTCATAACAGAACCATCTTAAACACTACAACATGCAGAGGAGAAGTCATAACAGAACCATCTAAACACTACAGCATGCAGAGGAGAAGTCATAACAGAACCATCCAAACACTACAACATGCAGAGGAGAAGTCATAACAGAACCATCCAAATACTACAGCATGCAGAGGAGAAGTCATAACAGAACCATCTAAACACTACAGCATGCAGAGGAGAAGTCATAACAGAACCATCTAAACACTACAACATGCAGAGGAGAAGTCATAACAGAACCATCCAAATACTACAGCATGCAGAGGAGAAGTCATAACAGAACCATCTAAACACTACAGCATGCAAGGGGAAGTCATAACAGAACCATCTAAACACTACAGCATGCAGAGGAGAAGTCATAACAGAACCATCTAAACACTACAGCATGCAGAGGAGAAGTCATAACAGAACCATCTAAACACTACAGCATGCAGAGGAGAAGTCATAACAGAACCATCTAAACTGTTTAGATGTAGTGTTTAGACTAAACACTACAACATGCTAGGGCTGTCAGTTCACCTCTATAATCCAATTTGAATTTCATTGCTTCATTATTTGTAATTTTCGAAAATATTCGAATATTTACATTGTTTATTTGAGCTCATATTTAGCCTATAATAATACACAGAATAACAACCCATTTTTTAATGCTTGCGCAAGTTGGTTACATTGTATTATTAGGCTGCCCACCCCTGCCCACTTTGACAGGCTGGGATGGCTTAGGGTCGTCGACAGAGTACAGCATCTTGCAATGGGTCTGGTCCACAAGATTCGATACACCACCAAGATACCCATGTACCTGTCTAAATACTTCCTTAATGTAAACGAAGTCCACAACCACAACACCAGAGGGAGTGCAACAAACCATGTACAACCCAGATTCGGCACAAACAAGGGACTAAATTATTTTCGCTCCTATGCCACCAAAATGTGGAACGCCCTACCAACAGTCATTAAGACATGTGAATCCCTTGACTCCTTCAAAACCGCTCTCAAAGGGCACCTACGGATGGCTGCAATTCGAAACTGGCCTCTGTAAAATCTGAATCCCCCCCACCCCATTTCCCTCACTGTATATTGTATATTTTCCCAGTGCTTGTATATTTTCCCTTTTTTGCTTCCCATATGATGAATTCCTGTTCTGTTCTTTAGCTACATAGAAATGTCTATTTGTATGTCTCTAAATGGTTGTATGTCTTTAAATGTTTTGATGAATTGAACAATGTGGACCCTGTTGTAAACAAGTGTAATGCTTAATTGGGTCGTCCACTCACAGTTGACAGTCTTTGTATTGAGTTTGTGCTTAAAATGTACTGTACATTCTACAAACTGTTAATAAATATTTCAATCAATCAATCAAAAAAGGCTACTGCCTACCGTCATTGCGACGCATTATCACGGGCCACGGCCCGGTTAAAAACGAGAATGATACACACCATGAACTGACCATAGACAATATCCCCTTTACAACTCTCTCTTTAGCCTATTAACCAAAATAAAGTCGCCACAATCGCCAGCCTATACACGTAGGACTGGACAGAAAGAGTGCAGAGAGTACAGACAATAATATGCCATACTATACTAGGCTGTTGCGCTGCGCTCTGATGCCTTCTCCACGCCGCATGAACAATAACAACTCCACGTGGAGTGGACCCACGACGACCCACATATGAATTAGGCCCCTTTTCCACTATGGGGTGGAACCAGAACTATCCAGAACCTGAACCTATTTTTTTTAGTTCTGAGTTTGTTTCCACAGCGCACAGCGCGGTACGGCACGGTTTCAGACCAGGTTCTCAGAACCTTTTTTCGGCCCTGCTTTTGAGGTAGTACTAACACTGAGTTCTGGGAACCTATGGGCGGGGCCAGCAGCGCTGCTGCTCTCGATTGGTTGAGCTGAGGTGACAACAACACTGAGGAGACCGGAGCGAGGCGAAGCGCACAGCCACACAACACAACACCGCACATTTTAAACTTCTGAGTGCGACACAGGGGCGCGGACACACAGAAAAATAACCTGGAAAAGCACACAGAAACACTATATGGCCACGAGAGAGGGAGAGAAAGAGCGTGTGTGTGCGTGAGGGAGAGAGAGAGCCATAAAGCTGTCGCGACGAGTTTGCTTGCAGTTGTTGTTCTACCGCTAACAGCTAGGCTAACTGCAGAGAGGGGTCAGGGGTGTCCGGGTGTGTGTGTGTGTGTGTGTGTGCGAGGAGAGAGCCATGATCTATTCTAAATTGTCAGAACAGAAGCACAATGAGTGCTAATGCTATGAGGCTAATGCTACTGGAGATTAGTAGAGTATATTGTTTTAAACACGGACAGTAGTGTGCACTAGACTTTTTTTCAGGGCAAGGCATTAGGCATATCATTACTAGAAATGTGCTGTACACAATACTACACATTGGAATAATTAAATTCAACTAGCACAACGGTTAAATGATTTGTATTTGCATATTTCTTGATATTGACATTACAACTGGACTGGATGTTATGGCACAATCTGCTCAAGAGGCACTATAATTGCAACCCACACTCATGTTAAATGCTATATTCAAAAGGTGGATTATCATTTAGCATCATATGAGCTATACGAGATTTATTTTTCTCTTGCAGTTTAAGCAAAATATTGTAGACAGGTAAAGGTTGGAGAACTGGTCTAATGCATTTAATACGGGTGTTTTACTGTTTTCCCACTCCCCACATGGGGCAAATATAGCCTATATGCAGAATGTATGCTGCATCCATGTCCATACACTACAGTATGTGCATATACAGTATATGTATTATGTATAGGAAATATATGTGACAGCTGTGACATGTGGCAGCCACAGCTGTGGCATATGTGACATGTGGCATATAAAAATATGTTCACATTATTGGTTTAGAAAAGTACAATAAAGCAAATAAATTTGAAAATGGACAATCTACAAGCTCACATGTGTCTCATCGAGCTTGTAGATTGTCTATTTTCAAATGGCCGAAATGTATTTAAGTACAATACTATATACATAGCTACTTTCCACCACTGTTGAATATAATAACCGGTCATTATTTAAACATGAATATCTCTGTATTCCGGGACCCCCCCGGCCGTGCCAGGGGGGGGGGGTCCCTGCCGGCCGAGCTACTCAGCAGTGGGGGAATAGGGGGGGGGGGGGGGGGTTCTGGTTATATGGAAACGGAAGCAGAACTTGGTTCTGGAACTACACATGGTTCTTGGTAGTTCTGGGTCCTGGAAAGTTCTGGTTCTGGTTCCACCCCATAGTGGAAAAGGGGCCTTAGATAGTGTATAAGAAATGGCACGGCGGCCATCCTTGCAGGCAGTGACAGAATGAGAATCCTGTAGGCTGTAACCTGTTCATTTTGGGGGGCATCAAACAACAGCCTGTTGATGATGAATGATACTATGAAACTTAACAATTAATTAACTAGTACTCACCTAATGACGCCGCCACGGAGGATATAACATGTTTAACGTAATTCCAAAGTGTTTAGCCTACATTGTTTAAGTCATAGACGCATGCAGTTTTTATGAACTTTGGCTAAAAGCATGTTGTTATTATTATTCCACTACCACCCGCACCGGTAGACTGTCATGGTAGCTGGCTACAACCTGAAACAACTTCCTATTCCTCTTCAAAATAAAAGCTGCTTGTAACAATACTTTTATTTCTTAAGTGAACTACAGGATGTAGTAGACGCAGGATGTATAGTGGATAAATCACACAGAAGGCAGGAGAAATAAACTCCGCAGGCAGTCGGGGCTTTATTATTTTTAAATCTTGCCAACAGAATGAACAGGGATAATAAATGATAAAAGCTCCATTCGAATGGCAATTATTTTAATTTAGCTTTCGAATATATATATATTTTTTAATAGTCATAACAAGTCATAACAGAACCATCTAAACACTACAACATGCAGAGGAGAAGTCATAACAGAACCATCTAAACACTACAGCATGCAGTCATAACAGAACCATCTAAACACTACTCTGTTCACCTCTCTAGTCGATTATTTATTCAGCCACGGACCACCATTTGAGGCCATTAAGCCTCTCAGACCCATTTGAGCCACTGACCACCATTGTGAGCATAGAGTATAATTATTATGAATAGAGACGGCACCCAGAGGAAACCCTGTGGCGAAATGGACATAGTGGCCGAATGAAGGTATTGCAGCCTGGCCCCAAACACATGAACGCGCTGTTGAACGCTCCGTTGACTATCATTGTGCACGTTCACGACGGCAGCACGCTAGCTAGCTAGCTAACGAACTAGCGTGCATCTCAGAATGCTCTGTTCCTACTGTGTAGTGTTCATATATTATATTACTACTACTTTATAAAAACATGATCCAGTAGCCCAATGGTAACGTCGATGGTATGTGAAAACCCGGGCCCGGGTTCGACTCCCAGTCAATGACCGAGTTTCTTTTCTTCTTAACAAACACAACTGTTTGTTTGCATCAAGTGGAGGTCCATAATTCATTCAGTATCTGAGCCGGCCACGGGACCACCATTTTTAGGCTCAAATACTGAATGAATAATGGAACCTCGACGAGAAAAGCTAAAACAATAGTGTTAGTTTGGTAAGAAATGAAGCTAACTCTCAGTCCTCGACTGGGACTCGAACCCGGGCCCTGTTGTCTGCTAGGCGTCGACATTAACCATTGGGCTACTGGAACACGGTTTTACAGAGCGGCACGAACATAATATATAAACATCACAGCAAAGTTAACATCATATAAAGTGATCACAGATGTTTGAACAACAACAACAACGTTTAAGTATTAAATAACATTTAACGTACCTTGCTGCGGACACGACGACGAGGCGGCGGACATGGTGACGTGGCAGGATCAAAACAACACTGAAGCAAACCCCCCTCCACGCGTCTCTTCCGTATTTGAGGAGGGGGGGCGTCACTTCCTTCCGGGTGTGACGTGACGTGAGGCCACGCCCGCGAGTCTTTTGCCGCGATATATTTATTGTAGTCATATTGTAGTCCTGCTACGTTACATCCGGGTCCCGTCCGCTTCTATTATGATTCTGAACGCGTGAATCTTTTTATTTTTTATTTTTTTTACAATAGCGTTATTTTTCAGAAAGGAAGCCATTGAGGGTTAAAGTGTGTCTTAATGCTTCCAACTCGAGTATAATTATTATTAATGTAACTAACTGTTAAAGTGTCACGACAAAGGAAATGTATGACGTGGAGCTTTCTTGAGCAAGACCCGGAAGCGGGTTACGTCACGGCTTAAATAGTCAATACAGACATTAGTCCCCTTTCCTTTAGCGTCCTCAGTGGTCTAGTGGTCAAGACACCCGACTTTGAATACAACTTTATGTAACTTCACGGGTTCAAACCCCTCTGATGTTTTTCTCAATCATTGATTCACAATACCAGAATGCACGTTTAATCATAATACATAAAGCAGACAGCCCTGTGATTAAACATTCAGCATTACACTGCAACCCCACTGTGGCTACCTTTTTATTCACAATGCAAAGTTATTGTACTCCTAATAATATATCATGGTGTAGTCTAGCTCGATGGTTTGATTGATTGATTGATTGATTGAAATATTTATTAACAGTTTGTAGAATTTACAGTACATTTTAAGCACAAACTCAATACAAAGACTGTCAACTGTGAGTGGACGACCCAATTAAGCATTACACTTGTTTACAACAGGGTCCACATTGTTCAATTCATCAAAACATTTAAAGACATACAAACATTTAGAGACATACAAATAGACATTTCTATGTAGCTAAATTCATCATATGGGAAGCAAAAAAGGGAAAAGATACAATATACAGTGAGGGAAAATGGGGTGGGGGGGTGGGGGGGATTCAGATTTTACAGAGGCCAGTTTCGAATTGCAGCCATCCGTAGGTGCCCTTTGAGAGCGGTTTTGAAGGAGTCAAGGGATTCACATGTCTTAATGACTGTTGGTAGGGCGTTCCACATTTTGGTGGCATAGGAGCGAAAAGAATTTAGTCCCTTGTTTGTGCCGAATCTGGGTTGTACATGGTTTGTTGCACTCCCTCTGGTGTTGTGGGTGTGGACTTCGTTTACATTAAGGAAGTATTTAGACAGGTACATGGGTATCTTGGTGGTGTATCGAATCTTGTGGACCAGACCCATTGCAAGATGCTGTACTCTGTCGTCGACCCTAAGCCATCCCAGCCAGTCAAAGTGGGCAGGGGTGAGGTGGGTTCGGGGGGTGAGGCCAAGTAGGAGCCTGACCAGTTTGTTTTGGGAGGTCTGGAGCCTTGTTTTAAGGGCCTTTGAGGTGCTGTGGTACCAAGAGGTGGATGCATAGTCAAAGAAACCTTGTACGAGGGCTCCTGTTAAGGTCTTCAAGGTGTTTTTGCTGACCAGTGAGGAGATCCTGTAAAGGAATCTTGTTCTTTGATTGACTTTTTTGATTACGTTGGTGGCCATCTTATCACCGGAAAGATTGGCCTCCAGGATGGAACCTAGGTAGGTAATTTGATCTTTTCGTGTGATAATATTGTCACCCACTCTAACCAAGAAGCCATCTGCCTTGCTGAGATTACTATTTGATCCGAAGAGGATGGATTCAGTTTTTCCCAGGTGTAAGGATAGTTTGTTATCAGCGAGCCAGGTGCAGATTCTACCGAGTTCAGAGCTGAGGGTCTTTTCAACCTGCAGTTTGTTCCTGTCCGAGACCAGCAGTGCTGAGTCATCTGCGAACAGGAACAAGCTGCAGTCACAAGCTGAAGTCATGTCGTTAACATATATTAGGAACAGTAAAGGCCCTAGTATGCTTCCTTGTGGGACGCCACAGCTCACTGGGAGGGGAGGGGACAGTGTTCCGTTCACCTCCACCATCTGTTCTCTCCCCTCCAGGTAGGATTGCATCCAGCTCACTGATGTGCTATCAAAACCAATAGCTTTAAGCTTGTTAACCAGTATGGAGTGGTTCACGGTGTCAAAAGCCTTTTGGAGGTCCAGCATGACCATGCCGCAGTATTTTCCAGCGTCCACCTCGTGTTTGATGTGGTCGCTCAAATAGAGGAGGCATGTGTCAGTGGAGTGGGATGTTCTGAAACCAGATTGGAACTCGTACAGCAATTTATTAGTGGCAAGATACTTTTCAACCTGTTCATAGACTATTTTTTCCATCACTTTCGAGATGGAGCTTAGAATAGAAATAGGGCGGTAGTTGCCGGGTTCTAATTTACTGATTGAAATATTTATTAACAGTTTGTAGAATTACAGTACATTTCAAGCACAAACTCAATACAAAGACTGTTAACTGTGAGTGGACGACCCAATTAAGCATTACACTTGTTTACAACAGGGTCCACATTGTTCAATTCATCAAAACATTTAGAGACGTACAAATAGACACTTCTATGTAGTTAAATAACAGAACAGGAATTCATCATATAGGAAGCAAAAAGGGAAAAGATACATATACAGTGAGGGGAAAGGGGGGGGGGGGGGTGGTCCATAGCTCTAATGGGCATTAGAACTATATATGGACCTGCTGTAGTCAGTCAGCACAGTAGATTCATATTTCAATCGATCTGGGATGTTAAAATTGTGCCAAACTGTGTTCAATTAATTGTCTCTTCTGCTACAATAAACAGCAGTTATACTTATTATTGAGACTCAGAGAGCACGTTGACGCAGCGACGTAGAGTCTGTGGGGGCCACGGGGCCATGGCCCCCATGAAGAATCCTAGGGCCCCTTTCGGCCCCCATGAAGATTTTCGTGGACATTTTACATTTACATTACATATTTTCTGGGAATTCCGAACATTTTGGACCTCTCCGCCGGCAATCTGAGAATCCCATCGTCAAATATTCGGGAAAACAGCGCCTCCCCTGTTGTTCCTCAGGCAACAGTCTGTCTTGAGTAGCCTCGATAGCCAGGCTTTCATTTCGTCTGCGCGAAAGATGAAAGCCTGGAAAAAGCCGTGGGCTGAACAAGTCTAAAAGTGGGAGTCAACCCTTCCGGGTGGGCGTCGCTCTAAATGATGTGACGTAGCGCTGCACTAGGGGGGAGAGGAGGGGCCGGGGGTGACGGACAGATCGATGAGATCCAATCAGGGTGCGCGCATTTCTGAGGCGCGACCCGCCCCTCTAGACGAGAAATGTCTCGCTCTGGGTCAGGCTAGTCTTGAGAGACACCGGCCGTCCAAGAGGTGTTAAAAAGTGCTAATCGGGTTTCTTTTGTAGTTGTTCTTGAGGCGTGACATAAAGGGCGCGTTCGGAAATACCACACCGGAGCACACTCGCCTATTAGTTTGCATTGCACAGTGGGCTCAGTGCGCTATTTCCGAACGCGCCCTTGATCAAGAATTCACCAAAGAGACCTAACCACAGACTAGTGAGACTACACACTGACTCGAGAAAAGACCCATATCGTCCAAAATAGGCTGATCAGTCGCTGTCTGTGGGCTAATTCATTGGTAAAAGTATGCTAAATAACTCATTTTTAGACCATTTGGGAAATAAATAAATCCGCGGCGGATCTCTCTCTCTCTCTCTCTCTCTCTCTCTCTCCGTATCGCGTTCGGAAATAGCGCACTAGGCGCACTGTGCAAACTGATAGATGAGTTCGCTCCGGTGTGGTATTTCCGAACGTGCCCCTTATCTCCCTCTCTCTCTCTCCCTCTCTCTCTCTCTCTCTCTCTCTCTCTCATAATAAAAATAATATAGTCCTGAAAGTCCTCACCTTGGCTTGGACATTGGCCTATAGAAGCTGCTTTAAAAGTACCAGCGACAACAACTTATTTTTTTCCGCGCTGCGGCGGGGGGGGGGGGGGGGGTGGGGGGTGCGGGGAGGCGGGGCTGGGTGGGGGGGGGACGGGCCCCCATGAGGATTGATCAAACTCTTCGGCTCTGCGTTGACGCATGAATAGCTTAGCTAAAAAACTTTAGGGGGCGCCAAAGAAAAGAAAGTAATGCAGGTCTAAAAACGGCCTGTATTACTGCATAAAAATAAAAGGTTGTAGTAGCCATTTACAAATTAAAGTGAAGTCAGTATTTGGCATTGTGGTGTGTGGAACACTCTTTGTTTCTTGAAAAAAATAACATGATGGTAACAATGCACAAAAACGAATTTAATCTACCGTTTTACTTGTAAAACTGTGATGTGACAATAAAGATGATTCTGATGATTGAATTATTCTATATTCAAATGTTTATTGGTGCTTCTGATTGTGTCATGGGTTTTATATATGCTATATGCCTGAGGCTACAACACTTTGGTCAGCTTCTGTTTTAAACGTGCTATAAATACAGATTTTTGATTCTTAAACAAAACTAGCATCTCTCAAATTATAATAGCCTAATATAATATTGAAAGTCAATAATGATAGTAGCTACTATTTAACTAACACACAATTTATAATTTTATATATATGCCTATTGTGGGAAGAAAAACAAAGTGAGCCATTTGAAGCCATCCATGATCATGCCTCATTAACATTATAATGGCCCCATTCCCCAACCTTTTCTGTTTGGGTTTTTTTCCTTACTTTTTAATTGATTATGCATGCATGAAGCATTGAGTGTCATTATTTTTCACTTCAATAAAAACACAAAACTGAGTTGATTGTCTGAGTTTGATTTGCTGAAAGTAGGCCGGCATATGTAATGCACATGTAAATGTTTGCTGACAAGTGATCAACAGCTGACACATAACAAAAGCCACACATTACTGATGTCATGAACTGGCTCACATCATGACAAAAAGGGAGACGACACACAGGATTAAACTTAACATTATTTTATTTATAACTAAATAAGGCTTAAAAGGTGCAAAATGTATGAGGTGTGAGTGGTCAGTGACATCAGTAGTGTAAAGTGTGTATGGCTGTGTGAACATGGACTGTATGTGCGAGTGCAGAAAGCAACAGAACTGAAACTACTTCAAACAAACATAACCAAACAAGCAGTGTGACCTGTGCAAGGGAGAGAGGGAGAATGGCCTCAGCCAGCCTGCTTTTATACCCAAGGGGATAATTGGGAGCAGGTGTGTCAATCCCCAAGACACACCTCAGCAGGCTGGCCCTCTCCTCCTACACAGGGACAGAGAACCACAATTAGTATCAAACCAAACCAACCCCACAGGATGGGTCATCACACTGAACAGAAACTGCAGATATTGTGCTGACATGGTAATAGCTCTCAGGTGATCAACACCTGAAACATATATGAACAAAAGCCACACATGACTGAACAGAAACTGCAGATATTTTGCATATTAGCAGATGTAGGTAAACAAGGTAGACAAGTAATGTCTTTACTTCAAATTGAAATGTTTCACTTTCAAATGTTGGTGATCCTTATTGCATTGTTTATTAATTACAGTAGAATATATAATATATATAATATATAATATATATAATATATAATATATTATATATTATATATTATATATTATAATATATTATATTCTAGCAGTGACTGACTGAGATATCGACCGCAACTGGTTGTGGCCCCCATCAAGTGACCTTTTGACCAATGCGGCCCTCGCCCCAAGTTCAGTTCGACACCTCTGGCTTAGCATATCTGTGTTATAATGAATGGGTTTGATTGATTGATTAAATTAATATTTTATAAAAAAAATGTAGAAATGTAGAAGTACCGTCAAAACAAAATAATTCACATGCAAGTAAAGGCGTGGCGTTTCAGAGGCAAAAAAAAGCACTGGTAGGTTCTTACTGCATGTTGTACCATATTATACACTGGTAGGTACTTACTGCATGTTGTTTGATTGATTGATTGAAATATTTATTAACAGTTTGTAGAATTTACAGTACATTTTAAGCACAAACTCAATACAAAGACTGTCAACTGTGAGTGGACGACCCAATTAAGCATTACACTTGTTTACAACAGGGTCCACATTGTTCAATTCATCAAAGACTACCATATTATACACTGGTAGGTACTTACTGCATGTTGTACCATATTATACACTGGTAGGTACTTACTGCATGCTGTACCATATTATACACTGGTAGGTACTTACTGCATGTTGTACCATATTATACACTGGTAGGTACTTACTGCATGCTGTACCATATTATACACTGGTAGGTACTTACTGCATGTTGTACCATATTATACACTGGTAGGTACTTACTGCATGCTGTACCATATTATACACTGGTAGGTACTTACTGCATGCTGTACCATATTATACACTGGTAGGTACTTACTGCATGTTGTACCATATTATACACTGGTAGGTACTTACTGCATGATGTACCATATTATACACTGGTAGGTACTTACTGCATGCTGTACCATATTATACACTGGTAGGTACTTACTGCATGTTGTACCATATTATACACTGGTAGGTACTTACTGCATGCTGTACCATATTATACACTGGTAGGTACTTACTGCATGTTGTACCATATTATACACTGGTAGGTACTTACTGCATGCTGTACCATATTATACACTGGTAGGTACTTACTGCATGCTGTACCATATTATACACTGGTAGGTACTTACTGCATGTTGTACCATATTATACACTGGTAGGTACTTACTGCATGCTGTACCATATTATACACTGGTAGGTACTTACTGCATGCTGTACCATATTATACACTGGTAGGTACTTACTGCATGCTGTACCATATTATACACTGGTAGGTACTTACTGCATGTTGTACCATATTATACACTGGTAGGTACTTACTGCATGCTGTACCATATTATACACTGGTAGGTACTTACTGCATGCTGTACCATATTATACACTGGTAGGTACTTACTGCATGTTGTACCATATTATACACTGGTAGGTACTTACTGCATGCTGTACCATATTATACACTGGTAGGTACTTACTGCATGCTGTACCATATTATACACTGGTAGGTACTTACTGCATGATGTACCATATTATACACTGGTAGGTACTTACTGCATGCTGTACCATATTATACACTGGTAGGTACTTACTGCATGTTGTACCATATTATACACTGGTAGGTACTTACTGCATGCTGTACCATATTATACACTGGTAGGTACTTACTGCATGCTGTACCATATTATACACTGGTAGGTACTTACTGCATGCTGTACCATATTATACACTGGTAGGTACTTACTGCATGCTGTACCATATTATACACTGGTAGGTACTTACTGCATGCTGTACCATATTATACACTGGTAGGTACTTACTGCATGCTGTACCATATTATACACTGGTAGGTACTTACTGCATGATGTACCATATTATACACTGGTAGGTACTTACTGCATGCTGTACCATATTATACACTGGTAGGTACTTACTGCATGATGTACCATATTATGCACTGGTAGGTACTTACGGCATGCTGTACCATATTATACACTGGTAGGTACTTACTGCATGCTGTACCATATTATACACTGGTAGGTACTTACTGCATGATGTACCATATTATACACTGGTAGGTACTTACTGCATGCTGTACCATATTATACACTGGTAGGTACTTACTGCATGTTGTACCATATTATACACTGGTAGGTACTTACTGCATGCTGTACCATATTATACACTGGTAGGTACTTACTGCATGTTGTACCATATTATACACTGGTAGGTACTTACGGCATGCTGTACCATATTATACACTGGTAGGTACTTACTGCATGATGTACCATATTATACACTGGTAGGTACTTACTGCATGTTGTACCATATTATACACTGGTAGGTACTTACTGCATGTTGTACCATATCATACACTGGTAGGTACTTACTGCATGCTGTACCATATTATACACTGGTAGGTACTTACTGCATGATGTACCATATTATACACTGGTAGGTACTTACTGCATGATGTACCATATTATACACTGGTAGGTACTTACTGCATGATGTACCATATTATAATTTTGAGTAATGTTTGCACTTACATTGCACGTCTTGACCTTTTTATACATTTGAGTAATGTATGCACTTATAGTACCATTTTGTACTTTTGAGTGATGTTTGCACGTTTGTAGTTTTGCATGCGTTTACTGTTTATTTACATGTACAGATGCACACATACAGTAAAGTAAATTTGATAAAATCTGTGACTATACTAAACTATTAAAGTAGCTTCTCAGTCCAGTCCACCTTAAGACAAATTATGATGTTTAAAAACAAATATTGTAGGGATTTGGAAACTTTTAAATGAGCGTTTTATTTCTGATGGTGATGATCATTTGCAGAGTGAATGAGAAACACCGTAAGCAAACTCTATGTATTTTTCTCTCCATTGAAAGTGTACACACTGTTATATTAGCAATGATTCATTAAAACGTTTTTTTATTTTTATTTTTTTAACTTTCAAAGCCTTGTCTGTATTATTCTATTATTTTATAACTTTGATGCTATGGATCAGGGCCACTATATTTCCACAATCACACCAGAGGGGCCACCTTGCATATACTGTTGTGGCAAAAATAGCCGATCTACAAGCTCAATATGTTTTGCCCCCGCGACCCGACTACGGAAAAGCGGTTGAAGATGGATGGATAGACGGATGGATGTCGACAGAAATAAATACACACAATATATTGCTACACATTGCCATGGTGATAAAATATTGTTAGGGCGGAAATAAAAAATGTAAACAGTTGTGTGTCCTCTAGGGTCCATAGTACAGAATAAACATAGTTTACAAGAATCTTCACGAAACATTCACTTAATGCCATACACTAGTGTGACCGTGGACCCAGCCTCTTCACAGGGGCCAACAGAACGGTTCAGCCAGAACTGCCATTTTTGGTGGAAGGAGAAGCGAAAAATAAGGGACCAAGAGTCCCTTCGGGCTTGGTCAGCTAAATAGACTTGTAACCCAACGGTAGGGAGTACAAACACAGGAAATAACCTGGGGGTTTCCATCTATGAAAAGGCAACGCAATTAGCAGAAAATGAACCATGTAAATACAACAAATTGAGCAGAGCACCGCAGGGAGTTGAACCCCATTCTGGTAAACCAGTAGTACCACACCAGTGCCTTAGTTGGTTTTGTTGTAATTTACAGGTCCAAAAGCAATCGCAACAATTTGTATCATAATGGACTATAAATGATAGCCATGATTATATCTTTATGCCATGATTATATCTTTATGCCATGATTATATCTTTATACAATTGAAAGAGAGAAGAAGACTCACTCCACAAAAAGAAAAACTTAAGGAAAACGCCTCAGACAAACTAAGAAAATCTTTTTTTTATTTCATGCTCATAAAGTGCTTCAAAGTGCTAAAAGTGAAAAGTTCAGCAGAAACCTTTTGGGTCATAGGCCCATCGTCAAAGCCTTGCCTGACCGGCATGAATGACGTTTTAGCTGCAAATGGCAGCATAAATCGCATCAATACACACCACATAATGTGATCTGAACTGAAACGATGAAGCTTCGCTCGCACATTATAAAAGACATGCATCACATCAATCCACATCACATTCCTAACCCTACCCTAACCCTAAGTTCATCATGTGATGTGGGGATGACGTGATGAAGCCTTACACACAAATGTAAAATGATACGAGACATAAACACACATCACATACCGGGCCTGTGTTCATATGTGATGTGGGCTTAGATGAAGCTTTTCTCACAAATTAGATCTGATAATATAGCACCAACAATAGTCTTATGACCTAGAGGTTTGCTGCTGCACTTTCACTTTAAGCACTTAGAGCGCTTTATGAACATGAACAAAACAAAAAGATTCTTGGTCTCTGCCCAAGCAGTTGGCCTTAGGTTTTCGTGGCGCAAGTTTTTCTAGCCAGTTGTCCCACGTTTTACATTTATTTTAAAATTGACATTTAAGAGTTTTCAAAATAATTGCCTACATTAACACAAATATTACAATTTATGCCATTTGTGGACGATTGACATAAATTATACGAGGTGCAAATGATGCAATGGCAGCAGCATTCTTTGCACCCCAGTATTTGTCAGCAATACAGAAACACTATGAACATGAGAAAACAACAACAAACAACACTACGGATGACATTAGATCACAAGAGCAATGAAGAAAGTATATGGTGTGCGACGAGCTATCCGCAATTTGTGAAATAATCACATAAAAATATCACATAAATGCACATCACATATCGGCCTGTGTTCATATCTGATGTGAACTGACGTGATGGCGCTTTACCGGCAAATGACACAACGCAAATGACGTGAAACGATACAGCTCCAATCAAATGATTAGAAACTGTACGCGAGACACGACCCGACACACGCACCACATACACTAGTGAAGAACTAGTGATAGAAAGGCAAGAAAGAAATTACTTATGAAACAAAATGCGATTAAAAACTCTGAGACCAGAAAAAAACAATAACTTTATTAAAGCAAAGAATAGAAGAGAAGATGAAAGGTTGGGTAGAAACCATGCACGTCCAAAACTGTTACTTATGTGATATTTATTATTAATATAATAATCTGTGTTCCAATGTTATTTAGTCACAAGCTCTTGTTTATACTTCAAAAGGTTTGATACATTAAATATATATATATATAATAGGTTATATTCAATAATGGATGATCTTTGCATCGTGAGCTTGTAGATCAGCCATTTGCTGCTTTAGTGTGTGACACTGTAGCATGACCAAGTAAGGAAATTACATTTACAAAAGAAGGTTGAACTATGGAGATACAAGGTTTCTGCCCGACAGCCAAAGATAATGAACCACTCACTTACCTTCAATATCAGCACTAAACAAAACACATACCAACCAAGGAAGAAAATCTGCCATAATTCCCTTCCTGTTAGTTTGGACAGATCTACAGCATAGAAGGCTGTAAACAGTGTTAAGCAGGCTACATGCTACCATAATGATACCAGACATAAGTCACATGACGCCACATCACATTTGTGCACAGGACAATAGATAGGCAAGGAGAAAGAAAGAAAATACTTTAGTGTTTTTTTTCCTGAGACAACCAAAACAAATAACTTTATTAAAAGCAGAAGAGAAAGGAGACACTAGAAACTCAAAGAACTAGACACAGAAAACAAACAGTACAGAAAGACTAGAACAGAACATACATATGTGATGTGACGTGAAAGCTTTACCCGTAAATTATGTTAATGATAAATCACATGCCTCCACAAACATCACATAGCCCATAGTGGCATCATTGGCATGTGATGTGGAGTGGCATTATACACAAATGTGAAACGATACACTGTGCGAATGACAACCTACGCTACGGTAGCATGTAGCATGTAGCCCACTTACACAAGCAGCAGAAATCAAAAGGTTCATTACTAACCTTCACAGCAGCAACAACAGAGTTTGTACCTTCAATACCGACGTCACCTTGTCATCTTCACGTTCTGAAATGACAGGGGGAGAAATAAATAAACATTTAGTTGTCGGCCTACAGGATGACATTTTGGAAGTCATAACAGTCACTGACAGGGCTGTGTCACCAATATTGTACTGTATTAACAACAGTCACTGACAGGGCTGTGGCACCAATATTGTACTAATAGTCACAAATTGTGATTAAAGCAGCTATAAGCAATAATGTCAATTGTAATGATTTCTATTTTATTCAGACAGCAATGAGTAAAACACTCCCAAAAATGATTTGGTCTCTGCGACACATCCAGTGGCCGTAATCTGCAGTGAAAGATGTTCCTAGACGCTTTGTCATTGGTCGGAAAAACAAATAAAACCCGGTCGAAATGACTAACCAATCAGGAAGTAGACAGGCAAATGGACCAATGACAAAGCTAGGAAAATCTTTGTATGCAGATTGTGGCCCCTAGATGTGTCAGAGACAAAATATTTTTTTAGTTGTACCCATTGCTGGCTGACTGAATACCAGAAAATAAAAAGTAATTACATTTGACATATTGCTTATAGCAGCTTTAAAGGGCAACTTCACCCCTTTTGCAACCAGAGCCGTATATGGGCTCCATGATGTCATGGACACAGGGCTCACTTCCTTCCTGGACTACATGTTGTCTCACTAAAACCGCCCTCCCCCAATCCACAAGGAGGAGCAGTGCACCAAAGCATTATGGGAATTGTAGTGTGGGTAGGAAGTGTCCATGACATCATGGACACTTTGATGTACTAAAAACACATTACCCACATAAAAACCTCAGTGAAGTGTTTATCTCCCAAACATAATTAAAATAAGATTTGGTTGCAAAAGGGGTGAAGTGTATTTTTTTTAGCAAAGTATACAAGTAATTAATGCATATAATTAGCCATATCTGCCTCGTGTAACTTTTTTATGAAGCCTAAAAGCCATAAAGAAAGTTTAACACATGAATACAAAGTTTATCGCATTCGTATGCATGACAATGAATGGTCAACTTAACATGTAATGGTGACACAGCCCTAGTTTCTACGACAGCCACATGTAATCCAGGTACGTACCGTGGGGGGCCTTCCGTCGCTCGGTTGAAGATGGCCGGTATTAATAGAGCCGCGTAGGTTGTATGGCACAATACGTCCCGGGCACCGTACGCCTCGTAATCTCAGGGAGCGTTCGTTGACACCGTTATTCGTTTCAGCCCAGCCGAGTAGACACTCTATTACCAATACCAGCCATCTCCTGATGACCCCATCCAAGGTCACACATGACACCAAGGTCACATGATTAACCTGTAAGACACATACAGAAAAACAACATTACACTCTTTATCCAGATTTCATACATTGTAAAATTCATATAATATTAAAAGGATATTTCACTTTATCCTCTACTCAGGCTTATGTGAACACAGCAGACAGCTTTTAAGTTGCTTGATTCAGTAAATAGATATTTGATATAAATTGTAGCTGCCCCGCCCCCTCCCTATACAAACCATTGTAACTTCAAACTCCATTTTAACCATGATAGATTGAAAACACCCAACCTTAGTGGGTGTTTGTATGTTTGCTTCCTTCTCTAAGGCCTCGATCACAGCTAAAAAACACCCGTCTTGTGTCTTGTCTGTGTTTGATGGTGGCCGCCTCAATGCTTTTCCAATGGAAGTCACATGGTTTGAGCAAACATTTGTTTGATGGCTGTGTTCTGTCCCCCTCCCCCTCCATCAAACAAATGTTTGGTCAAACCATGTGACTCCCATTAGAAATACATTGGGGCGGCCATTAAACACAGACAAGACAAATGTTTTTTTATGTGTGAGCGAGGCCCAAGCCCTCATTCACACACAAACATGTTCTGTGCTCTGCCTGTGTTTGAAGGCCGCCTCCATGCTTTTCCAATGGAAGTCACATGGATTGACCAAACACTTGTTTGATTGCCCCCCCCCCCCCTCCATCAAGTGTTTGGTCAAACCATGTGACTGCCATTGGAAAAGCATTGAGGCGGCCATCAAACACAGACAGGGCAACAGAACATGTGTTCTTTATGTGTGAATGAGGCCTAAAAGGACAAACATTCCTGACATTGTCGTCCATTTAGTGTCACAATAAACAGTCCTATAAATCCTCTAATGTTTAAACAATAAACAGACCTATAAATCCTCTAATGTTTAAACAATAAACAGTCCTATAAATCCTCTAATGTTTAAACAATAAACAGACCTATAAATCCTCTAATGTTTAAACAATAAACAGTCCTATAAATCCTCTAATGTCTAAACAATAACAGTGTTAAAGGACAAAACCGTGTTTCTCAAACAAACGCTTCTTACCTTGGACCAAACAGCTCTGCTCACAAACAGCATGCAGTGAATGGATCCCAAACCAAACTGCATGCTGGGAAACAACATGGCCGCTCCTATTTAAATCCAAAGCCCCGCCCACTGGATCTCATGCATCAACTCAACTCCCGTCCCAAAGTCTCGCGGGACTTGATCTGCACAGTGTGGAGTGTGGTCTGTTTTGCTACAGCACTATCTTGTGGTGGTTTAAATAAATACATGCAGTGTGTTACATCTTAAAGGAGAATTCCATACTAAAAGGCTTACTTACCTTTCTTTGTAGTCGTTACGTCCCCACCAAAGAGGTCCAGGTGTTATTTTGTGCAAAAGCTCCTTATTGGCTATTTCCCCTACTATAAGCCCTAAATGAATTGCATTGAATTGAATGGGAATTGAATGGGGCTATGGGGTGTTGTGCTAATTTGCTTATTTCCATCGCTCAAAATTATAATTTCTTTGTATATATCCTCTCTTCATAATGTAAATAATATCCCAAGCGGCACACTTTACTACTTCTTTCGATGGAAATAAGCGAATTAGCATAACACCCCATAGCCCCATTCAATTCCCATTCAATGCAATGCAATTCATTGAGGGCTTATGGTAGGGAAAATAGCCAATAAGGAGTTTTTGCACCAAAAAACACCTGGACCTCTTTGGTGGGGACGTAACAACTACAAAGAAAGGTAAGAAAGATAAGAAAGCATTCTAGCATGGAATTCTCCTTTAAAGAAAATAATTTGTTCCATAATGTTTGAGGCAACTTGACTTGTATTGAGTCAATAAAGTGCAATAACAGGCACAATCATTGGCTGTTGCCATTGAGAATGCATTGGGCGTTTAAGTTAAATAACTCAGAAACTACAAAACATTTCAAAGTAAAAAGTCCCAGCATGTGTGCCCACCACAGTATAAGCTGAATAATAAAAAGTGTGAATGGAGTTTCTAGGACGGTGAAAGTGACTTTTTGTCATAGAGCTGCCATTGAGCCCCATTATAAATGTATCCAATTTGAAAGCACTATATTTCTGCTGGCACATTTGACCATAAATGGTAAATGGTGCATTTATATAGCGCCTTTATCCAAGGCGCTTTACAGAGATTGTGAATTACATTCACCCATTCACACACACATTCATACACCGATGGCAGCGGAAACCATGCAAGGCACCAACCAGCACATCGGGAGCAATTAGGGGTTCAGTGTCTTGCTCAAGGACACTTCGACAGTAACTCTGGGGGAGCCCACAGGGTTCGAACTGGCAACCTTGCGGTTGCCATCCAGGCACTCTACCCCTGAGCCACCGCGGCCGACCATGCAGACAAAGTACTGCGGGCTGTGTATATTTAATCAGCCGTTATACACATAATACTACTAATAGCCTCTAGATCTTAGCTCTGCTTTGAATAATACATTATTTGCCTCAGCCAGCCACAGCATTTTCTAAGCTTGTGTGGATTGATGCTAGTGCCAGAATATATTTTTCTAAAACACTGCGAACATTAATGCAGAAAAGGAGTATGTTTGAGCCGACCACACAAATGTATGACTCAGGATACTCAGGGACGCGCCGCAGATGTATTTATATATTTATTTCCCCCAGATGGTCTAAAAATGAGTTACTTTGACCAAATTTGCTCACGAAAAGCAACACCCTTGACCCAATTATAGCCACTATAACTATACTTTTAACCCATTCTGACCGGGCACCCATTTTGGTGTCGGGATCATGTTATGCTTTAGCTATTGAAAAATTGCAGATCCACAAGCTCATATCGCGCCACCGAGTGGCGCGATACGAGCTTGTAGGTCTGCTATTTTTTGAAAAATCGAAGAACGACTGATATTTTTAGAATCTGATCTCAGGTCAGAATGGGTTCATCAGACCAGTGTGTGGAAACCTCGTGTGAATCTGATCTCAGGTCAGAATGGGTCAATTAAAGTTCCCCCGAGCATTGTTTTGGCCGATATGGGTATTTTTCTGGAGTCAGGGTGGAGATTACCCGGCGGTGTGTTGCTGCATGCCCCTCCCGGCTCATGGCTCTCCACAGACGGCACAGAGACAGCAGTCACTCCACAGAGACAGCAGTCACTCCATGTGAGACAGACAGCAGTCACTCCACACAGACAGACAGCAGTCACTCCACACAGACAGACAGCAGTCACTCCACACAGACAGACAGCAGTCACTCCACAGACAGCAGTCACTCCACAGACAGCAGTCACTCCACACAGACAGACAGCAGTCACTCCACACAGACAGACAGCAGTCACTCCACAGACAGCAGTCACTCCACAGACAGCAGTCACTCCACAGACAGCAGTCACTCCACAGAGACAGACAGCAGTCACTCCACAGACAGCAGTCACTCCACAGACAGCAGTCACTCCACAGACAGCAGTCACTCCACAGACAGCAGTCACTCCACAGACAGCAGTCACTCCACAGACAGCAGTCACTCCACAGACAGCAGTCACTCCACAGACAGCAGTCACTCCACAGACAGCAGTCACTCCACAGACAGCAGTCACTCCACAGAGACAGACAGCAGTCACTCCACAGACAGCAGTCACTCCACAGACAGCAGTCACTCCACACAGACAGACAGCAGTCACTCCACAGACAGCAGTCACTCCACAGACAGCAGTCACTCCACACAGACAGCAGTCACTCCACAGACAGCAGTCACTCCACAGAGACAGACAGCAGTCACTCCACACAGACAGACAGCAGTCACTCCACAGACAGCAGTCACTCCACACAGACAGACAGCAGTCACTCCACAGACAGCAGTCACTCCACACAGACAGACAGCAGTCACTCCACAGACAGCAGTCACTCCACAGACAGCAGTCACTCCACAGAGACAGACAGCAGTCACTCCACACAGACAGACAGCAGTCACTCCACAGACAGCAGTCACTCCACAGACAGCAGTCACTCCACACAGACAGACAGCAGTCACTCCACACAGACAGACAGCAGTCACTCCACAGACAGCAGTCACTCCACACAGACAGACAGCAGTCACTCCACACAGACAGACAGCAGTCACTCCACAGACAGCAGTCACTCCACACAGACAGACAGCAGTCACTCCACACAGACAGACAGCAGTCACTCCACAGACAGCAGTCACTCCACACAGACAGACAGCAGTCACTCCACACAGACAGACAGCAGTCACTCCACAGACAGCAGTCACTCCACAGACAGCAGTCACTCCACAGACAGCAGTCACTCCACACAGACAGACAGCAGTCACTCCACAGACAGCAGTCACTCCACACAGACAGACAGCAGTCACTCCACAGACAGCAGTCACTCCACACAGACAGACAGCAGTCACTCCACACAGACAGACAGCAGTCACTCCACAGACAGCAGTCACTCCACAGACAGCAGTCACTCCACACAGACAGACAGCAGTCACTCCACACAGACAGACAGCAGTCACTCCACAGACAGCAGTCACTCCACAGACAGCAGTCACTCCACAGACAGCAGTCACTCCACAGACAGCAGTCACTCCACAGACAGCAGTCACTCCACAGACAGCAGTCACTCCACACAGACAGACAGCAGTCACTCCACAGACAGCAGTCACTCCACAGACAGCAGTCACTCCACAGACAGCAGTCACTCCACAGACAGCAGTCACTCCACACAGACAGACAGCAGTCACTCCACAGACAGCAGTCACTCCACAGACAGCAGTCACTCCACACAGACAGACAGCAGTCACTCCACAGACAGCAGTCACTCCACACAGACAGACAGCAGTCACTCCACAGACAGCAGTCACTCCACAGACAGCAGTCACTCCACAGACAGCAGTCACTCCACACAGACAGACAGCAGTCACTCCACAGAGACAGCAGTCACTCCACAGAGACAGCAGTCACTCCACAGACAGCAGTCACTCCACAGACAGCAGTCACTCCACACAGACAGACAGCAGTCACTCCACAGAGACAGCAGTCACTCCACAGAGACAGCAGTCACTCCACACAGACAGACAGCAGTCACTCCACAGAGACAGCAGTCACTCCACAGAGACAGCAGTCACTCCACAGACAGCAGTCACTCCACACAGACAGACAGCAGTCACTCCACAGACAGCAGTCACTCCACAGACAGCAGTCACTCCACAGACAGCAGTCACTCCACAGACAGCAGTCACTCCACACAGACAGACAGCAGTCACTCCACAGACAGCAGTCACTCCACAGACAGCAGTCACTCCACACAGACAGACAGCAGTCACTCCACAGACAGCAGTCACTCCACACAGACAGACAGCAGTCACTCCACAGACAGCAGTCACTCCACAGACAGCAGTCACTCCACAGACAGCAGTCACTCCACACAGACAGACAGCAGTCACTCCACACAGACAGACAGCAGTCACTCCACAGACAGCAGTCACTCCACAGAGACAGCAGTCACTCCACAGAGACAGCAGTCACTCCACAGACAGCAGTCACTCCACAGACAGACAGCAGTCACTCCACAGACAGACAGCAGTCACTCCACAGACAGACAGCAGTCACTCCACAGAGACAGCAGTCACTCCACAGAGACAGCAGTCACTCCACAGACAGCAGTCACTCCACAGACAGCAGTCACTCCACAGACAGCAGTCACTCCACAGACAGCAGTCACTCCACACAGACAGACAGCAGTCACTCCACACAGACAGACAGCAGTCACTCCACAGACAGCAGTCACTCCACACAGACAGACAGCAGTCACTCCACAGACAGCAGTCACTCCACAGACAGCAGTCACTCCACAGACAGCAGTCACTCCACAGACAGCAGTCACTCCACACAGACAGACAGCAGTCACTCCACAGAGACAGACAGCAGTCACTCCACAGAGACAGACAGCAGTCACTCCACACAGACAGACAGCAGTCACTCCACAGACAGCAGTCACTCCACACAGACAGACAGCAGTCACTCCACACAGACAGACAGCAGTCACTCCACAGACAGCAGTCACTCCACAGACAGCAGTCACTCCACAGACAGCAGTCACTCCACAGAGACAGCAGTCACTCCACAGACAGCAGTCACTCCACAGACAGCAGTCACTCCACAGAGACAGCAGTCACTCCACAGAGACAGCAGTCACTCCACAGAGACAGCAGTCACTCCACAGACAGCAGTCACTCCACAGAGACAGCAGTCACTCCACAGACAGCAGTCACTCCACAGACAGCAGTCACTCCACAGACAGCAGTCACTCCACAGACAGCAGTCACTCCACACAGACAGACAGCAGTCACTCCACACAGACAGACAGCAGTCACTCCACAGACAGCAGTCACTCCACACAGACAGACAGCAGTCACTCCACAGACAGCAGTCACTCCACAGACAGCAGTCACTCCACACAGACAGACAGCAGTCACTCCACAGAGACAGACAGCAGTCACTCCACAGAGACAGACAGCAGTCACTCCACACAGACAGACAGCAGTCACTCCACACAGACAGACAGCAGTCACTCCACACAGACAGACAGCAGTCACTCCACACAGACAGACAGCAGTCACTCCACAGACAGCAGTCACTCCACAGACAGCAGTCACTCCACAGACAGCAGTCACTCCACAGAGACAGCAGTCACTCCACAGACAGCAGTCACTCCACAGACAGCAGTCACTCCACAGAGACAGCAGTCACTCCACAGAGACAGCAGTCACTCCACAGAGACAGCAGTCACTCCACAGACAGCAGTCACTCCACAGAGACAGCAGTCACTCCACACAGACAGCAGTCACTCCACAGAGACAGCAGTCACTCCACACAGACAGCAGTCACTCCACAGAGACAGCAGTCACTCCACAGAGACAGCAGTCACTCCACAGACAGCAGTCACTCCACAGACAGCAGTCACTCCACACAGACAGACAGCAGTCACTCCACAGAGACAGCAGTCACTCCACAGAGACAGCAGTCACTCCACAGACAGCAGTCACTCCACAGAGACAGCAGTCACTCCACACAGACAGTCACTCCACAGACAGCAGTCACTCCACACAGACAGCAGTCACTCCACAGACAGCAGTCACTCCACAGACAGCAGTCACTCCACAGACAGCAGTCACTCCACAGACAGCAGTCACTCCACAGACAGCAGTCACTCCACAGAGACAGACAGCAGTCACTCCACAGAGACAGCAGTCACTCCAGAGACAGCAGTCACTCCACAGACAGCAGTCACTCCACAGAGACAGCAGTCACTCCACAGAGACAGCAGTCACTCCACAGACAGCAGTCACTCCACAGAGACAGCAGTCACTCCACAGAGACAGCAGTCACTCCACAGACAGCAGTCACTCCACACAGACAGCAGTCACTCCACAGACAGCAGTCACTCCACAGACAGCAGTCACTCCACACAGACAGCAGTCACTCCACAGACAGCAGTCACTCCACAGACAGCAGTCACTCCACAGACAGCAGTCACTCCACAGAGACAGCAGTCACTCCACACAGACAGCAGTCACTCCACAGACAGCAGTCACTCCACAGACAGCAGTCACTCCACAGAGACAGCAGTCACTCCACAGAGACAGCAGTCACTCCACAGAGACAGCAGTCACTCCACAGACAGCAGTCACTCCACAGAGACAGCAGTCACTCCACAGAGACAGCAGTCACTCCACAGAGACAGCAGTCACTCCACAGAGACAGCAGTCACTCCACAGACAGCAGTCACTCCACAGACAGCAGTCACTCCACAGAGACAGCAGTCACTCCACAGAGACAGCAGTCACTCCACAGACAGCAGTCACTCCACAGAGACAGCAGTCACTCCACAGAGACAGCAGTCACTCCACAGAGACAGCAGTCACTCCACAGAGACAGCAGTCACTCCACAGAGACAGCAGTCACTCCACAGAGACAGCAGTCACTCCACAGAGACAGCAGTCACTCCACAGAGACAGCAGTCACTCCACAGAGACAGCAGTCACTCCACAGAGACAGCAGTCACTCCACAGAGACAGCAGTCACTCCACAGACAGCAGTCACTCCACAGAGACAGCAGTCACTCCTGTCATAGCTGGCTCATGCCATGACAAAGATTGGGAGGCAGGAGACAGCGCAACAGTATAATAAACTGTATTTATTATATATATAAGGCTAGACATTAACTTAATGAACTGAACTATAACATAACATAATCAAGCAACAGGTATGAGGTGTGGAGTCAGTGAATCAGTGGTGTAGGTGTGGTGTATGGATGTGTGATACATGGTGTGGTGCATGTGTGGATGGAAAGAATAATCAAACATAAATGAACGGCGACATGGAGTCTGAAGCAGGGAGTGGAGGCAGCAGGTCTGCCTCCTCTGGATCTCTGCGTGTGAATGGCAGGGACCTTGCTTTTATAGCTCACTGGAGGCACCGGGCCCAGGTGCTCTCCAATGAGCAATCAAGACGTGCCCCACCCAGGCTCACCTATAGGATGACAGTTAGGCATGCAGGCACATCCACTACTATATGTGTGTCTATATGCGTGTGGGGCATCACCCCAGAATAGGGATGCTGCAGGGTTGAAGTGGTTAACAAAAGTGTCATTAAGACTTTGATTAGCTTGGAGAGCTGACAGACATTCAACCACAGTGCCACTAGGAGGCATCAACACATGTACCGTCCTCAACATCTTTTGTGATTTGTATTCAAGTGCTTCTAAAAGCAGATGACTCTCAAACTAGAGTCATTTAGATTCATCATAAAATATTTAAAACATTTGGATTACTGTAAATGATGCCATTCTTCGTGCCATAACAGTACAGTAAAGCAGTTATCCATCCTCAGAAACAAGCAAGAACTGTTCCTACTCACAGCTCATCAGAGTCCTCTGAGGAAGAACTGTTCCTACTCACAGCTCATCAGAGTCCTCTGAGGAAGAACTGTTCCTACTCACAGCTCATCAGAGTCCTCTGAGGAAGCCCTCAGGGGAGGGGGGGGGGCTTTGGAACGGATCTCTGTCCAGGGAACATCAGCTGTGTGTGTGTGTGTGTGTGTGTGTGTGTGTGTGTGCACCCCCTGTCCAGCAGCGGCGTTCCAGCGACGTCTACCGCGATCTTCATCCTAACAAAGAAAGATTGATTGTCCTACATATTGACTACATATTGACTACAACAGCCAACAAGAATGCACACTGTGACACTACACTCTGTATCAAAGCCCGACCACTGTGATTATCAAAGAAACAACCTACTCCTTGAGAACAGCAAGAGCAACTATACAGCAGAGCAGGTATAGGCTATAAGGCTGGTTTGTTGTGGTTTCCTTGATTAATCCTGAGGACCCGACGTGAACATTTACTTGCTTCCAATCTAACGGAAAACAGTCTGCTCTGCTGTGAACTGGTAATGTGTGAAATGACTGTTTGAAAATCTACCACACAGTTAGGCACAGAGCAGCAAACTGGCTGGCTGCGCCGTTCAGTTCACACGTGTGTATGTGGCAGGCAGCTCCGCCCACAGAGGTTGTCGTATTTAAATAAATATATAGAGGGGGAGTTGCATGTGTGTGTGCGTGCAATTTTTTTACGTCACACTATCCGTGTTTATTTCATTGGCCAGTTTGACCGTCAAGGGTTCAGCCTCCAGGAAGAAACCCTAAATACAAAGTTATTACACCATTGCACATAAAAACGACTCCAGGGTGTCTAATGAAGTACTGTCACCTCATAGACACATACAGTAGACTCCAGGGTGTCTAATGAAGTACTGTCACCTCATAGACACATACAGTAGACTCCAGGGTGTCTAATGAAGTACTGTCACCTCATAGACACATACAGTACACTCCAGGGTGTCTAATGAAGTACTGTCACCTCATAGACACATACAGTAGACTCCAGGGTGTCTAATGAAGTACTGTCACCTCGTAGACACATACAGTAGACTCCAGGGTGTCTAATGAAGTACTGTCACCTCATAGACACATACAGTAGACTCCAGGGTGTCTAATGAAGTATACTGTCACCTCATAGACACATACAGTAGACTCCAGGGTGTCTAATGAAGTATACTGTCACCTCATAGACACATACAGTAGACTCCAGGGTGTCTAATGAAGTACTGTCACCTCATAGACACATACAGTAGACTCCAGGGTGTCTAATGAAGTACTGTCACCTCATACACATGAAAAGCTGGAAAAATAAAAAAAATGTGGCACTTAAAGGACACTTCACCCTTTTTGCAAAAAAATATATGTTAATGACGTTTATAAGCTTTAGAACACTTTCCTGGGGGTATTTATGTGTGTAATATGTGGTTTTAGATATTTTAGATTGTAGCAGTGAGCCTGTTGTCTCTGATGTCATGGACACTGGGCTCACTTCCTTCCTGGACTACATGTTGTCTCAGTAAGACAGCTCTCCCCCTATCCACAAGGAGGAGCAGTGCACCAAAGAATGATGGGAATTGTAGTCCAGGAAGGTAGTGAGACCAGAATCCATGACATCAGAGACAACAGGCTCACTGCTACAATCTAAAATAACTAAAACCACATATTTACACACACAAATACCCCCAGGAAAGTGATCTAAAGCTTCTAAACGTCATTAACATATATTTTTTTGCAAAAAGGGTGAAGTGTCCCTTTAAGTGATTGAGTGTGCACCTCAGCCCATCCATGGAGAAGTGGACGGTGCACACCTCTCCTAGCCTGGGGGTGTAGGAGGTGGTGGGGGGCTCGTTGCTGGTGGTCTGCTGCAGCGCTGTGGAGATGCCACACCTGGTGGTCCTGGGGGAGCACCAAGAACCTGCTGAACTCTGCCACCATGCCCCACACACACACACACACACACACAGTTACTTAACCCATTTTGACCTGGGAACGATTCTACAAAGGTCTTCTAAATCCTGACAGTGTTCTGAAAAAACCTGTCAGTCGTTCTCAAACTATTTCATGTCAAGGACCCCCGAGATTATATGTAATTGGCCGCCGACCCCCATCTGAAAATATGTTGTTCAGACCCCCCCCCCCCCCCCCCCCCCCCCAGAAGCAAAGATTTGAGTTAAAAACGTTCGCTCTGAAAGAATATATATATATATTCAAAGATTTGTGCCGCATTTTCACGATTAAAAAAATATAGCAGATCTACAAGCTCATAGCACGGCACCTATTCTTCAATAGCTAAAGTATAACATAATGCTATAAACACCAAAAGGGGTTCCCGGCCTCCCAGAATGGGTTAAGGCCGTCTTTCATAAAAAGGCCTTTTCAAAATCTAATTCTAAACCTAACCCCAACATGAATCTATCTTTAAGCAATACAACAAAACCTCACAATGTCCATTTGATGTATTTATTTATAGCCAAGCGGTGTTAAGAGGACCATTGGTTGTACGGCTACATACATAGTGTTAGTGAACTGGGGACTGCAGATGGAAATTAGCAAGTTTGGCTAAATCTGGTATATTTACACTGCATTTCTAATGTAATATTTAAAAGTCAAAACCAGTCAAAAACTCAAAACCATCAAAGCATACATCAAAGCAACTCAGAGCATAGTATAGAAAACAAATAATACAGTAAACAGGAGCTTACATGTTGTCATTGACGCATGGAGTGGAGAGCTGTGTGAGTGAACTGTGTGTGGAGTGAGTGTGAGTGTTTGTAGGGGAGCACACCTGAGCTGGCAATGGCAATCAGCCCAGAGTGCTGATGGCAGACACCTGTGGGTGATCGGTGCAGTGGTGGTGGTGGTGGAAGGGGAGTTGTGAATGGTTTTGTCCACCAGATGGCAGACACCTGTGGGTGATCGGTGCAGTGGTGGTGTTGGTGGAAGGGGAGTTGTGAATGGTTTTGGGTTGGTAACCATCTGGACCCCTTAAAATGAAACCAACCAAACTATCAATAATGCAATAATAATGCAGCTTCCGCCTATACCTTTTCGATCATGTCAAATGAGTTTAATACATGATTCTTCTTGTGATGTTCCAATGGCATAAGATCGAAATAAACCATTCAAACAAATATAGAAATACTCAAACCTTGGTCACATTTATTCAGTGGCAGCAAAAACAACTCAATGTAGGTCAAGTCCAACTATGGCCAGAACATCTAGATCAGGGGTGTCCAACAGGTAGATCTACCAGTAGATCACAAAGGCTCTGCAGGTAGACCACATCACACCCTAAAATATATATATCATTTAAAATAAAATAAATAAAAGTCCTATTCCAGGACATTTGTAAAGCCAGAGCCGCTATTCCAAAGCCCCCTCAGCTACATTTATAACACTATTTTCAGCAATGAGAACATTTGGTGGGTAGATGTTGTTGAGCTGGTCATTTTGAAAGTACTGTAGTAGCTCTAAATTCAAAAACATCTGGGCACCCCCGATCTAGATTGTAGTAAAAGGACCTTGGTCACATTTGTCAGTGGCAACAAAAACAAAAACAATTAAAAGTAGTTCAACTTGTGCAACTGTGTGGCAAGAACATCTAGATCAGGGGTCCTCAACTAGAAATGATGAAGGTCCACAAATGTTTTTTTTTAATCAGACCGAGGTCCGGTCCCATGCGCGGCGTCCATCGGAGAGCGGGGCTCTATGCCCGTTTAGTATGGTCAAGCCAAGCTTATACAAATCAGATCCCCTTCCACCCAACCAATAATGGGGTGCAGAGTACAGGCCCGGAGTGGAACTCCAAATCAGGCCGGGAGTTATACGCCCTGGCAGGCCACACTGCGCGTAGCGCACGCCAGAATTTTGGGGGCCCTTGGGGGACATTTTGGGGGCCTTTGCAGCAATTTCACATGATAAATGTACCATCTGATGTTATTTTTGGGTGGTCCACAAAGAGGTGGCCAGTTGAGTACCCCTGATCTAGATTGTAGTAAAATATCTAGATATTTCGGTATCTAGATACGTCGGTATCTAGATACGTCGGACATAAAAACGTCGGACCCATTTCGCAGACGGTAAGCCTGTTGCGTCATTTCCTGTGTTGCCTGTATGCTGTCTGGCGGCTGTATTGTTGTCAGCAGCACGAACGGGACAAACACCAAACATTATTGTATTGCGCTGCTGTGATTCAGACACACACTGTCACTGTTAACTATCCTACTCTGTGGCGATCTTATCGCTACTCGGGTTGGCTGTTTGGCGGGGCGACCGTCCCCTTCTGTCGGCATTAGCCGGGCGATTGTGATGGCTGTCCGCCGACACCACCCCTTCCCTCCCGGTGGATTTCCCTCTCGCTCCAGCCCTCTCTCCTGCGCCGTATGCAATATGCACAGTTACAGCCCTGACGCCTTTGCTGCTTCGGACATGTGTAACAAGTGCAGCATGTTTGCGGTACTGGAGGCGAGGCTCAGCGAGTTGGAGTCAATTCTAGCTAGCGGTGCAAACGTTAGCCTAGCCCGAGCTCACACACAACCACGGGGAGCCCACCACCATTCACGGTCGAAGGGCATTTCATCGCCATCGACCGCGACTGGTCGGGGCTCGCAAAAACAGGACGGCTGGGCCAAGGTGGCTGCTACTGGTCGAAAGCGTGGAAGTAAACAAAAGCACACGGGACACCAACCACTTCACGTTTCAAACAGTTTTTCCCCACTCACTGTTATACCCGTTGAGTCTGACAGTGAGACTTCAGTTCCACTTGATGGCCCGCAACGCAAGCGGCGGCGTGTCATTAAGAACACAACTCTGGTTATCGGTAGTTCTATAATGAGAAACGTGAAATTAAAGACTCCAGGAACCACAGTCAAATGCATCCCCGGGGCCAGAGCGGGCGACATCGAATCAAATCTGAAACGTATTGCTAAAAGTAAATGTAATCGCTATGATAGGATTGTAATTCATTGCGGGGGCAACGACACTCGACTTCGGAAATCTGAGATTACGAAGATAAATATTGAGTCAGTTTGCACATACGCAAAGACAATGTCGGACTCCGTAATTTTCTCTGGTCCCCTGCCAAACATGATTAATGATGACATGTTTAGCCGTATGCGCCAACTCAACCGCTGGTTGTCTAGGTGGTGTCCAGATAATAACGTGAGCTTTATAAATAACTATAAAACCTTTGAGGGGAATACTGGTCTGATAGAGAGAGACGGCATACATCCAACTTGGGACGGTGCAAAGCTCATCTCTAGAAATATGGACGATTTTATAGATACCTTATGACCACCCAGAGTTGGGACCAGGAAGCAGAGTTGCAGTCCTACACAGCTCTCTGTGCTTCCTCTAGTGCAGCCACCTACCCCACCTGTCCTACAAATCAGAACTATACAAACTATACAGTCTCTGAGTCTGTACAGGCTGAACAAACCATATAGGCTGCACAAACAAAAACAAAAGGAAATAGGAGCTGTACATACAAACTTGATACAAATCAAAACCAATACAGTAGTACCACAAAATACAAATATCAAATGTGGATTTCTAAATATTAGATCTCTACGCAAAAAAGGAACATTAGTAAATGAAATCATATCAGACAATTGTCTTGATCTATTTTGTCTGACGGAAACGTGGCTGGGTGAGCAAGAATATGTCAGTTTAAATACTGCCACCCCACCAAGTCACACCAATGCACAAATACCTAGAGACAATGGTAAAGTTGGAGGTGGAGTTGCTGCCATCTTCAATTCAAGCCTAACAATTAGTCCTAGAGCTAGAGCTACATACAAATCATTTGAAAGCTTGATTCTCAACCTTTCACACCCAAGCTGGAAATCAATACAGCCGCTGATAGTCATTACAGTGTACCGCCCCCCCGGCGCCTACACACAATTTCTATCCGAGTTTTCTGAATTTCTATCAAGTCTAGTCCTCGAGTCTAATAAAATCATCTTAATTGGTGATCTAAATATTCACGCGGACATAGGAACTGATAGCCTGAATAGAGCGTTCATCTCATTGATTGATTCAATCGGTTTCTCTCAGTGTGTAGACAAACCTACTCACATTCTCAACCATACCCTAGACCTCATTCTGGTCTATGGTATCAAAATAGAGCACCTCACAGTTTTTCCAGAAAATCGTGACCTCTCTGATCATTATTTGATCACCTTCGATTTTACATTGATCGACTATACGCCACTGGACAAAAATGTCCTTGGCAGAAGTATATCTGAGAGCGCTGTAAATAAATTCAAGGAGATAGTTCCATCAGCCATCAACTCAGTATACTTCAACAAAATAGAGGACCTCCACACATATAGTCCTCCTCAACTCGATCAACTTGTTGATAGTGTCACATGCTCATTTCAAAATACGCTAGACTCTGTTGCTCCCCTGAAAAGGAAGGTAATAAAGCAACAAAGGCTAGCCCCATGGTACAACTCGGAAACTAGAAACCTCAAGCGAACGTCTCGCAAACTTGAAAAAAAATGGCGCTCAACCAAACAGAAAGAATCATGTATAGTCTGGCAGAATAGCCTCAAAATATACAAAAAGGCTCTCGACACGGCCAGAGCCACCTATTATTCATCCCTAATAGAGGAAAACAAAAGTAACCCAAAGTTTCTTTTTGATACTTTGGCAAAACTGACAAAAAGCCGCGATTCCACTGATCCACGTATTCCTACAACTCTCAATAGTAGCGATTTCATGAGGTTCTTCAGTGGCAAAATAGAAACTATCAGAGATCAAATTGATCTACAACTACTCTCGGCTCCCACTGGACTGCCTCCAAATATGGTGGTCTCAGAGATGGCCGCACACCCAAATATATATATGGATAGTTTCTCTCCAATCGAGCTCTCTGATTTCACTTCAATGATATCTTGCTCAAAATCAACGACATGTACCCTGGATCCAGTTCCGACTAGATTACTCAAAGAGGTCCTGCCTCCGGTTGGTACATGCCTACTCAATATGATCAATATGTCCTTGGTGACAGGCTACGTGCCACAATCTTTTAAGGTAGCGGTAATCAAACCTCTACTCAAAAAGCCTACTCTTGATGCAGGCATTCTAGCTAACTATAGACCTATATCGAACCTACCATTTCTCTCCAAAATTCTCGAGAAAGCAGTCGCCAAACAGTTATGTGACTTTCTACATAACAACAATTTATTAGAAGGCTTTCAGTCAGGCTTCAGAGCTAACCATAGCACTGAGACGGCACTGCTGAGAGTTACAAATGACCTCCTGACTGCAGCAGATAATAACCTCCTCTCCGTACTGGTGTTGCTGGACCTTAGTGCTGCATTTGACACTATTGACCACCACATTCTGCTACAGAGACTGGAGCATCTGGTTGGCATCAGGGGTGCCGCACTGAAATGGTTCGAGTCCTATCTGTCTGATCGATTTCAGTTTGTAGATGTCAATGATGGCTCCTCAACACGTGAAAAGGTCAAATACGGAGTCCCACAAGGCTCTGTGCTTGGACCAATACTTTTCTCCTTATATATGCTCCCTCTGGGCAACATCATCAGGGAACACTCTATACATTTCCATTGTTACGCGGACGACACTCAATTATATCTATCGATGAAACCGAACGAAACGGATCAATTAGTCAAACTTCAAGCTTGTCTTAAAGACATAAAGAGTTGGATGAGCCGTAATTACCTACTCCTCAACTCTGACAAAACGGAAATTATCGTGATCGGCCCTAAGCCCCTAAGAGACAAGCTAGCCGATGAGAACTTTTCTCTAGATGGCATTACCTTGGCCTCCAAGGCCACTGTAAAGAATCTGGGAGTTACCTTTGATCAAGATATGTCTTTCAAATCGCACATCAAACAAATCTCAAAGACTGCCTTCTTTCACCTGCGAAATATTGCAAAGGTTAGGCACATCCTATCCAAAATAGACGCAGAAAAACTTGTCCACGCATTTGTTACCTCAAGGCTGGACTACTGCAACTCGCTATTATCAGGCTGCCCAGGTAAGTCTCTGAAAAGCCTACAGCTAGTTCAAAATGCTGCGGCGCGTGTGCTGACAGGTACCAGAAGAAGAGACCATATCACTCCTTCACTGGCCTCTCTACACTGGCTCCCTGTCAAACACAGAATAGAGTTCAAAATTCTTCTTCTTACCTACAAAGCTCTCAATGGTCAGGCACCACAATATCTCAAAGATCTCATTGATCCTTACAAACCAAATAGAACACCAGTGCGTCTACAGTATGCAAAAATGCTTACTGTTCCAAAAATATCAAAAGTTACAATAGGAGGCAGGGCGTTTAGGTCCCAGGCACCTCAGCTGTGGAACCTTCTCCCGGCTTCGGTCCGCGGGGCTGACACGCTCTGCACATTCAAGACTAGGTTGAAAACCTTTCTCTACGACAAAGCCTATAGCTAGAGTTGTCTCCAAGTCTGGCTGGATACCATGGTCGTACATTGTTGTGTGGGTCTGTCTCCCAGCAGTACTTGTAATATACACTATATAGGCTCCAGTAAGGCCTGCCACTAATCCAACATCCGGGGAATCTCTCCCCGGAGTCTCTTTTCGTCCTCCGTCGCAGTTCTGTGGACCTCTAATACTAACCCCCAACTGACTGAATGAGCGTGACCGTGGATCAGGCCTCTTCATGGAGCCCACCAGAAGTGTGACCTGGACCCGGCCTCACAGAGCTCGACCAGATGTGGACCAGATGTGGACCAGACCCCTCCACGGAGCCCACCTGTCTATTTCTGTCTATTTCTCTCTGTCTATCTCTCTCTCTCTCCCTCTACCCCCCCCCCCCCCCCCGACACGGTCGAGGCAGATGGCCGCCCACCCCAGAGTCTGGTTCTGCCTGATGTTCTTTTCTCCTCTCCTAAAAGGGGAGTTTTTCGTTGCCACTGTACTGTCGCAAATTCGCAATATTGCTTGCTCTGGGTGGTTCTTTGTTGGTTGTAAAGTGTCTTGAGACAACTCGTTGTGATTTGACACTATAATAAAATTGAATTGAATTGAATTGAATATTTCTCTTTACTGCGGTAATACGGTTGTAGACGTAGAATTTGACAACCAGACAATCTCTGTATTTAACCGACTGAAACTCCTGTCACACCGTTAACATTGTGACAAGAGCTTTTCTCCAGTGTGGACACGCTGGTGTGGGAGCGTACCTATGTTCCCAACCATGCAAAAAAGGTTATTTGTTCCCCAATTAGAATAAACCTAATTCTAGTAAGACTAAAAGTATTTTAGCAACTTAGTCTTAGTGTTACTCTTTGAACAATCCATTGAACTTTAGGCCTGCCTAGGCTACTTAAACTATCAAGTCTTAGCCAACTAAATATGAAACATATATGCTCAGACACTTCAACAACTGATGGCAAAAACAAACTTTGTTCTGTATTTATACATACAATTGTATAGTAGAAAACACTGAAGTCCTTAAACCAGAAACCTAACGCTAACCCTAAACCCTAAAGGTAAGTGGGGAACATTATGGATGACCCTGCTGGGGTCTGTTCAGATTACTTGAATGCCAGAAACTCCTGTCACAATGTTTACACTGAAAAGGTTTTTCTCCGGTGTGGACTAGGGATGGAGCTCGTTCATTTTGTATTGATAACGAGCAGTTTATCAATCAGGCTTATCGAGCCCACTATCAAGCATGTTCTAGCAGCTATAGATCAGTTATTTGGTGTTTGTGCCAGGCGTGGATGATTACATTTATTTATTGATCACCTCCTGTCTTGATTGTTTAATGTTGCTTAATGTAAATCCTTCTGGATTAAGAGCGTCTGCTAAATGCCTAAATTGTAAACATGATGTCATGGGCCGCTATGCTCCATAACAGGCTTGATAAGCCCAAAGCTTATTGATAACGGGTAATCAATAAGCTTATTATCAGATTTTGTCGGGTATCGGTTATCAAGCTCCATCCCTAGTGTGGACACGCTGGTGTGTCTTGAGATAATTTGACTTAGTGAAACTCTTGTCACAATGTTTACACTGAAAAGGTTTTTCTCCAGTGTGGACATGTTGGTGTGTCTTCAGCGCACCTGACCTACTGAAACTCTTGTCACAATGTTTACACTTAAAAGGTTTTTCTCCAGTGTGGACAAGATGGTGTCTGTTCAGATTACTTGACTTAGTGAAACTCTTGTCACAATGTTTACACTGAAAAGGTTTTTCTCCAGTGTGGCCACGCTCGTGTGTCTTCAGATGACTTGAATGATTGAAACTCTTGTCACAATGTTTACACTGAAAAGGTTTTACTCCAGTGTGGATACGCTCGTGTGTCTTCAGATCACCTGACTGAGTGAAACTTTTGTCACAGTGTTTACACTGAAAAGGTTTTTCTCCAGTGTGGACACGCTCGTGTGTCTTCAGATAACCTGACTGACTGAAACTCTTGTCACAATGTTTACACTGAAAAGGTTTTTCTCCAGTGTGGACACGCTGGTGTGTCTTCAGATCACCTGACTGACTGAAACTCTTGTCACAATGTTTACACTGAAAAGGTTTTTCTCCAGTGTGGAGACGCTGGTGTCTCTTCAGATCACTTGACTGAGTGAAACTCTTGTCACAGTGTTTACACTGAAAAGGTTTTACTCCAGTGTGGACATGTTGGTGTGTCTTCAGCGCAGCTGACTGACTGAAACTCTTGTCACAATGTTTACAATGAAAAGGTTTTTCTCCAGTGTGGAAACGCTCGTGTCTCTTCAGATCACTTGACAGAGTGAAACTCTTGTCACAGTGTTTACACTGAAAAGGTTTTTCTCCAGTGTGGATACGCTCGTGTCTCTTCAGATAACCTGACTGAGTGAAACTCTTGTCACAATATTTACACTGAAAAGGTTTTTCTCCAGTGTGGCCACGTCCACTTGTCTTCCCCGAATAATCACTGGCTTCAGTGAGTTCAGTGTCAGATTCAAGTTTAACTTCAACTTCAGGGCAGTGTGAAGAGATGTCTTCATCAACTTCACTTTTCACTGCTAGTAATGTCAACATTGACCCAACAGGTTCCTCTGGTCTTTGAAGTAGTTCCTCCTGTTCCTCTTTAACGTGTGGAGGCTCTGGTTCCTCCTGGAGCAGACTGGAGCTCCTCTCCTGTTCAGGAGAAACTTCCTCTTTACACACAACCATGTGTTCAGTTGAGGTGCTGGCCAGAGGCGTCATTCTGTTTTCATCATCTGCATTTTGTACAGTTACTAATGTGAACATTGACCCATCACCCTCCTTTGGTCTTTGAAATAGCATCTCCTGTTCCTCTTTAATCTGTGGATGTTCTAGTTTCACCTGGACCAGACATGGGCTCCTCTCCTGCTGTTCCTCTTTAATCTGTGGATGTTCTAGTTTCACTTGAACCAGACATGGGCTCCTCTCCTGCTGTTCAGGGGAAAACTCCTCGAAATCTGGAAGGAGGAGAGGGGAGGCAACATCAGCAGAGAGAAACACATTGTGTTTTCTGTCACTCTCCGTGATCAGCGTCTCGGTTTGCTAGTAGATGAGATACAGCAGCATAATGTGACACATAAATACAACTGAAGCTACTGGACAAACAGAAACAAACGAAACAGACACAGGTGGACAGAACCACACAAGACCAGGGCAAACATAGGACAGTATGCATTAGGGGAGACTGTTGTTATGCATTTGCATTATAGTCGGATGGCAGTTGGCATAAAATAGTCTGTAGCGCTCCATATGCATCCTCGGGGGGGGGGGGGGGGGGGGGGGGATGTGAGCATTCGGCTGAAGTTGCTGCACCTCTGAGGCCAACAACAGAGGTGGCCTTCTTAACACTTTTAATGCCGGGGACATTTTCAGAATAAAAGGTGCTAGAGTGCCAAACAGATGAGATTTTACTCTGACAAAAAATGTAATCGTAGCGGATCACCATAATGAACCAATATCGTCCATGTATCATATCGTCAACCGTGTATGGTATATATCGTATAGTTACACCCCTAGTTTGCTCTGTCCCTTTTTGTAGACTCTGTGTTGTTACAAACAGGTCTTTATACAAATGGACACGCGTTGTTTTAAAAACAAGCCCCGCCAAGAGAGCTAGCTCCCTTGGAAGGGAATGTGTGCAATATCTCTGTTTTGTGTATGTGGGTGTTTTATGGTGTTTTTTTTTCTTTTTCGTATGTGAACATGTCTGTTATCTGTATGCAGCTGTGACTCTGTCTCCAAGACAAATTTCTCCCAAGGGAGACAAATAAAGATAACCTTGAAGATACGGCCAGGTCTTTTGCAGGGTCCTTACAATATGTTTTAAACTCACATGTTCAATGGTTGTTTTTTTCATGATTGCATTTGTTTTTTCATGATTACATTGACTCTTCTGGTTATCATATGCATTCTACTCATTACCTTTTTCTATAGCCACATGGTCGGCACCAAACATTTTCAACCCATTCTGACCGGGCACCCATTTTGGTGTTGGCATCATGTTATGCTTTAGCTATTGAAAAATAGCAGATCTACAAGCTCATATCGCGCCACCGAGTGGCGCGATACGAGCTTGTAGGTCTGCTATTTTTGAAAAATCGAAGAGCGACTGACATTTTTTAGAATCTGATCTCAGGTCAGAATGGGTTCATCAGACCAGTGTGTGTCCGGCGGAAACCTCGTATGAATCTGATCTCAGGTCAGAATGGGTTTTAATGCTGACGCCACGTTGCCAGACTCAGTGGCAAAGATTTCAGCACCTTTTTGAATCCAAGGGACAACAGGACAGTCAGAGAGGAGCACATGTTTAGCTAGCTGTAAATCAAACGGTACCGACCCATCCTGGACAACAGGACAGTCAGAGAGGAGCACATGTTTACCTATAGCTGTAAATCAAACGGTACCGACCCATCCTGTACAACTTCACTACGGGTTGCAGCGTTGCGTCAGACAGTCCGTGTCCCTGGCGGTCCATATCCCGCTGTTCCTCTGACCGTGATGAAGGACTTCTGGAGGCCATCTCTCTCTCCTGATGGCGTGAGATCTGCTCCTGTGGTGCTCTGTGGAAACCACCAAACAGAGAAGAATGTTTAGTTATCATTCAGCAACCTGAATGATCACAGCATCCTGACATGCTGTCTCCATCATGGCCATCGGGACATAGATGCTACACACACACACACACACACACACACACACACACACACACACACACACACACACACACACACACACACACACACACACACACACACACACACACAGTCGTGAATACATGGTCATAAAGGAGAGTTTATGAATGAATAGTACGGATGCTTAGGGACAATTTGATGTTTAAACAACGTGTCCACTGGAGCTAAAGTGAAAACATTCACCAACAATAGCAGATCCACAAGCGCGTCAAGTTGAGAAATTCCCCGACGCTAAAACATACACCCTAAACATGCCTTAAGGCTCATACATAGTCTGGATTTTCGGTGGTGAGGTGACCACCGAACTACAACGTGACGTCACTGAGCCGCGGTGAAGAGCAAACCAACCGCCACCGCTCCAGCCCATCTCTCTGTTTTTACTCACCACCGTAGTGTTGTCGAAAATATCGATATATCGATAAGTATCGATTCTGAAATTTTAAAACGGTTCGACATGGATTTTTCATAGTATCGATGGGTTACACACCGCCATTCAGAACCCTAACCCTAACCCTAACCGGGTTTCTGAATGGCGGTGTTTCTGAATGGAGGTGTTTCTGAATGGAGGTGTTTCGGAATGGGGGTCTGTCACCGCATCGATGTATCGATACTAGAGCTGGGACTCGATTAAAAAAAAAATCTAATTAATCAGAGGCTTTGCGATTAATTAATCTAGATTAATCGCATTTTAATCGCATATCAATATTCAACCCGAGAACAGCGAGAAACCTTTTTTTTTATGTTTTTTGGTATCCCAGTGAATCAACGAATAGTGACTACAGGATACCACTCATTTTCAACATTTTACTGTCATTAATATACCTGTTAATAATAAAAAGTCACCCCATTCTGTGTTGCCTAGAACTGGAGGTCTGAAAAAAAATTAGTAACAGTAACAAGTTTTGTTTTGTTTTTTGTCAGACCTCCAGTTCTAGGCAACACAAAATGGGGTGACTTTTTATTATTTCCAGTTTTCAGTACTATAGAAAAGCGCCCAGTGAGAAACGTTCCGCGGTGAAAAAAAGGTGCGATTAATTTATTAATCGCATTAATTTAGTTAATCGCGATTAATTTTTCTGTAGTTAATTAATCTAAATTAATCGCAATTAGTCCCGGCCCTAATCGATACTCTATTTCTCCCGTTGACAAGACATGCGTGGCTGCGCGGGCGCACACAGACTAGAGCGCACCCTCTGCCCCGGGCTGCTCCTCCTCCTCCTGACTCGCTCGCTCTGTTGTTGTTTTTTTCCCTCATGTGCTCCACTCTGCGTTCTATAATACAACAAAATACATACATAAATGGATGCACCTGGGACGTATCCTCAGTGATGTATCCCAAGGTCATCGGGGTTACGTCCCAGTAGCTACCCTCGATAAGTCCCATTAGGGAAAAACCAGGGCCACACAATCCATTCCTCCTGAACTACTCTGCCGGGACTGGGAGGTACCATTCTGGCACATGGAAGGACTAGGCTCTGTGGATTGACACCTGTCCGGGCCCCTCCTACGTCTCACCAGGTCCACTCCTGCTCTCACCAGGACAGGCCCTGTGCGTTGCACCAGACTCCCAACACCAGGCACTTTATTCAGGAATGGTGGATTCTCAAGCCACAACGGTTCCGCAGGCTCCACCTTGCCCTTGGTGGTGCCGCCGGCTCCGCTTGAGGCTTGCATGGCCCTCCTAAAGGCCTCACCGTGGGTTTGTTGGGCTTCTTCCTCACGGAAGACACAGGCTGGGGCGCTAACCCATACTGCTCCTGGGTGCCGTCTAATTTCCGGCTGCCACCCGTCTCTCCGGTGGTCACCAGACTATTCCTGGTTGTCACTTAGTCTATTCCTATGAGTCACTATAAATAGAAGAACTATAACAAAATACATACATAAATGGATGCACCTGGGACGTATCCTCAGTGATGTATCCCAAGGTCATCGGGGTTTAGCCTCTCATAGTTAGACTTAATAGCCTCGTATTTCTAAGCTAAAGGCTCGTTGCGATGGCAAGTGCGGGCCCTTCGCAGCCTGTTCTGCTGGATAAAGAGAAGGGCAGAAGTGTCATTTGGAAATACTTTGGCTTTGAATCCGATGGACACGGAAAACCAAAGGACATTTACAGACCCACATGCAAGAGACGCCGCCGTGTTGTGCCGACAAAAGGAGCTAACACGAGCAACTTAGCAAAGCACCGGCAGGATAGGATAGACACCAAGACCTTTACAAACAGTTCAAAGAGGTTGGTAACTTGACTTGTGTGTTTATGGACGCGTTCGGAAATACCGCACCGGAGCACACTGGCCTATATCAGTTAGCATTGCACAGTGCGCTATTTCCCAACGTGTCTATGTCGGTGTTTCTGTGTACTGTGTGTTGTCCTACAATGGCTAAAGCTGTTGCTAATGTTACGAGGAGTTGGTAAAGCTAAGCTATCGCTAATCAACGTTAGGTTGCATTGCGGTCTACAGAGGAGGATACGGAAACGTGTGTGTGTGTGTGTGTGTGTGTGTGTGTGCGTGTGTGTGTGTGTCTGAATACCGGATATGGGCTAGCCTAGTAGCCTTAGACCGGATGCATTGGTTAATATATGAATAGAAACCAAGATGATGTCGTGAATAATACTGAATAGTATGGTCAGAAAATACTGTTTACTGTTGTGCTTTATTATTATGTGTACTTTGGATTATTTCTATGATTAATCAATAAGATCATAGTTATTTTAAAGGCCCAATTTAATGAGGAAACACTAAATAAGTTTATAAATAATTAAAATAAAAAAAATCCATTCTGTTATATTTCTCTTTTAGCACCAGAGAGAAGATGCTGCAGAGAAGAATCCCAAAGAGACTGCAGCACAGACAATGCCACAAGCTAAAATAAGTGATGCCTTTGAACAACAGAGAGTCTATGACGCTATATGTTTATGTTTATTAAAGGATCCCCATTAGAGACACATGAAAGAGCCTCTAGTCTTCCTGGGGTCCTGAATAACACAAATACAATACAGATGTACAAGTAAAGATTCACATTAAAACAGGAAAAACTAAATTAAAAATACAAAAACAAATTCACATGATAAAAACTATTAATAAACTCAAATACTCAAATCAGTTATATACTTGACAAATTGGCAAGGTATCGTTTGACATTTCTTTTGAAAGTAGTTTTGTTATTTATTGTCGATAAGATGTTTTTGGGCAGAGCATTCCAGAGAATTATTGCCCTATATATACCAGTGTTTTTGAGAGTTTGATTTTGGTGTTATTCTTATTCTTATGTTTCCAGAGGCTGCTCCTCTGGTGTTGTGACCATGTTCAGCAGTCAGTTTCATGACCATGTGACCATGTGACCATGTGACCATGTGACCATGTTCAGCAGTCATTTTTAACTGGTGAGCCATAAGACTGAACAAGGCCGTAGCACAGTATATCTGCATATTGGATAAGATCCCTGTTTACACAGTTGAGAAACCTGGGTTTAAATATCTTCTTCGCCAGTTAGATCGTAGACTTTCCATTCCAGTTAGATCGTAGACTTTCCATTCCAGTTAGATCGTAGACTTTCCATTCCTTCACGTACTCAATTTAATGGCCACTGAAATCCCTGCCCTTTACAACGAGGTGAAATCTGAAGTGACGGCCAGCTTTCAGAGCAACCCATTCTATGCCTGTAGCACTGACCTATGGACCAGCGGGGCAAACTCTCCAATTTATAACAGACTCCTGGGCCATGCAGAGCTGGTGTTTGGGCTGTTCTGGGATGCACTCTGATCACACAGGGGAGAACTTGAAGGAGGCACTGGAGGAGATGGTACGTGAAACACGGGCGCTGGACATGTCAAACATGACTGGTATCACTACTGATAATGCCTCCAACAATAAGAAGGCTTTCATGGAGGACTTCACAGGGGTCCCCTTTTTTGGTCACAACCTCCACCTCGCCCGTTAACCCTTTTACTGCTGCCATTTATTGAGAAATTAGGACCTAATTCATGCCAGCATTTTTTTTATTTGAGCTCTTATTTTGAAAAGCCACATTTTGCCTCAACCGGAAGTGAGCTTATCCCTGCCAGCTTTACGTTGCCAAGACAACCTTTGTTTACATAATCGAATCAATGCCGGTACATATAGCACTCCACAACGTCGGCTCTGTGCCGTCAAAGAAACGCTGTTTTGACCAAAAATGCCATCTGGGACAAGGAATAGGAGATACAGGCGATTGAAAGAAACGGATAGAATGGATTCTTATGGCGACCGCGATCTAATCTGAACGATCCAGTGCAGTGCTAACAAAACTGCTAGCTAACCGGCTAACGTGAGTAGCATTATGGCTTGATCGATCATATGCACTATAAAAGTATAATTGCCGAAGGGCTACGGCAATGGCAGCAAGGTGTATTATCAAATTGAGGCTTTGATTGCCGAAGGGCTTCGGCAATGGCAGGAAGACGGTTAACAAGGGCCTGAATATGGACGGTGTGCCTGCGGTACTGTCAAGACTCAGACAGACTGTGTCTGCGTTCAGCAGGTCTCCAAAGATGCTTCGACAGTTGAAGGCAAAACAAAAGGAGGTGAGCTTGTAGATCGGCTATTTTCACAATTTTAGCCATTTATTTTATTTGACAATTTGGCCTATGTTTTGCCAGTTTTAAGTGTATTGAAACTTGTTGATTGCTTTGAAGTGCAGTAATTTCTCTTTTTCTTTGCTTAACCCATTCTGACCGGGCACCCATTTTGGTGTCAGCATCATGTCATGCTTTAGCTATTGAAAAATAGCAGATCTACAAGCTCATATCGCGCCACCGAGTGGCGCGATACGAGCTTGTAGGTCTGCTATTTTTGAAAAATCTTAGACACTTTTAGAATCTGATGTCAGGTCAGAATGGGTTAATAATGAAACTGTCAGGATGTAATAGACATTTTTAGAATCTGATCTCAGGTCAGAATGGGTTCATCAGACCAGTGTGTGTCCAGCGGAAACCTTCGTATGAATCTGATCTCAGGTCAGAATGGGTTAAGGTGTTGGACGTGGCGTTCCACCACACGCTGATCCACCATGAGCCCACCGGCTGCGACTGGTCATTTGAAAAGGTGGACAGATTCCTTGAGCAGCAGGAAGCAGTCTGTGCAGTTCTAACGAAGCCTGGAAACAAAAAGAAAAGGCACCTCGTACCACCCAGGGACAAGGACATTGAAGCTCTTGAGGCTGTGCAAGAGGGATTGTGTTTACACTGATGCCCTTAGTGGTGAGAAACATACCTCTCTCTCTCTCCTCTGTCCTTCCCCTATGTTGGAAGATATTCAATTGTTTGATTGTTAAGATGGGTGACTGCAGCCTTATACGATTCAAATGAAAGGAAAGATTGAAGGGGATCTCAGGCAAAGATATGAGGACGGGCGGCTGCTACTGAACACAGCCACGTTCCTTGATCCACGTTTCAAGTCCAGTTTTGTTACTTTAAGAGAGGAGGTAAAACAAACTCTTGGTCAATTTACTGGAAACAGGAGCCCCAATTCCACTACCCCCCATCTCCAGAGGCCCAGCAACCAGCGAAGAAAAAGAAAATGAGTCTGATGGGACTGTTGTCAAGCATACAGGGGGGGAAAAAAGAGTCATGATGAGGAGGTTGATGAGGAGGTTCCTGCTGCAGGTGTAGGACTCCAAAAAGAGTTATCCATCTATGAAAAGATACCTGAACTCAATGCAGCAGAGGACCCACTCAAATGGTGGGGAAAACATGACCAAATGTTACCTCACCTTGCCCACACTTTGCTAAGAAGTACTTGTGCATCGCTGCTTCAAGTGCTGCTTCAGAGCTGCTTCAAGTGCTGCTTCAGCGCGTGTATTCAGTACATCAGGGTTTATATGCAGTCCAAGAAGGACACGACTCACAGAGGAGCACATTGACATGTTGGTGTTCCTAGCACAACATATGACACTAAACTAGTCATTTTGTTGCATATTGACATTTGGAAATGCATTAGATTGCATTGTTGCACTGTTTTGTTTTGTTGCATTTTTATTTATTTTCAATTGTCCTAAAGTGCCTGTTCAACTTCAATATAAATGCTTGTCTGCTTCTATTAATGCACAAATTAAATTATTGCATTATTATTTTGCAGTTGCAAAGTTGCACTGCATACTGTACCGTTTGTGTTTATGTATAAGAAATAATAGAACTTCCAGACAGTTTGTACTTTATTTGTAGAACTTCGAGTTGGAGTTTGTATTGTGCACTGTACTCTACCTCAGATGCAGTGTTGAACTGTTAAACAAGTGAACATAGTTTGCAATGCATTGTTGATTGTCATGTTCATATTCTATATTTCTTGTTTTTTTTTTCCATGAAAATGCATAAGATTGCACAGTTTTTATTTGTACTTTGTACGTTAAAACCTCAAAAAGCACTACCTCAAGTGCTGTATTGTATTTGAAATGAAAAATATTATTTTGCACAAAAATCGCCGTGGTTGCGTGGTATCGAAAATGGTATCGAAATATCAATACTTTTCAGAATATCGTATCGAAGTGTAAAATCCAGTATCCTGACAACACTACACCACCGCTCGACGTTATTTCAGCTCCGGTGGTCAGCTCACCACCGTAAATCCAGACTATGCATAGGCCTTTAATACATTCTGACCTGAGATCAGATTCACACGAGGTTTCCACTGGACACACACTGGTCTGATTAACCCATTCTGACCTGAGATCAGATTCTAAAAAATGTCAGTCGTTCGATTTAAAAAAAAATAGCAGACCTACAAGCTCGTAGCGCGCCACTCGGTGGCGCGATATGAGCTTGTAGATCTGCTATTTTTCAATAGCTAAAGCATAACATGATGCCAACACCAAAATGGGTGCTCGGTCAGAATGGGTTAATATCTAGCGAAAAACCCACCAATAAGTCCTTATTGGTGGTCACTGGAGCGCGCATCTTAGCTACTGCATGACGATCATGCACTCATGCTGCATGCACGCAGCACGCAGACAGACAGCAGACACTGTCCCAACTCCCAACACAAACACTGAGGAAACTTGTTGTTTGATTAAACATAATATGCCACGAAAAATAGCTTCCAATGGCTTAGTTGGTTATTATCGTGTCGAGGAGGTACGTGTCCATAATATCGCCACGAACGGCCAACAAAAGACTCTTACTTACACAGTGAGTGAAGCGCAGTGAGGCCTGATTTATTCTTCGTCGTACAATGTGTTCCGTGCTGAAAAAAGCTGATATACAAGCTCACAACGTGTTGCGTACGCAACACGTTGTGAGCTTGTAGATCAGCTATTTTCATCATGCGGAGAGATGCAGGCTCTGAGAACATTCAGAAACGTTTGCCTTCACAATAAAAGCATGCAGCTTTCAAAAGTGTGCCCATATAGACAAGGACAATATTTAGGAATTCTGTGGCATTTCACATTGCAAAAGAGCAATTTTTGTAAAATGTAAAAACAAATTATAGAGCCCTACACTTAAAAGTTCCTCCAACAATCCCCTCAATATAAAAATCTAAGAGTGCATTAATACAAACTGAATGACCAGACATAGACGTCTGCAATGAGAAGTTCAGGAAAAAAGAAAGAAGGAAAGGTACTATGTTTACCCAGGGTAACTGGACTAAGGAAAGGAAAGGTACTATGTTTACCCAGGGTAACTGGACTAAGGAAAGGAAAGGTACTATGTTTACCCTGCAGGGTAACTGGACTAAGGAAAGGAAAGGTACTATGTTTACCCAGGGTAACTGGACTAAGGAAAGGAAAGGTACTATGTTTACCCAGGGTAACTGGACTAAGGAAAGGAAAGGTACTATGTTTACCCAGGGTAACTGGACTAAGGAAAGGAAAGGTACTATGTTTACCCAGGGTAACTGAACTAAGGAAAGGAAAGGTACTATGTTTACCCAGGGTAACTGGACTAAGGAAAGGAAAGGTACTATGTTTACCCAGGGTAACTGGACTAAGGAAAGGAAAGGTACTATGTTTACCCAGGGTAACTGGACTAAGGAAAGGAAAGGTACTATGTTTACCCAGGGTAACTGGACTAAGGAAAGGAAAGGTACTATGTTTACCCAGGGTAACTGGACTAAGGAAAGGAAAGGTACTATGTTTACCCAGGGTAACTGGACTAAGGAAAGGAAAGGTACCATGTTTACCCAGGGTAACTGGACTAAGGAAAGGAAAGGTACTATGTTTACCCAGGGTAACTGGACTAAGCTCAAGAACTTGTTTACAGCCAGGCCCTGCTCATAGAACATTTCATGGTAGGGGGTTCAATGCCTTGCTCAAAGGGCACTTCAGCGGTGGTAATTTTAACGTGCCGGTCCGGGGATACGAACTAGCGACCTTCCGATATCAAGACCGCTCCGCAAACCGTTCGGCCACCGCTGCCCAAAGACATGGACATGTAGTCAGTGTTCTGCGCTGGCTTTTCAGACGCCCTATGTAAACATTACATTGATCTGCGTTACAAAAGAAATGGTCAAACTATAAAGTCTGACACAATAACTTGATTGATTGATTGATTGATTGAAATATTTATTAACAGTTTGTAGAATGTACAGTACATTTTAAGCACAAACTCAATACAAACTACAAAGACTGTTAACTGTGAGTGGACGACCCAATTAAGCATTACACTTGTTTACAACAGGGTCCACATTGTTCAATTCATCAAAACATTTAGAGACGTACAAATAGACACTGCTATGTAGTTAACGGATACAAAATGACCAATCCACACAATTATAAGCGACCACTGTCACGTGACAGTGTGCATTTCAACAGATCTTACGTTAGTTTTAGGCTAACTATAAACAAAGCAAAGATAGTATAACTTACTTTATCAGAGAGACAGCAACGAGGGACTTAGCTTAGCTACTAGCACAACTGTTGTCCTCTGTGTGTCTTCAGGTTAAAAAGGACAGACATTCCCTCAAAGGACAGACAGTCCCTCAAAGGACAGACAGTCCCTCAAAACGACCGACTGCTTCAACTTTGTTCAACTTTAGCTACAAAACGTCTGTTCACTTGGAACGGACGGACCCGGCGAACACACATGGTGGTTGTGCACATGCGCATTAGCGCTGGAGCCAGTGTTCTTCTTCTTCTTCTTCTTCTTCTTCTTCTTCTTCTTCTTCTTCTTCTCTGAGTTTTATGGCGGATCGCAACCAACATAAAGGTGCATACCGCCACCTACTGTACAAGAGTATGTAACATCATGTCAATTTTCTATTGCTATTTATATCCTACTACTCAGGTTTGTAGTATATAAACATGTAAACAGTGCCTTCCTCACCATAGCTACACCCTTTCCCTCTGCTCCAATAAGGATCCCTGACAAATCCCATTCCCGTCCTGCATCATTTACTTTGTCCTTCAGCTGTGCTCTTTCCTCTATCTATCGATCACAGTTCATTAAAACGTGCTCAACATTCTCTGTTTCCCCACAACTTCCACACTTATTGCTTTCTGCCTTACCCATGGTAAAAAGGGTGCTGTTTAGCCCTGTGTGGCCCTGGAGCCAGTGTTGCCAACTCTCGTGAGAGAAATAAGCCAACCCACCTCCAAAAACAAGCCAAAACAAACCCAATGACATCCCCATATAATCCTAATAAAAATGATTTGATGCATTTAATCATTATACAATACAACTATGTATGTCTATGATAATTAATGTTTTAGTAATTTATTATACTAATAATTAGCCCATAGAGAAAAGAAAAGGATCTCTGGAAAAAAATCGTTTTCAGCTTAAAGCAATTATATTTCATTGAAGCAACTCCTTAATTAACATTGTTTTAATACCATGGATGTGATAAGAAAATGTATCAAACATGGGAAATATGAAATAGTACCGGGTGTACCAGTTTGGGCGTTTGAGTCAGTTCAATGGGAAAATAAATTGATTAAACAAACGTTTGATTGATTGAGTTGTACAATGTTATACAACCCTAAACTAATTTAGAATACACTCTGTAATGAAAGACAGCTGACTGAACATATAATATTGGCCAATATGTCAAATATGTAAATATCACATAATAGAGATCCTGCTTTAGCTATGACTAAACTAAAATAGAAATTAGCTGCCAAAAACAACACTGCTATACTTTACAATGCTCTGGAAGCCTCTGTTAATTTAACTGTGAAATTAAATCTTTATTGATGATTATAAGTGTCCTCGTATTTCTTCATATATGGACTCCTGACTTCATTAGTTTTATGTTTTATTTCTCATGATTAATTATTTAATGGATCATGTCTGAATGTTGGGGGCGTTGCAGATTTCGCTGCTCAAACACCATTATTTTAATTACCAAAGGCATTTTCAATGGAGCAATAAAACAATGTAATGAAGTACATCTGCAAAGCCATACATGACTTTCATTGTAAAGTAAAATCTGAATCCCCCCCCCCCCCCCTAATTAACTGTATATGTTTCTTTTCCCTTTTTACCTCCTTTATGATGAATTCCTGTTCTGTTCTTTAACTATATAGAAGTGTCTATTCGTACGTCTCTAAATGTTATGATGAATTGAACACGGTGGACCCTCTTGTAAACAGGTGTAATATGCTTAACTGGTCGTCCACTCACAGTTAACAGTCTTTGTATTGAGTCTGTGCTTGAAATGTATAGGCTACTGTAATTCAAATCAATCAGAATCATTATGTGGATATAAATGACATCATATGTTATATTACGTTGTGAGATTCACAGAGCTAGTACAGAGCGCTCCATCTCGACCTCTGGCAGGTCTATTGCGCCCTCTGCTGGTGATGTGGAGGAAGTGCTTTGATTCACTCATTACACACACACACACACACACACACACACACACACACACACACACACACACACACACACACACACACACACACACACACACACACACACACACACACACACACACACGGCAGCACATTTAGATTCTAGTTTTAGTCGTATCGTCTCTTCAATAGTTTTCATTTAGTTTTAGTCTTTAGTATCGTCTCTTCAATAGTTTTCATTTAGTTTTAGTCTTTAGTATCGTCTCTTCAATAGTTTTCATTTAGTTTTAGTCTTTAGTATCGTCTCTTCAATAGTTTTCATTTAGTTTTAGTCTTTAGTATCGTCTCTTCAATAGTTTTCATTTAGTTTTAGTCTTTAGTATCGTCTCTTCAATAGTTTTCATTTAGTTTTAGTCGTATCGTCTCTTCAATAGTTTTCATTTAGTTTCAGGCACATTTTAGTCACCTGGAATGTTTTAGTGTTAGTCTAGTTTTAGTCGACTAAATCTACAGTTTATTTAGTCGACTAAAATGTATTTTGGTCAGGCCTTGATGCCGTCGTAATGGCTGTTTTTACACTTGCTGAAAATAGCAGATCTACAAGCTCACAACACGTTGTGCGCTTGTAGATCGGCTATTTTCAACATGCAACAAAGTGTAAAATGACTTATAGTGGATCTCTTGTCCACTAGTCCCTTCCTAACATTTTAGTCTAGTTTATATTTGTTGACGAAATTGTCAGTATATTTAGTCTTAGTTTTAGTCACCGTAGCTTAGTTTTCATTTAGTTTCCATTTAGTTTTCCTCAGTGGAAAGTCGACGAACATTTTCCGTCGTAGTTTTCACGGAAACCCAAAGCAAGTTTAAGGTCACATTCTCACCTAATACTTCGGTAGACTCAGATCCGTATGGGCGGGGAATTTGTATTCTTGCATATTTAAATGGCTGCGGTTTGCCTTCACACTGTCATTCGCAGCAATTGGAAACGCAGTAGGGGGGACCTTTATCAATGTGGTCCGTTCATAAACTATAGCCTACACAGTGAAATCTGTGATAAAATTACACTCATAACGTGCATGTGTCGTGCCGTCTGGGACGTCCCCCCCCCCTCTCTCTCTCTCTCTCTCTACGCACGCAGCCGCCACACACTGTTCTTTTGGGCATGGAGGCACAGCGCTGCATGAGCGCACTGATATAACTCCCCAGTCCCCACACAGTGACAGCACTCCATGTTTACGGCACACACAGACAGACAGACAGACAGACAGACAGACAGACAGACAGACAGACAGACAGAATATGATGTAGGCTATAATACACTGCAGTGTTTTTATGTGTTTTCTTAAGCAATTGATTAATGTACACGTCCTCATTTCGATCAGGGCTTCAGTCTCCTTATTCGACCACGTCTATCCACAGTAACGGGACATCTTTGCGCTGCGTAAAATATGCCTTCTCCGTCTCCAACTGTGTTCAGCTCCTCACCCGCCACATTATGTTTGCTTCATTTCCTTTATTTACTGCGGATTGCATTCACACCTGCACCGAATCGTAGTCAAGTGCGATTCGAAGCGAAGCGAAACCCACGTTTTTGGGCGGAGTAAAATGCGGTTATTTGCTGCGCATTAGGATTCGAATGAGCCTTAATTCACACCTGCCAAACGAAGTGCACTTTCTGACAATGCGCAGCAGGATTCGTTTTAATCGCAGCAAAGCTCTCTGGTATGAATGTGACCTTACTGTCAACGGACGCACAACCTCTCCGCAGTGAAGAATGAACGGCTACTCGCATATACTGTGTGGCTTGATTAACTGAATGACATAATTATACACCTGCTGGTGATTAATTAATTAGTGACCTAATTATTAATTAACTCAATAAACTTCACCTGCTTGTGAAAGCCACCACTACTAGGAGGGGGGGGGGGGGGGAGGGGTGAGTCAGTGTGGACTAAACTAACTGCCCCTTTTAACAGTTGGTATTGTTCTCCATATGCAGACTGCGCCCATTCTGACCCATTCTGACCTGAGATCAGATTCATACGAGGTTTCCACTGGACACACACTGGTCTGATTAACCCATTCTGACCTGAGATCAGATTCATATGAGGTTTCCACTGGACACACACTGGTCTGATTAACCCATTCTGACCTGAGATCAGATTCATACAAGGTTTCCACTGGACACACACTGGTCTGATTAATGATCTTACCATTATAAGTTAATGGCAAGGTGCAACCTATAGGTGTAACTTCCATTGACAGCCCATTCATCCGAACAGAAAGGTCCTCTCTGATATACAATTTACAATTTAGGCATTTAGCAGACGCTCTTAATAATAATAATAATAAAAAAACTTTATTTGTATAGCACCTTTCATGACATGAAATACAGCTCAAAGTGCTTTACAGATCAATGGAGAATAAAAGAAAAGCAAGGCAATGACATTAAAAAACAAGCAGTAATGCAGTACAGTGAGGACATGAAAAAAAAAAATATATAAGATCAATTAAAGGCAATGTTGTAGAAGTGGGTCTTGAGCTGAGCTTTAAAAATGTCTACAGAGGCTGCCTGACGAAGGTACAGTGGGAGCTTGTTCCATGCCGACGGCCCGTAGAAGCAAAAAGCTGCTTCCCCGTATTTTTTAGTTGCCTTTTTTTTTGGGCAAAGCGAGCAGGCCAGCAGTGGAAGACCTTAGGGGGGGCGGTTTGGGACATATTTAGGCAGGCAGTCATGTAGGTAGGAAGGTGCGAGACCATTGAGAGCTTTATAGACAAGTAAAATAATTTTAAAATCAATCCTAAAAACAACCGGAAGCCAGTGCAGCAATGCCAAAACTGGAGTAATATGTTCTCTCATCTTAGTTCTAGTTAAAACTCTGGCTGCTGCATTTTGGACAAGTCAGAGCGACTTACATTAAGCAAGAACAAAAAGCATATATATTAAACAACGTCAAACTCACCGACATTGCAGCTGTACGGAACGCTTGAGTTATTCTCTTTATCCTCAAAGTGTTTTTAATTTTGTAGTTTTTTTATCCCACGATTTTGTAACCCATTTTTCACCCCTGTGTCAATCATCTAATGTGATCCTGGGCTCTACACACCCTCCACCAACCTAGTCCCCATATATGGGGGACAAGGGGAGACCAACCTAGTCCCCATATATGGGGGACAAGGGGAGAGCAACCTAGTCCCCATATATGGGGGACAAGGGGAGAGCAACCTAGTCCCCATATATGGGGGACAAGGGGAGAGCAACCTAGTCCCCATATATGGGGGACAAGGGGAGACCAACCTAGTCCCCATATATGGGGGACAAGGGGAGAGCAACGGACTTGAACTTATGCTTCCTTCATGCCTGAGTGTCCAAGTTGCTCCTTTACACCTGACAGGGGGGAGTTTCCCTGGTTGGACGTAGCGCGTGGAAGGAACACGTTATTCCAACCAGTTCCTTTCCCCTCCATCAGGCCATCACGGCTGGCCAGGGGGAGGCAGTTTAGTGACCAGGATTACTGCATGTTTTTTGTGAGGGTACTTACCCTAGGGGACACGGGGAGAACATGTGAGGGTACCTACCCTAGGGGACACGGGGAGAACATGTGAGGGTACCTACCCTAGGGGACACGGGGAGAACATGTGAGGGTACCTACCCTAGGGGACACGGGGAGAACATGTGAGGGTACCTACCCTAGGGGACACGGGGAGAACATGTGAGGGTACCTACCCTAGGGGACACGGGGAGAACATGTGAGGGTACCTACCCTAGGGGGCATGGGGATAACATGTGAGGGTACCTACCCTAGGGGACACGGGGAGAACATGTGAGGGTACCTACGCTAGGGGACACGGGGAGAACATGTGAGGGTACCTACCCTAGGGGACACGGGGAGAACATGTGAGGGTACCTACCCTAGGGGACATGGGGAGAACATGTGAGGGTACCTACCCTAGGGGACACGGGGAGAACATGTGAGGGTACCTACCCTAGGGGACATGGGGAGAACATGTGAGGGTACCTACCCTAGGGGACACGGGGAGAACATGCAAACTCCACACAGAAAGGCCCTTTCGCCAACCCCGCCTTCGGGTATGGGGCACTGATGACGCGGAGGAGGAAACACGCCGCCAGCACCCACAGCTTCCAGAGCGGGAATGGAACCCAGGACCTTCTAGCTGTGAGGCGACAGCACTACCAACTGTGCCACCGTGACCCCCAAAAAAAGTGTTTATTTCATAGATATCCACTGTATACATGTTATGAGCTATACTTTGTGTCCTTGCACTTTTGCTGGAGTTTGGAAGTCCTCGTTAGATATCACTCAACTGCTCCATAGCACCCGTTTAGAATTAGCACATAATGCAGGAGGCAGCAGGACGTCGCTTCACTGAAAACAAGTGCTCCCAAACTCTGATGGAAACATGGCCGCGGTCTGCACACGGTCAATACCGACCTTAACCCATTCTGACCTGAGATCAGATTCATACGAGGTTTCCACTGGACACACACTGGTCTGATTAACCCATTCTGACCTGAGATCAGATACTATAAAAATGTCAGTCGTTCTTCGATTCTTTCAAAAATAGCAGACCTACAAGCTCGTAGCGCGCCACTCGGTGGCGCGCTACGAGCTTGTAGATCTGCTATTTTTCAATAGCTAAAGCATAACATGATGCTAACACCAAAAGGGGTTCCTGCCCAGAATGGGTTAATGTTTTGATGTATAATTTACGTCATATTTAGTGGAATTCGGGCGTCATTTCTCCGTTTGTTGTCAATGGCAAATCTTGAGGCGTGTAATGTGAGGACGGAAGCTGTTTATAGGAGGGGCTAGCGCCCCTTTAAAATCACACAAGTGAGGGGCGTTCTAATGGATTAATGACCTCATACCAACCATGAAACATACCTTACCTTACCGTAGTTTACCTTAGTGACATCACCAACCATGAAACATACCTTACCTTACCGTAGTTTACCTTAGTGACGTCACCAACCATGAAACATACCTTACCTTACCGTAGTTTACCTTAGTGACGTCACCAACCATGAAACATACCTTACCTTACCGTAGTTTACCTTAGTGACGTCACCAACCATGAAACACCTTACCTTACCGTAGTTTACCTTAGTGACGTCACCAACCATGAAACATACCTTACCTTACCGTAGTTTACCTTAGTGACGTCACCAACCATGAAACATACCTTACCTTACCGTAGTTTACCTTAGTGACGTCACCAACCATGAAACACCTTACCTTACCTTACCGTAGTTTACCTTAGTGACATCACCAACCATGAAACATACCTTACCTTACCGTAGTTTACCTTAGTGACGTCACCAACCATGAAACATACCTTACCTTACCGTAGTTTACCTTAGTGACGTCACCAACCATGAAACACCTTACCTTACCGTAGTTTACCTTAGTGATGTCACCAACCATGAAACACCTTACCTTACCGTAGTTTACCTTAGTGACGTCACCAACCATGAAACATACCTTACCTTACCGTAGTTTACCTTAGTGACGTCACCAATCATGAAACATACCTTACCTTACCGTAGTTTACCTTAGTGACGTCACCAACCATGAAACACCTTACCTTACCGTAGTTTACCTTAGTGACGTCACCAACCATGAAACATACCTTACCTTACCGTAGTTTACCTTAGTGACGTCACCAACCATGAAACATACCTTACCTTACCGTAGTTTACCTTAGTGACGTCACCAACCATGACCGTTGATTAATTATTGTCAATTATTTTACTTAACCCATTCTGACCTGAGATCAGATTCTAAAAATGTCTTCTACATCCTGACAGTTTTCTGAAAAAGCCATGTTTCTATGTCAGTCGTTCTTCGATTTTTCAAAAATAGCAGACCTACAAGCTCGTAACGCGCCACCGAGTGGCGCGTTACGAGCTTGTAGGTCTGCTATTTTTGAAAAATCGTGAAAATGCGACCCAACTCTTTGAATATACATTCTTTCAGAAGACTTTTTTTCAGGCCTAAATGGCCTAACCCTAAATGTCTGTTTGGTAATAATAATGTACGAAGTAATGACTCAATAGAGTAAAAGTATATATACCAAGTTACTTTTTCTGTCTACACCACTGTGTGTCACGCACGCACACGTCGCTATAGCAACCGTATTGGTTGTGTTTAGCTGATCAGAGACGTTGCCTGTCCTCACAAAGACACACTGAGGAGGAGTCATCATAAACCCTAAACCCAGGGTAGAGAGCTTCAGTGGATGTGTTCTGGAAGGTGTAAAGGTGTCTCAGTGAGTCAGAGGACACTTCATAGAAGGACAGAGTCCCTACAGGGCAGTCTAGACACACTGCTGCTCTGTAGACAGACTGACCGCTCTCACCCACTGCTCTGCTGGAGACAGAGGGAACAACAGGGAGGTTAATCCTCCTACTATTGTGATAGACATAGTAACTGACTCCACTACAGTACAGACTCCAGGAATGATCATTCCATCCAAGCCTCCTACCCTCTCCTCTCCTGCAGATTGGTCTGTAAGCCCCTCCTATCAGAACCCTTCCACGCCTCCAGACAGACCCTTTGAACACAGAACCTGATCATCACCATCGTCAAATCTATCAGGGTGGTCAGCGTATGACGGACCTCCTAGACCTCCCTGAAGGACCCCTGGGGGTCCACGGACCCCCTGGACCCCCCTGAAGGACCCCCCCTGGACCCCACTAAAGGACGCCTGGAGGTCCACGGACCCCCTGGACCCCCCTAAAGGACCCCTGGGGGTCCATGGACCCCAGAAACCCCCTAAAGGACCCCTGGGGTCTATAGACCCCCTGGACCCCCCTAAAGGACCCCTGGGGGTCCCCGGCACCACCTCAGTGCATCTTGACAAACTCACCCAAACCTACATAGAAATAAATCCAGAGAAACTTCTCTCATGAATAAACCTTTATTTGATGTTATGGTTTCAGAAATGCTTCAGAGCATTAGGAATATAAAATGTGGATCTGCTTATGAAACACTAGACATTTACAATGTACTTTTATACATCAATACTGTACAAGAACATTAAATACAGTATGTACAACTGGTCCATTTGCTTTTATCATCGTTTTGACAAATCTAAATCACCATAGATCAAACATCTATGGTTGTGAAAATGACCCCAAAACTGTTTTTAAGTTTTTAAAGCTCTCTCTCTCTCTCTCTCTCCCTCTCTCTCTCTCATCAGAGACGTCTGTCCTCACAAAGACACACTGAGCCGTCATAAACCCTAAACCCAGGGTAGAGAGCTTCAGTGAATCTGGTCTGGAAGGTATAAAGGTGTCTAAGTGAGTCAGAGGACACTTCATAGAAGGACAGAGTCCCTGCAGGGCAGTCTAGATGCACTGCTACTCTGTAGACAGCCTGACCGCTCTCATCCACTGCTCTGCTGTAGACAGAGGGATCAACAGGGAGGTTAATCCACCTACTATTGTGAAGGACAGAGTAACTGCCTCCACTACAGTACAGACTCCCGGAATGATCCATCCATCCAAGCGTCCTACCCTCTCCTCTCCTGCTGATTGCTCTGTAAGCCCCTCCTATCTCAACCCCTCCCCTCCACTCTACCTCCCACAGGTAACGGCCTCCAGAAAGACCCTCTGAACACAGAACCTGACGATCACCATCATCACCAAATCGATCAGGGTGGTCAGCGTATGACTGAAGCTTCTCCCCCTCTGGCCTTGTGACCTTCCTGTTGTCGTCAGACAGACAGAGTGTTCTGCTTGCTGTGTTTGGGTCCAGAGTGAGACGATGGGAATCTGATGAGAAAACAACACAGTTTTTCAGAAAACAGAAAAATACATTTAGTAGAATCTAATAAACTAGACTAAAAAACACAAAAAACATTTGAGATGACTGAAATATAAAAAACTCAATTAAGTTTTATTCAAAAGTCTATGACTAAACTAAAATCTAAACGTTGCTGTTAAGACCAGATTCTACAAAATGAACTTTTCCGTTTTCTGAATGTACTTCCACCACTGCACATGCCAGTAGCAACACAGACATACAGACAGACAGACAGACAGACAGACAGACAGACAGACAGACAGACAGACAGACAGACAGACAGACAGACAGACAGACAGACAGGTAAACTCACATTGTGTAGGGAGTTGAGGATTAGTCCAGAGTTCTCCTCCATGTTTCACTCTGTAGGAAGTAGAACAACAATGCATCAATGTCTGACTGTCTAACACAATGTCTCTGACACTACAGTGTTTCTGCTACCCTTATCTTGACCAGGGCAGGCAGCCTGACCGGACAAACTCACTGCCACCTGGCTTGGACCAGAGGACTTAGAAATACTTGTTGTTTTTACATTTCTATAGAGTAATATAATTTCTTCCCATGGGGAAGCTATTTGAGCTTGTAGATCTGCTATTTGAGTCTACTCACTTGAGCGTTTCCAGTCCAGAGAAGTTCTCCAGTCCAGACACCGGCAAGACGTTGAAGGTCAAGTCTAATTCTCTCAGATGAGGATTAGATCTGAGAGCTGAGGCCAGAAGTTCACAGCTTCTCTCTGACAACCAGCAGTTCATCAGTCTAAATGAGAAATAAAACACCACATGTTTGATTGTCTGCTATAAAATACATTATTCTGGATAGAAGACAGTGAAGCTGATAACTGGTGATGTCACAGACACAAGAAGCAAAAGACAATACAATTATTTGTATTATCGGCTATTTTTTAAACATGTTGATGAATCTTGGACAATGCTAAAATGTTCTCTTAAGAGGGGTCCCTAGCAGAACATATTTTCAGATGGGGGGTCCCTAGCAGAACATATTTCCAGATGGGGGGGTCCCTAGCAGAACATATTTTCAGATGGGGGGTCCCTAGCAGAACATATTTCCAGATGGGGGGGTCCCTAGCAGAACATATTTTCAGATGAGGATCTGCAGACAAATACGTGTCAATTTGGGGATACTAAAATGTTTGACAACCAATGCTGTAGAGCAGGGGTCTTTAAAAGGGGGTCCGGGACCCCGAGGGGGTCCTCCGAGTTACTGCAGGGGGGTCACCAAATCTTCTTATAATAGAAGTGTGTTACTATGATATCAACCTTATTCACACTCTACCATTAAAGCCTCACCACAATATGAATAGTATAATCACATAATAAACTAGAACTGCACTCTGTCGAGTACATACTTGCTTGTTGCATACTAGTAGGCCATAAATGGCCAACTAGTGCGCAAGCAGAGCGCGCAAGTCCTTTCGACCGCTGTAAACTGTCAAATCTCAGTATCTCTGTGAAGGAACGTTTGAAATGTATAATTTTTAGATGTAACTATTTGCTACCTAACTACTTTATGCTTATAAACACCTAGTATTATTAAGTATGATTCAAGTTTCTATCTATATAAGTTTGGGTGAAGAGCTAGTCATACATATACACACCACGTACTCTGGTCCCAGCAGATCAGGCACAACTTGCTATTTTATTTTTACTGATTATGTATATAGTATACGTATGACTAGCTCTAAATGATGACGTAAGAGATATGGTCATTTGTGGTCGTTTGGTCCCAGCAAAGCAGGCATATACTATATAGGCATATACTATATATATACTATATATAGTATATATAGTATATAGGCATATACTATATACATATACATATATACTATATAGAGTGTGTAGTTGTAAGTTGATTAGCGGTATACTGTGGTTACTTTGCGCCAAAAACTGTGACAGCTGTCCCGTCATTTGATGTTTATGCAAGAAAACAGCAAATCTGTGCCTGGTTTGCTGGGACCAAACGACCACAAATGACCATATGTCTTACATCATCATTAAGAGTTAGTCATACATATACACACCACGTACTCTGGTCCCAGCAGATCAGGCACAATTTGCTATTTTATTTTTACTGATTATGTATATAGTATACGTATGACTAGCTCTAAATGATGACGTAAGAAACATATATAGTATATATATAGTATATAGGCATATACTGTATACATATATACTCTATACTCTATACTGTATAAAGTGTGTAGTTGTAAGTTGATTAGCGGTATACTGTGGTTACTTTGCGCCAAAAACCGTGACAGCTGTCCCGCCATTTGATGTTTATGCAAGAAAACAGCAAATCTGTGCCTGGTTTGCTGGGACCAAATGAGCACAAATGACCATATTTCTTACGTCATCATTAAGAGCTAGTCATACATATACACACCACGTACTCTGGTCCCAGCAGATCAGGCACAATTTGCTATTTTATTTTGACTGATTATGTATATAGTATACGTATGACTAGCTCTAAATGATGACGTAAGAAATATGGTCATTTGTGGTCATTTGGTCCCAGCAAAACAGGCACAGATTTGATGTTTTTCTGCATAAACATCGAATGGCGGGACAGCTGTCACGGCGGAAGAGACCGGGCGAAAACATTACTTGCGCGCTCTGCTTGCGCAAGTAATAAAACATATCTGACCGTAAAGTAATAAAACATATCTGACCGTAGAGTCTCCAGTCTACAATGTGGACTCCTCAGTGCGTCACACAGCAGGTCCATATTTGGCTCCAGGTGGTTGGAACTGATGTCCAGGTGTCTCAGATGGGACGAATTAGAACTGAGAGCTGAAGCCACAACTTCAATGTGTTCCTTCTGGAGGCGACGGCCAAAACCATCAAGTCTGTAATGACAGATTAAATGTAAAATGAGACACGATTAAAACAGGTTAGACCACGTTCACTGTCAAGGAAGTAAACAGAGATCTTCTATTGCAGATCTATAAGCTCACATTGTGTCACATGGTGAGGTTGCAGATCGGCTATTTTCAAAAACATATTTAAGTAAATGAATTGACAATAATAAATCCCTGGCACACATTGTATTCAGATAGAGGTCTGTTACGTAATACATATTTATTTATACAAAGTCCTTGGTTTGAGAACCACTGGTTTGCATTAAACACTGCAGAATGAACCACCTGTTGTGACCAAGCAGTCTTTTAATTTGTGATGATTCCACCTGTGCGTGTGCATGTGCATGTGCATGTGCATGTGCATGTGCATGTGCATGTGCATGTGCATGTGCATGTGCATGTGCATGTGCATGTGCATGTGCATGTGCATGTGCATGTGCATGTGCATGTCCATGTGAGTGCGTGCGTCCCTCCGTCCATGCATGCGTGGCTACAGTACGCATGTGTGTGTGTGTGTGCGCGTGTGCATGTCTGTTTATTATTTGTATTAATTTGTAATGAATGAATATAGTAGTAATATGAGGTGCTCAGTCATGTTGTTATTCACAGGACTACTAACCTGGCTGTTGTGCAGTTCCTCACAGCTGGGATCAGTCTCAGTCGCCCCGCCTCGCCTGTGTTGTATTTGTCCAGGTCCAACTCCTCCAGAACCTGCTCTGACATCTGTAGCATAGAGGCCAGAGCTGAACACTGGGTCTCAGAGAGTGTCTTCCCTGATCTGCTCTCTGACTCCAGGTACTGTTGGATCCCCTGACTTACTGACGGGTCGTTCATCTCCATCAGACAGTGGAAGATGTTGATACATCTGTCAGGAGAGAAGTCGTCATCATTCATCTTCTTCAGGTTGTTGATGGCTCTCTGGATCTCCTCTGGACTGTTCTCTGTCTGACCCAGCAGGCCTCCTAACAGACGCTGGTTGGACTGCAGTGAGAGACCATGAAGGAAGCGGACAAAGAGGTCCAGTTGTCCACTCTCACTCTTCAGGGATTTCATCATAACAGCCTTCAGGAAGTCAGATAGGGAGCTGTCACTGTCATCATCATCTCCCAGGAATGTCTTCAGGACCTCCGTGTTCCTCTGAGTGAAACAGTGGAACAGGTAGACTGCAGCCAGAAACTCCTGGAGGCTCAGATGAACGAAGCAGTAGACAGTTTTCTTGAAGAACGAGTCGTCTTCTTTGAAGAAGGTTGTGCAGAAGCCAGAGATCAAGTCCTTGATCACATCAAGACCACACGCTTTCAGGTCTTTCTCATAGAAAATGATTTGTCCTTTGTCCAGTTGGTCAAACGCCAGATTTCCCAGCTTCAGAAGAACGTCTCCTGCATCCTTTATGAGCTTCTCTTTGTCTTCATCGTTTAGTGAAGGATCCTTCATCTTCTCCCGCAGTGTCTCGCCCATCAGGAAGTGGCAGAACAGCTCAACCAGGGTTTTGGGCAGCTTGTCTGTCATCCCTGTGTTCTGCACAACGGTAGCAAGGAACCAACAGAAGACTGGGATTTCACACATGGTGTGGAGGATCGTTGATTTCTGGATGTGTGAGAAGATTGAGCTGGCCTGGTTCTTATCACTGATGCTCTTCGTGAAGAACTCCTTCTTCTGGTCATCTTCGATGAAGCCTCGTACTTCTGTCATCCTGTTAACAAACGCCTTAGGAATCTGTTTGATTGCTGCAGGTCGTGAGGTTATCCAGATGTGAGCAGAGGGGAGCAGCTCTCCCTTGATGAGGTTTACAAGCAGATGTTCCACTGGGTATGAATCCATCACATTCACGAGGCCAAAATCTGTTTTGAAATCGAACTGGAAAATTTCTTCATCATATCCATCCATAACAATCATGACTTTGAAGGGGCTCTTGTTGTAGCCTACTGACTTCTGCAACACCTTGAAGATGTCATTAAGAACTTCTTCCTCAATGAATCTGGTTTCCTTGATGCAGTGGTGAATTAGCTGTGCCAAAGTAAATTTCTTTCCCTTGAGCAGATTTAACTGGCGGAACTTGAGCGGGAACACGAGGTGTGGACCTTGGCCGAAACGTTTCTTGGCCCAGTCAGACAGATACTTTAGTACGAGGAACGTTTTGCCAATTCCTGCACAGCCAGTGGTCAGTGCTGATCTTATGTCTCTTCCAGAAGGGTCTTCGTGAATTTCTTCAGGTTGGATTTGTGTTCCTCCTGGCTTCTTCTCCAACTGTCTAACCTCATGGTGGCTGTGGATGTCTGTGTCTTTGATGTCTAGATTGTGGAGCGGGATGAAGACCGTTTCAACCTCAACCTCAGACTCTGTGCCCAATTTGACAAAAGTACAAGTACTGCAGCTACTGCTCATGTTGTCCTGAAGCTGGTCTTTATAGTAAGTAATGGGAAGCCCTGATGTTTCCACCAACGGACTGGCCTGGTTCTTATCACTGATGCTCTTCGTGAAGAACTCCTTCTTCTGGTCATCTTCGATGAAGCCTCGTACTTCTGTCATCCTGTTAACAAACGCCTTAGGAATCTGTTTGATTGCTGCAGGTCGTGAGGTTATCCAGATGTGAGCAGAGGGGAGCAGCTCTCCCTTGATGAGGTTTACAAGCAGATGTTCCACTGGGTATGAATCCATCACATTCACGAGGCCAAAATCTGTTTTGAAATCGAACTGGAAAATTTCTTCATCATATCCATCCATAACAATCATGACTTTGAAGGGGCTCTTGTTGTAGCATACTGACTTCTGCAACACCTTGAAGATGTCATTAAGAACTTCTTCCTCAATGAATCTGGTTTCCTTGATGCAGTGGTGAATTAGCTGTGCCAAAGTAAATTTCTTTCCCTTGAGCAGATTTAACTGGCGGAACTTGAGCGGGAACACGAGGTGTGGACCTTGGCCGAAACGTTTCTTGGCCCAGTCAGACAGATACTTTAGTACAAGGAACGTTTTGCCAATTCCTGCACAGCCAGTGGTCAGTGCTGATCTTATGTCTCTTCCAGAAGGGTCTTCGTGAATTTCTTCAGGTTGGATTTGTGTTCCTCCTGGCTTCTTCTCCAACTGTCTAACCTCATGGTGGCTGTGGATGTCTGTGTCTTTGATGTCTAGATTGTGGAGCGGGATGAAGACCGTTTCAACCTCAACCTCAGACTCTGTGCCCAATTTGACAAAAGTACTGCAGCTACTGCTCATGTTGTCCTGAAGCTGGTCTTTATAGTAAGTAATGGGAAGCCCTGATGTTTCCACCAACGGACTGTCCTGAAGCTGGTCTTCATAGTAAGTAATGGGAAGCCCTGATGTTTCCACCAACGGACTGGCCTGGTTCTTATCACTGATGCTCTTTGTGAAGAACTCCTTCTTCTGGTCATCTTCGATGAAGCCTCGTACTTCTGTCATCCTGTTAACAAACGCCTTAGGAATCTGTTTGATTGCTGCAGGTCGTGAGGTTATCCAGATGTGAGCAGAGGGGAGCAGCTCTCCCTTGATGAGGTTTACAAGCAGATGTTCCACTGGGTATGAATCCATCACATTCACGAGGCCAAAATCTGTTTTGAAATCGAACTGGAAAATTTCTTCATCATATCCATCCATAACAATCATGACTTTGAAGGGGCTCTTGTTGTAGCATACTGACTTCTGCAACACCTTGAAGATGTCATTAAGAACTTCTTCCTCAATGAATCTGGTTTCCTTGATGCAGTGGTGAATTAGCTGTGCCAAAGTAAATTTCTTTCCCTTGAGCAGATTTAACTGGCGGAACTTGAGTGGGAACACGAGGTGTGGACCTTGGCCGAAACGTTTCTTGGCCCAGTCAGACAGATACTTTAGTACGAGGAACGTTTTGCCAATTCCTGCACAGCCAGTGGTCAGTGCTGATCTTATGTCTCTTCCAGAAGGGTCTTCGTGAATTTCTTCAGGTTGGATTTGTGTTCCTCCTGGCTTCTTCTCCAACTGTCTAACCTCATGGTGGCTGTGGATTTCTGTGTCTTTGATGTCTAGATTGTGGAGCGGGATGAAGACCGTTTCAACCTCAACCTCAGACTCTGTGCCCAATTTGACAAAAGTACTGCAGCTACTGCTCATGTTGTCCTGAAGCTGGTCTTCATAGTAAGTAATGGGAAGCCCTGATGTTTCCACCAACGGACCTGAGAGAGAGAGAGAGAGAGAGAGAGAGAGAGAGAGAGACAGAGAGAGAGAGAGAGAGAGAGAGAGAGAGAGAGAGAGAGATGTGTACCTGTTACCAATAACAGAATAGAACATTTTCCACTCCAGTCATTGTCGTTGTGGACTAGTTATGACAATATAGAGATGACAAATCACTGGACTCTGAGACCCTGCTGTCAACAATCAATAAATGTTTATGTGTCACTACCATAGACTGTAAAAAAATATGGACAAAGCGTTCTCCGAGGCTGATATCGACGTAAGATGAAGCCTGTCAGTCCTTGTATTGTAAATCACCATCTTTCTAGATCCGTTTTGGCCCAGCTGGCCCATTGGTTGGCCCAGACAACGAGGCGGGACTTCCCCCCTTCTCCTTCGTTGGTTTTTATTTTGACTCGAATGGGGCGTGGCTCCCGATCATAGACTGTAACAGTAGCCACGCCCCTCAGAACATACGCGACTTTATGGTCATTTTTTTAATAAATGGGACCATAATTTTCCAAAAAGAATATTATGACATGAGAAATGAGACTTTAAACTAGTGACTGGAAGCAGAAAGTATTCATGACCATGTTTATTAAGGTAATACAGTCTAGGTGAAGTTGGGCCCAAATACATGGACCTCTATGGAGATATGGGGTTTTTTGGGCCCAATGACAGCGCCACAACAGGCCATTATATGAACTTTCAGGAAGTCCCGATTTCCTTAGTGGCTTCACAGAATATCTGTCTGACTGCCCCCCTGGTTGGGACGCTCGTGTTGCAGTCTCTCACAGTCACAGATCGACTTTTTATGGGGACAGGTTTTAGTTGGGTCGGGCGATCCCTGTGGGAGACGGCAGCACGTATTGTTCCAGTGCCTGGAGAATGGACAGGCATAGCGGCGAGTAGCTCTGGTTCATAGCCGACCTCCTGTCCCTTATTATCGTAAAGTCGGGAAGTGTACACTGTTTATCCCATGTGTCTGACTCTGTGTTGACTGTTTAAAGCCCATAACACACCGCTGCGCGTCAAAACAGCCGGCTCCATTATTTTCAATGAACCTATCGCACACCGGCTCCGTCCGCCGTGTCGCCTGGCGCGCCGATAGAACCAGTTCTATTTTCCAGGCGGCGCCGCGCGGCAACGCGCCGGACGGAGCCGGTGTGTGTTGGGCTTACGTCGCCTCGGCTAAAACAATAGCTGATCTGCAAGCTCACAATGTCGCCCCGCAACACGTTGTGAGCTAGTAGTCTATTTTCAGCACGTGTAAAAATGGAGGATGAGACGAGGAGAAACCTTTGCCTTCACAGTACACAAGCTGGCTGTCACAAGTTGAAAAGAGATGTGGCCCATATGACGAGACATAAAAGAGATGTGGCCCATATGACGAGACATAATCAAAATGGAAAACGATTAGGCCTACAGATTTAGTGGCATTTCACATTGCAAGACTGTAGGAAGAGTGGGCACCTAAACGTTAAAGAGTTAATTTGGACGTATTGTAAACGTTTTCACATGTCTAATCCCAAAGGGGATTTATCTTTCTGGCCAGGATCACTGGCCAGACAAATATGCCTTAAAACACTATACTTGCCCTCTATATCTAAAAAATATAAACACCTTAATTTTTTTTATTTCTTTCATAAATAGAGAATCTTTCACTCAATAGGAACTGCTCCTGTCCAAGTTGAGGATGTCATAATATGACATACTGTATGTACATGTGTGGTCCAGCCCCAGGGAATGTATGGAATGCACATGCTAATAAAAAAAGTATTTAAATATTGCTTTGACGCTCATATTATTCTTAGGGAGTATTAAGTTGTTTTATTAGCATATGCATTCCATAGGGCTGAACTAGCTCTGGTCCATAGCCTTACTGCTTAAGGCTATGGACCAGAGGTAGGGCTGGACCACACATGGACATATCATCAACCTGCCATGGGAGCAGTCCCTGAAACATTCTCTCTTTATGAAAGAAATAAAATGTCGATGGTGTTTGTACTGGTCTCACCAGCGATAGGTTACCCAGTAAGTTAAACACAGTTCAATAACTCCAGTGGAAGCCAGGACTTGTTTTTGAAGATGTACTGAACAAAGTGTAAAACTGAAACAAAGCACAAACGATGATAAATGTAAATGCAGTAGATTGGAATGCAGTAGATTGGAATTTATCGAAATCGAGGTTTCAGAGAAAATAATCGAGGTTATTTTTTTAGGCAAAATCGTGCAGCCCTAACAGATGGTATTAGTAGTAGTAAATGGAGGCTGTACAGATGGTATTAGTAGTAGTAAATGGAGGCTATAAACACAGTGTACAGATGGTATTAGTAGTAGTAAATGGAGGCTATAAACACAGTGTACAGATGGTATTAGTAGTAGTAAATGGAGGCTATAAACACAGTGTACAGGACTGCATTTATTCTCAGAGGCTCTCTATGATTGCTGCCAATTAATCCTCCTACTAAACAGTTAGGAATCCTAAGCTAAGTATGTCCTTCTAGAAGTAGTGTTAGTGAACACAACTATAATACATATATTTGTCCAACTGTGAGGCACGCACGCACGCACACACACACAACTTACCTCTCAGTTTGGCAGCTCTCTCTCGTCTTGCCTTCTCTTCTAAAGCTGAGATGTGAGACAGTGATTTGTTAGAGTGGAGACACATCATCATATTGGGTCCGTCTCCGTGTGTGTGTGTGTGTTACATTAGACATTAAGATAAACTTTTCATGCTTTCAATGAATTATGCAGTCAAACAAAGTAGACGTTACATCCACCTGGCACAACAAATACAATTAAGCGCCTTTTCTTTACTTTCTTACCTGGCAGCGCAGCAGAAGGATTCCATTCCTTGAGTTGTGGATACGTGTCGAGAATCTCTGGATCTTTGAGAAGTGTAAGGAACTGAGATGAAGTTCCCTCTCCTCCACTAATCACTGTATCAATAAGCTCAATACAAACATCTTCTGGCTGCGCTGTATGCTTCAGTCTTAAATAAACTCTGTCATCAATAATCCCCTCACTCTGAGCATGCTGTAGAATGTGGAGATCTGATCTGAGCCACTTGATCAGTTCCACCTTGTTGGCCACCAATATGTCCACAGAGCCCTATAGGATGAGTAGCAGGTAGTATTATGTTCAATATGCAAATTAATTGTATTAATGAACCTTATTTTGAGCTGCTATTTGCCAGTAAACCAACCTGTAGAGGATCTACGTGAGAGGAAGCCATGGTCTTCTCTGGATGAGGCACAGCTGTTGAACAAAGAAGAAATGTAACCTTTTCTCATTGGAGGGAGTGTAAACTCCACCTCATAGGACAGAACTCACTGGTCCTCATTCACACCGGCGTGTACACTCATAATATGACGTTACGTGAGCGGAGCGTGAGCGGACAGGCATTCACGTGGATTCCCACATTGCGTGGGAATTCATGGCCATCTCCGTGAACTTGGCGGTGACGTTGGTTTGTCGAAAACTCTGCACATATCAGCTGGCACGGCAGCTCTCATGGTAGTGTAAAGGCCATACGCTTGTGTATTAAGCTTTAGTCTTCATGCTGAATCAATAAATAGTTCCCAAATCTCAGACAAAATATGTAGGCATGTGTCCACAACATTGGTCAGCACATAAAAAAATGATAGCCTATATAAAAGCCAAGTATCACTTGTATGCCTAAATGCATGCAGTCTAGAGGCAAGTTAGCCTAGAGTCCCATGCAGAAACTGCCCCCGCAAGCACGACACCTTTTTATTTATTTATTAGGATATTTCTATGATACGCGATTGGGGCTGCTCACTCGGCAGCCTTCTACTCGAAATCCAACACGTTGTGAGCTTGTAGATCGGCTCTCGCGGACTCGCGCTGCATGTTAAAAAACATACTCACAATTATAATAATCTGCATTCTGCACTGTACGAATCCAACGTTGTTTAGTGTAGTAATGCCTGCAGTAGGCCTATTGAAATTGTTACACGGAGGTCCTTTGAGTCAGTTGACTGTCGGTCAGACAGCAGTCACTAGGGCTAATTAGCCCTATATAAAAAATAGAAGACCACATTAGCCTATACTGAATGAATGGCATCAGTGTGTTTGAAAGTCGGCCAGTCATATTCTCATATCAGTTTATCAGCGCCTATCCGATTAAAACACCATCGGCAGAATTTTGGTAGTGCGTATCGTTCAGCCGTAATCGTCGTCCGAAGTTAATGGGAGGGGCCCATTTTACAAAAAAATACCACAAATCACGAATCGTCGTCCGAAGCCCAATCCATCCCAATTTCAGATGTCCCGGGTGGTTTAATCAACCAAGAGCCAAAAGCGATTCCATTTTCATCCATAGGGGGCGCCAAAAATGCGAAAAATTTAACCGTTTCTTCCAGAAAAATGTTTTTACTTTGAAAGCCATGAAACAGGAAACACTTGCCTAAAAAAGTTGACTTTACAAAGGGACCTCACATCCCCGATCATCTTAATATTGTTTTACGCTCCAAAAATCGTTCATATTTTGCGGGAGAGACGGATGAGGAGCAGAAATGAAGCGCCAGCATATCGATCTATTCATCACCACGGAGAGCGCCCTGGATTAGGAGATACGAGTCATTCTTTCTGCCGCGCTAACATGGGAGTCAATGACAAGCTAATAGTTGCACTGAGCGTTAGCATACGGCAAGCGAAAAGCGAAATGCAAAAAAAAAAAATAGGAATAAGGGCCGATTCATACGCTGTTTCGGCGCTGTAGTGCCGAAATGATTTCGGCTCGTCAGAAATTTTCAGTAGCACCGAAGAGCCGACTTTAGGACGGTACCCGCCCCCCCGAACCTCAAATGACGTCAAATTGTTGGCTCTACAGAGCCGAACCGACTTTTATTCGGCTCTAAATTAGGAGTATGAATCGGCCCTTATTCTGAATATTAATATCTCGCCCCGCGTCGCTGGGACGTCGCTAGGACGTCCTCACACGTCATTAGAACTAATAGATCGGTATGCTATGACGTGCTCACACGTGTTTTGTCTTAATTGTGTTAAGGTACATGACAGGCTGTTTTATTTAAACACTGTTGATAAGATTACTAATGTTGATGAATGTCATGGGTGTTATGATCTCAAAACGTGGCATGAAATTCTAGGACATTGCAACTACGAAGATGTGTTGAAATTGCAGAATGTAACTGAGGGGATGGAAATTAAAGGCAAGGTTGATATTTCCAAATTATCATGTGAAGTGTGCACAAAACGTAAATTTGCTCAGAGCCGAAACAGAGAGCCAGACCAAAGAGCTAAAGCTGCACTACAACTTGTACACACTGATTTATTTGGACCAATCGATCCAACGGCTAAAGATGGATTCAAATATACTCTAGCATTTACTGATGACTTCAGGAGCAATTTTTGTTTATTTCTTGAAATCTAAGAGTGACACAGTCAAAGCTACAGAGAAATACATTGCTGATGTTTCACCTTATGGGAAAATTAAGTGTATTCGATCAGATAATTGTACCGTGTATGCTTCTGGTCTATTTCAAGCATTGCTAAGCAAAAATGCCATCAGACATGAGATCTCAGCTCAGAATGGGACAGCTGAAATAAATAGGAGAACACTGTTTGAAATGGCCAAATGCATGCTGATTGAAAGCAGTTTACCAAAATAATTGTGGACATATGCAGTAATGAGTTACTGCTGCTGTTATTCGAAACAGGTGTTACAACAAGCGTGTAGGACAGACCCCATATTATATGTTGACAGGAAAGAAGCCAAACCTTTCGAGAATGAGAACATTTGGGTCACCATGCTATGCATACAAGCAAGACAAGAAAAAGTTGGATTCACGATTTTCGTAGGCTATGACAAAAACAGCCCAGCTTATTTGGTGTTTTATCCTGACACAGGGAAAGTACTTGTAGCTAAACACAGATTGGTAAACTTCATTTAAAGAGTGTCATTGCTAGTCAGACTCAAACAGAGCAAGAAATGGAGGAGGATGATGATTGCAGTATGAGAAGGGCTGTAAACCATCTGCCTGAAGTTGGGAAGACTAGTGTAACCCCAAAAGAGACACAAAAACAAGATGCAGAGTCAGAGATGAGTGATCTGGTTGACATTCAGGCAGGTGGAAGTAGCCAGAGTACAACTTATCCAAAAAGAGAAAGGAGACCACCTCAATATTTAAAGGATTACGAGTGTCAAGCAAAATCTGATGACCAGGGAAATGTAACCTTTGATTATTGTTATGGAATTATGAGAGAAAATGATACATTTACCCTGACTAGTGACTATACTGCCAGAGGCAAGAATGCAGTGGGGGGGTGAAAACAAAAACAGAGTGATGAAGCATTATGGTCACAACACAGTAAAACAAAAGAAAAGAAGGGAAAATAAGTGTTCATTTGTGTTTGGGTGATAGGCATCTGATTATGGGATATATTTAATCTGCTATTTATTAATGAGTATTTGAAAAGTACTGTAACATGTATTTGAGAAATATTTATTGAAAACTTGTATTGGTATTGAAAAGGATGTGTATTTATTTTGAACAAAGTGATTTATGTGAAGATGATAGTATAAGTTAAGATACAAGGTTTAACATGAACGTTTTAAGGTTGTATTTTATTTTATTGTTTACCAATATACGATCAAGTGGGGGTGTTAACATGTGATCTTATTGTCTTAGATATACCTGCTCTTATTCTGAAGCGCCAAATGCTCAGCCGGAAATGCATATCAACATGTGTGTATATAACTGCTGAATAAACGGCTGGCTTCAGATGCACTGACATGCTGAAGGAGTGGATGTAATTGCTGCCTACTCGTGTGTGTTATTCTCTTTATTTCCTATGATGTCCGACTAGCTCCCAGGCTATCTAGATTCCGTCTATCGCTGTAATGGCAGCTCTGCCAACAAATAGCTCTATATTGTGACAGTAATCATTGCTATAGAGTGTGTTCAGTAACAGTGTTAAATAGCTCTATATTGTGACAGTAATCATTGCTATAGAGTGTGTTCAGTAACAGTGTTAAATAGCTCTATATTGTGACAGTAATCATTGCTATAGAGTGTGTTCAGTAACAGTGTTAAATAGCTCTATATTGTGACAGTAATCATTGCTATAGAGTGTGTTCAGTAACAGGGTTAAATAGCTCTATATTGTGACAGTAATCATTGCTATAGAGTGTGTTCAGTAACAGTGTTAAATAGCTCTATATTGTGACAGTAATCATTGCTATAGAGTGTGTTCAGTAACAGTGTTAAATAGCTCTATATTGTGACAGTAATCATTGCTATAGAGTGTGTTCAGTAACAGTGTTAAATAGCTCTATATTGTGACAGTAATCATTGCTATAGAGTGTGTTCAGTAACAGGGTTAAATAGCTCTATATTGTGACATTAATCATTGCTATAGAGTGTGTTCAGTAACAGCGTTAAATAGCTCTATATTGTGACAGTAATCATTGCTATAGTGTGTGTTCAGTAACAGTGTTAAATAGCTGTATATTCACTATGAATATTGCAAAAACGGTCGGGCAGTTACAGTATAGGTAATACTAACAAACATCACACCATCCTGGCTGCTCTTTGGGTTGTTCCTAAGTAGGGGTGGACGATAATGGGCTGGCGTATGGAGCTCCATCCCAGCTCCTAAGACTGGCCTTGTTCCCCAGGTTGATCAGGCTTTTACTGTCCAGGCACCGAGGTGCCCTCTTTACAGCTCTAATTGTATATCTTGTTCTGAATGCAGTTTTCTGATGTGTTGTTTGCTGTTTTTAAAAATATCCTAAAACTCTATTCAGAAAAGTGATATGATACAAATAAATGAATGATGTAATTATGTTCACAATTTATCTATTTAACTTAACAGCACTCACCTGATGTTTCTGAAGTGTCCACAGCTCTCCTATAAGACACAGACCCAATAGAAATAAATAGTAGCATTTTATCTTCAGCATTAGTGAGGAGCAATTCAATGAAGATAGTTTGGAAATGGTGAAGTTGTCCTTTAACCACATAGAGAATACACATTTAAAAAAGAACAAAGATCACCTCATACAATGTTAGCACCACAGTGAACATGAACTATGAAAGTTCTGGGTAAACATTAATTAGAGTGTGGACCTTTTTGATAGAAAGATAATGAAATAATATAAATAGAAATAGACATTTCTGTGCACCTTTCACTTTAAAAACAAAAACAAACTATTGTAAATGAGAGTTACTTACAGCTCATCAAGGAGAGGCTTCTGATGTTCTTCTAGACCTTTGCAGAAAAGGTCTTTGGCTTTTCTGGTGTTCAGGGGTCCGTTCAGGAGTTCCCTCATCATCTCCTGAGTGGTGGACTTAGACCTGACATTATTGTAACCCTCTCTGGTGATGACAGCGTTCTGAAGGAGCAGATCCAGGATGGGATCGACCATGGTCACTTTCTGAATGAGCTTGCACCAGTGTTGCTCCACAAAATGTTTCTCTGAAGATGAGGGGAATGAAAATGGAGTTGTTGCTGATACTCTGTTGCCAAGCACATTTAAACATGCTTCTGTACGTTTTACAATGCTAATACTAATTTAATACTAATTAACTCTGTGTTAATGGCATATATTAGCAAGTATTTGTATGCACCCGTCACCGTTTGAGAGAGCGGGGGGGGGGGGGGGGGGGGGGGGTGTGAACTGTTATTCATAGATTCGGCTCACCTTTAGCTTTAGAGACTCTTCCACTTGTTGACGTTGAACTTGACATTGTTGGGTCAGTGCCTGTAGCTTCATGCTGGTCTGATGTCACAGCTACTGTTGAGTTAGAAAAGACAACAGAATTGTATAAGAAACCTGCTGTTTAACAGTGTTAAATAGCTCTATATTGTGACAGTAATCATTGCTATAGTGTGTGTTTAGTAACATTGTTAAATAGCTCTATATTGTGACAGTAATCATTGCTATAGTGCATGTTCAGTAACAGTGTTAAATAACTCTATATTGTGACAGTAATCATTGCTATAGAGTGTGTGTTCAGGAACAGTGTTAAATAGCTCTATATTGTGACAGCAATCATTGCTATAGTGTGTGTTCAGTAACAGTGTTAAATAGCTCTATATTGTGACAGTAATACTTGATTTAGAGAACAACATGACACATTGCAATGTGCTTGTAAATCTGCTATTTGTGGATAATGTTCCTCACAATAGGGAAGCTGGGGTTCAAGTGGTTAATCAGTTTATTGAAGACATCTATTCATAGTATCAGCTCACCATCAGCTTTAGAGACTCCTCCACTTGTTGACTTTGAACTTGACATTGGGTGGTCTGATGTCACAGCTATTGTTGAAAAGGAAACAGCATTGTATAAGAAACCTGCTGTTACCAGGCAATAATTAACTATTATCTGGCTATTAAACTGATGTTAAGTTGATTACATTAATGTTTAGCAAGGTAATTAACTGTTATTGCAGCAGGCAAGAATGTACTAGTAGGTCAAGCGAGTACTCAAGTTCAAATGTTTCCAGAAAGCAAACATTATATTTGATTCTTTCCTTGCTGTCTAACCACAATCTCCCCTTTGAAGTGTCTAAACACATGCACAAGATGAGCGCACAATCTCCCCTTTGAAGTTTCTAAACACATGCACTAGATGAGAACACAATCTCCCCTTTGAAGTGTCTAAACACATGCACTAGATGAGCGCACAATCTCCCCTTTGAAGTGTCTAAACACATGCACAAGATGAGCGCACAATCTCCCCTTTGAAGTGTCTAAACACATGCACTAGATGAGCACACAATCTCCCCTTTGAACCGTCTCCCATGTAAGACACCAGGAAAGATGTCCTCCTTTGGCCAGGGATAGACCGTATGAGGTTCACCTACCTTTGGCCATGTGTGGGAACCTGTGCAGTAGATCATTCCTGTGGATCTTCTTCAGAACATTCACCATGATCTGAGGAGCATGACCGGGGTAGCTCAACACCATCAGATGAGCGATGCCCTTCTTGTTGTTCTTCTCAAGGAAGCACTGTGGGATTAGAACGTCTGGGGTTGGAAGCGGTGGGAGAGGAACGAGGCCTTCAAAGATATCAGAAAGAGGAACGAGGCCTTCAAAGATATCAGGGTGGTGCAAGTGAACCTTGAAGTCCTCGAACTCCCTGGCTTTCAGCTCCTTCAGAGTCTTCAAGAAGTGTTCCTCAAGTAAATCCATGGATGGTTCCTGGGGCAAACGGAGAGAGGATGTTAACATCTCAGCTTTGTTCTCTAAAGCCGTGTTCACAATGAAAGACACAATACTCATATTTCTAGTCACTTGAATGGAGTTCATTCAATCACTGCACATACTATGGGAACAGTACGGAATTCACACAGGGTGACGTGTCTAGTGCGGTAGTATAGTAGCATAGAGATGTTTGTAGATGGTGCATGTAGCATGCTGCTTTCTGCTTGCTACTCTCTGCTTACAGCTGCTGCCGACAGCTAGCCCCCCCGGGGGGGTGAAAAGAGGAGCCGAGTGTGTAAGTCTCCTCCTGCTGGTACATAGCCTCTCCACCACCAAGACTCCTGTAGTGCCCCCCCGTGGCCACGCATGGTAACTGGGTCTCTGCGGACCCAGAGACGCGGTGTATAGGCCCACCATCGCGTGGACATGCCCTGACGCCCGTCAACCCTGCCCCAGCTATGGGTAAATAGCTCCACTGCATTGTGGGTAAGCTTATTAGGCAAAGGCTAAGGGAGCACACCCTGACAGAAAAGCAATGTGCTAGCGGTGCGCAACCGGCGGGCCTTGAAAGACCAAGACCTGCAGCCATGATGGGGGACTGGTCAAAGACCAAGGACCCGGCAGCCTCCTGCAGCCATGATGGTATCCACCTCTGACCTCTGACCACGGTGAACAGTACCAGGTATCCACCTCTGACCTCTGACCTCTGACCACGGTGAACAGTACCAGGTATCCACCTCTGACCTCTGACCTCTGACCACGGTGAACAGTACCAGGTATCCACCTCTGACCTCTGACCTCTGACTACGGTGAACAGTACCAGGTATCCACCTCTGACCTCTGACCTCTGACTACGGTGAACAGTACCAGGTATCCACCTCTGACCTCTGACCTCTGACTACGGTGAACAGTACCAGGTATCCACCTCTGACCTCTGACCTCTGACTACGATGAACAGTACCAGGTATCCACCTCTGACCTCTGACCTCTGACTACGGTGAACAGTACCAGGTATCCACCTCTGACCTCTGACCTCTGACTACGGTGAACAGTACCAGGTATCCACCTCTGACCTCTGACTACGGTGAACAGTACCAGGTATCCACCTCTGACCACGGTGAACAGTACCAGATATCCACCTCTGACCACGGTGAACAGTACCAGGACCTTACAACGCGTTGAAGTCTGGCAACGATGGGGTTCTGGTGAAGGGAGCAGGTGCGAATGACCTGGAAGCTCTTAGCTAGGAACCCTGAACCTCAGCAACACAGGTTATGGGTTGCTAACAGAACCCTGCACGTCAGCAACACAGGTTATGGGTCGCTAGCAGCGTGGATTGAGTGGAAGCTCTTTTCGGGCAGACCCCTGTGTGCTTGAGCAGCCCTATTTAGGGGCCACACTGCTCACCCCAAGTGGGGAAGGGCCTAGAAAAGGTGGCCTTAAAATTGTCCACTCAACAACAGCCTGGAAAGGATACTGCATCTATCGGGCTATTCCGTTACCGCGGTCAAAATAAAAAACAAAACAGGAAATCATGCAACTTAAAACTGGCAACATGGAATGTAAGAACTCTCCTGGACTCGTATGGCAGCTCTGACAGACCTCATAGGAGAACAGCTCTGACAGACCTCATAGGAGAACGGCTCTGACAGACCTCATAGGAGAACAGCTCTGACAGACCTCATAGGAGAACAGCTCTGACAGACCTCATAGGAGAACAGCTCTGACAGACCTCATAGGAGAACAGCTCTGACAGACCTCATAGGAGAACAGCTCTGACAGACCTCATAGGAGAACGGCCCTGGTTGCTGCTGAGCTGAGTCGCTACAACATGGACATTGCTGCTCTGAGTGAGAGCAGAATGCTGGAGGAAGGCTCTCTAACAGAGGAACCTAACCTCAGTGTTGTCCTGGACAGTCAGCTCTCGTTCAAAGCTCACATCACAGCTGTCACTCGATCCTGTAGGTTCACACTCTATAATATACGACGAATTAGACCGTTCCTCACCCAGGAATCAGCCCAGCTCCTAATCCAGACAACAGTCTTGTCAAAACTCGACTATTGTAACTCCCTCCTTACTGGCCTACCAGCATGTGCACTTAAGCCTCTCCAGCTGATCCAAAATGCCGCAGCTCGCTAGGTCTTCAACCAGCCAAAATTCTCACATGTCTCCCCCCTGCTCCGCTCCCTCCACTGGCTCCCGATCGCTGCCCGCACAGAATACAAAACTCTGATGCTGGCATTCAAGGCAACCAAAGGTATGGCTCCCCCTTATCTTGCAAGTATGATTGAACCCTACAAACCCTCCCGCGCACTCAGATCAGCCAAAGCAGGGAAGCTGGAAGTACCCTCACTAAAAACGCCGGGACAACGCTCCACACGTCCCAAACTCTTCTCCCTTCTGGCTCCAAAACTGTGGAATGCACTTCCCATTGCAGTCAGAACTGCAGCATCACTCCCAATCTTCCGCCGTAGTCTGAAAACCCACCTTTTTAGACTCCATCATGGCCCATAGCACTTACCCTACCCCCTTAGATAGCATTTCTGTAGACTTAGATAGCATCTGATACAGACTTATAGCATGTTATGTAGACGGCACTATAATTGCATTGTATACAGTCATAGCACGCCATAATACATATGTATAGCATAGTAGTATATATATATAGTTTATATGTATAGTCCCATAATATAGATATTCCACTGTTACTTTCTTAGCTTACGCATGTTTTATGATAAATGCTTTTGTGATGCATTCCCATGCTTTTGTTCTTGACTATTGTAAGTCGCTCTGGATTAAGAGCGTCTGCTAAATGCCTAAATTGTAAATTGTAGGAAGGGATGGGCTATACGTTGTTTTGGAGGGGTTGCCCGTCAGGAGGACAACATCTGCATGGTGTGGGACCAGCCATGAAAAACACACTACTACCAAGACTCACTGAAACACCTGTTGGCATTAGTGAGAGACTAATGACCCTCCGTATCCCGCTGGTTAAGCACCGCTTTGCCACACTTCTCAGTGCAGCAGCCCTGCCATCCCAGAGTGAGGTCAAGGATTCCTTCTACCAGTCACTGGACGAGGCTCTTCTCAGTGCATATGCACCAGCCCTGCCATCCCAGCGTGTGTGTGTGTGTGTGTGTGTGTGTGTTCTAGTTGCCATGTATATTTCATAATCTTACATCATACATTTATTTGACATTCAAATGTATCAGCAAAATATTTAGGTAAAATATAACAACTTCAGATACAATAATGTAATATTTGATTAACAACTGATCTCTCTGAATTCACCACCAATACTAATGGCTGCAGTCTTCGTCGTTCTTACAGTGGATTTCTACAATGTATTTTTAAACCCTAACTTCAGTTAGTTTGGTGAGTAAATAAACAGACCTCGTGACCATCTCCATCCCGTGATCTGCTCCTCCCCATCTTTATATCGTCGCTGCTTCTGCTTCTTCTTCTGCTTCTTCTTCTGCTGCTTCACGGTGACATCCTAAGTTTCTCTGAAACAAAGCTGGACGAGTCCACCAAGGACCCAGAGATTGAATTAGAGAACTATACGATCATTAGGAACGACAGAAACAGGCATGGCGGTGGCGTGTGCATGTATATTCACAAAGACACTGAATACGTCACTCGTACTGACTTGCAGCATGATGAAATTTAAACTGTGTGGGTTGAATTAATTTAAAAAAATGCTAAATCAGAATTAGTGGGCACTGTCTATAGACCGCCCGATCAGCATGAGTTCTATGATATACTTGAGGGGTGCTTAGCTGGGGAGGAATGTGTAGAGAACATCCTGATTGGCGACTGTAATACGGACATGCATCGTAAGGAAGCACCTGTGTTTAAGTCATTTAGTCGGTTCTGTGATCTGCATAGTGTCAGTCAGCTAATTACCCAACCCACAAGAGTGTGTGATTCTACTCACACTGTCATTGATCTCATTCTGACCTCGGACAAATCCAGAATCTCAAAGAAAGGGGTTATTGTATGTGGGCTTAGTGATCATTTTATGATTTTCTGTACCTGCAAAAAACTAAAACTAAAGTTTGACTGTCACAAAACAGTCAAATCTCCATATCTAGGGACCTCAAAACCTACTCTAGCGAGGCCTTTAACCTTGAACTGGAGAGTCTGGATTGGTCCGATGAGCTCAGAAGCTCACTAGTCGAAGAAGCATAGCTTGGCTTTAAAACCAAATTTACATCAGTACTAAACATCATGGCTCCTCTGAGAACCACCAGGGTCAAAACCCGCTCGGAGCCATGGATGAATTCGGACATACTGACTGCAATGAAAGCCAGAGACAACAAATGCTCTGAACTTCTTAAATGCAAGTCCAAGCTAGCCAAGTGCAAGCGCTTCGACAGTGATCTCCAAACCAAAATGGGCATCCTAAAAAGCCAATGTAACAAGCTAAGAAACAGTGTAATTGACCAAATCAGCCAAAAGTAACTTTATCAATGATAAAGCAGAGGAAAACAAAAACAAGACTTCTACAAAAACCTAGGTGTTTGTAAAGATGATTTTAAAATGGCAATGGCAACAACTGAGGAGGTACTTAAAAAACGAAGTGCCCTCCAACCCAACAAGGCCACTGGCCATGACAATATTCCCTCCAAATTTCTCAGAGACTCAGCCCTTTCCATTGCTCCAGTCATCACCCACATAGTAAACCTCTCCATCAAACAGGGACAGGTCCCCCAAGATTTTAAACTGGCCAAAGTAACCCCCTTGTACAAAAAAGGGAGTAAATTAGAACCCGGCAACTACCGCCCTATTTCTATTCTAAGCTCCATATCGAAAGTGATGGAAAAATAGTCTATGAACAGGTTGAAAAGTATCTTGCCACTAATAAATTGATGTACGAGTTCCAATCTGGGTTCAGAACATCCCACTCCACTGACACATGCCTCCTCTATTTGAGCGACCACATCAAACACCAGGTGGATGCTGGAAAATACTGCGGCATGGTCATGCTGGACCTCCAAAAGCTTTTGACACCGTGAACCACTCCATACTAGTTAACAAGCTTAAAGCTATTGGTTTTGATAGCACATCAGTGAGCTGGATGCAATCCTACCTGGAGGGGAGAGAACAGACGGTGGAGGTGAACGGAACACTGTCCCCCCCCTCCCAGTGAGCTGTGGCGTTCCACAAGGAAGCATATTAGGGCCTTTACTGTTCCTAATATATGTAAACGACATGACATCAGCCTGTGACTGCAACTTGTTCCTGTTCGCAGACGACTCAGCACTGCTGGTCTCGGACAGGAGCAAACTGCAGGTTGAAAAGACCCTCAGCTCTGAACTCGGTAGAATCTGCACCTGGCTCGCTGATAACAAACTATCCTTACACCTGGGAAAACTGAATCCATTCTCTTCGGATCAAATAGTAATCTCAGCAAGGCAGATGGCTTCTTGGTTAGAGTGGGTGACAATATTATCACACGAAAACATGAAATTACCTACCTAGGTTCCATCCTGGAGGCTAATCTTTCCGGTGATAAAATGGCCACCAACGTAATCAAAAAAGTCAATCAAAGAACAAGATTCCTTTACAGGATCTCCTCACTGGTCAACAAAAACACCTTGAAGACCTTAACAGGAGCCCTCGTACAAGGTTTCTTTGACTATGCATGCAGCTCTTGGTACCACAGCACCTCAAAGGCCCTTAAAACAAGGCTCCAGACCTCCCAAAACAAACTGGTCAGGCTACTATACTTGGCCTCACCCCCCGCACCCACCTCACCCCTGCCCACTTTGACAGGCTGGGATGGCTTAGGGTCGACGACAGAGTACAGCATCTTGCAATGGGTCTGGTCCACAAGATTCGATACACCACCAAGATACCCATGTACCTGTACTTCCTTAATGTAAACGAAGTCCACACCCACAACACCAGAGGGAGTGCAACAAACCATGTACAACCCAGATTCGGCACAAACAAGGGACTAAATTATTTTCGCTCCTATGCCACCAAAATGTGGAACGCCCTACCAACAGTCATTAAGACATGTGAATCCCTTGACTCCTTCAAAACCGCTCTCAAAGGGCACCTACGGACGGCCGCAATTCGAAACTGGTCCCTGTAAAATCTGAATCCCCCCCCCCCCCCCCTTTCCCCTCACTGTATATGTATCCATTCCCTTTTTGCTTCCTTTATGATGAATTCCTGTTCTGTTCTTTAAAGGTATATTCAGTGATTTCACTTAATTCAAATATCACTTATTTTTTTGTTTTGTTGTGATAATCCTCCCTACTATAGAATGTGCTGGCCATATAAGGAGTTCCTCACTGTCCCCAGTTAACCCCTGGGGGTCAAAAAACCTTAGGTTTCGTTTTTGACTCTCTATCCTGATTGGACGAAAGGCTGGGTCCCACAGCCAAAAACGAAACCTATGGTTTTTTGAGTGAAATCACTGAATATACCTTTAAATATATAGAAGTGTCTATTTGTACGTCTCTAAATGTTTTGATGAATTGAACAAAGTGGACCCTGTTGTAAACAAGTGTAATGCTTAATTGGGTCGTCCACTCACAGTTAACAGTCTTTGTATTGAGTTTGTGCTTGAAATGTACTGTAATTCTGCAAACTGTTAATAAATATTTAAATGTACTGTAATTCTGCAAACTGTTAATAAATATTTAAATCAATCAAAACAGACGACAACAACAACAACAACAACACCATTTAGGCCTGACGTCGAAATTTAAAACAATCTTTTTTTAAATGGCATTCTTTTTCTGAAATACCTCATGTTTCTGTATCAGTGGTTCTCAATATTTCATGTCAAGGACCCCCAAAAATATATGAAATTGGCCGCCGACCCCCATCTGAAAATGTGTTGTTTCAGGGACCCCACCTCCCAGAAGCAAAGATTTGAGTTAAAAACGTTCGCTCTGAAAGAATATATATTCAAAGCTTTGCACCACATGTTCATGATGTTTCAAAAATAGCAGACCTACAAGCTACAGTATGAGCTTGTAGGTCTGCTATTTTTCAATAGCTAAATTATAACATAATGTTTAAAACACCAAAAGGGGTTCCCGCCCAGAATGGGATAACTGTGTTCATGCACAGCAGTGGTTTTCAACCCTTTGTCAGTAAATGACAATTGAAAACCAAATGCTGGTCCGTGTCTCAAATTCAGACACATTTTTTGTCGGAATTTGAGACACGGACCACCATTTGATGAGATTTAGACCCAAAACCTAAAATATGCTCTTTTTTTGTTTGATACGATTTTGTCTATACAATTCCATGCTTTTGGCAAAGATTCTTTACAATCTTTACAATTCTTAACAGTGTTAAATAGCTCTATATTAGTAATCATTGCTATATAGTGTGTGTTCAGTAACAGTGTTAAATAGCTCTATATATTGTTAAAAACACTGGTCTAGACATAGCATTGTAGAGTGTAGCCTATATTGATATTCTACTGTTAGACAGCTGTTAGGTTCTTATACCTATATTGATCCTAGATGACTATTTATTTCTACGTATTTTCTAATTACCATGTGTTGGTCTTGCTTATTGTAAATCGTTCTGGATTAAGAGCGGCTGATAAATGAAAACTGTTTGTCAAATATATAAATGGTAAATTAAAACATAGAACACAGTTCGTTTTCTGAATACTGTTTAGAAATGGATTAGAAATAGGTATTTAAAACGAGAATATAACCCGATTCTAGACTTAGAAATAGCTGACTCTGCAGGATTATTTGTACTATATATATATATATATATATATATATATATATATATATATATTGTACTTTTACTCACACTATTTATTTGAAAACTTTAGTTACTAGTTACTTTGTAGATTTGGATTATTATTACAAAACATACATTACCCACTTCATTTTGGGCATTTGAAAATAGCCAATCTACAACCTCACCATGTGTCACCATGCGACGGATTGTGAGCTTGTAGATTAGCTATTTTCAAAAGATTATTATACATCTGGAAAGGGGACGTTCTGCACAATGAGTAGGCCTACTGTAAGTACATTTTGAAGCCAATACTTTTGTATTTTTCCTTAAGTACATTTTGAATTCCACACTTTTAGTTCTAACAGAATATTTATATGTTGCAGTATTGCTACTTTTACTTAAAGCTGCTATAAGCAATACTACGGGGTCAAAGTGAGGTTTGGGGCTACCCCAGCATGCTCTTCCTGGAACTGGAACAGACTACGCAACTCTGAAAAGGGAACTTATGTTGTGCAAACGAAACAGACCTGCATGCCACTGTGTCGAAACACATGAAGACATACGAGAAAGCATTTCCTGTGTTGCACCAGTTGTCCCAAGCCCGGGTCAATGCAGAGGGTAGTGTCAGGAAGGGCAATTGGGTTAGCATACCGTTGGTCAAAGAAGGAGAAGAAGATGATAGCATAGTTTTCTATGCATTTCGGGGGGTTCTGTCTGCCCACCTTAGTGGGGCTGGCTAAATCCGGCCCTGGTGTGTGTGTGTGTGTGTGTGTGTGTGTGTGTGTGTGTGTGTGTGTGTGTGAGGGTGTGTGTGCGTGTGTGTGTGTGTGTGAAACTGAGTATGCACATGCCCCCGCCCCCTACACACACATTTTACACCGAGTGGACACGCCCCCACCCAACAAGCACACACACACACACACACACACACACACACACACACACACTTTACACTGAGTGGACACGCCTCCCCCCCAACAAGCGCGCACACACACACACACACACACACACACACAGTCTCTCACTCTAAAGGCTGTGAACCTGCCTCAGTGAATCAAACTGTAATGCAGAACAAAAAGGGAAATAAAACATATCTGACTCAAACTTGCATGAGCTCAGTTTGGCTTTTCTGGCCTTTATCAGTTGATCTAAACCAGGGCTACTCAACTTAAGATGGCTCAGGGGCCACTCAGCAAAATACCACAAGTCCAAATGATGTTGGTCCTAAAAATGTAGGAAACACACAGAAAACGGACTACATTTCCATCTAGGAAAGGCCAAACCTCATTGAACAAAATTATTGTCATGACATGGAATGATTATTAATAAAATTAAGTTACAAAATGAGGCTTTTATTCTCAAAATGTGATGAGAACATGAACAGACTACTGTTGCAAATAAATCAAATATCAGAGATAACCAAGAGGCCAATACTACTGAAATTAATAAGTCATATCACAGTCTCATGGACTGGTAGCCTACAAATAATAACATACCTGGCTATAAATTACAGTTTGGGAAACAAACATGTTTCCTACTTAATGGATTCAGGCTCTCTGGATATAATGACTCCAAATCAAGAATCAGGCTTCATTCACCAAATGTGAATTAGTAACAGTGCAACAATGTAATAAGTGCAATAAGTCATTGGCTGATTGCAGGCTTCAGTCAGTGGCTCACACACACAACAGAGAATCATGAATATCTTCCAGTGACATTCAGTCACACTTTTCTTTACTAATTACTGCCTACAAATTAAAACGAATAGTTTCATAAATCAGGTTTGATTTGGGCGACATCTGTTAAAGAGGCAGGAGAGAGACGACATACATCGGGGACGGTAAACAGTGAACGCCACAACTACGTGACGAGATAGCCCTGAAACATGACTGTCATGATAAGCAACTACAGCCTGTTTTACGCGGTCGCTACATTAACAACCAAAACGTATATATAAACATTCAGATTTCAAATATAAAGTACTCACAATTTGTCCCACGGGTGTTAGTTAGTTGCTGCAAATGCGTTGTTTAATAAAAAGCATTTTTATCCGAGCGCCCCGGCTACTTTTTTCAAACGGGGTTCGTTTGGGAATCCACAGTTGCACACCGGGAGCGCACTCGCCTATTAGTCTGTATTGACAGGGCGGTCAGCGTGCCTATATCGAACACACCGAGTGCCACCCTCCTCCCGACCGATAGGGTTAATGTGACACCTGAGTCTGCATTTTCGCCACTGCTCCTCCAGTCATGCATGGGTCTGGTCGATGAAAGCGTTGCGCTGGTTTTACTTCATAATTCCCATTTGCACTTTCTCATCCAGGTTGATCCGAATCAAGCCAGGAGGATGTTCTTTGCACAAGAAGCACAAAACAAGCTGCTTTCTGTCCGCGCCCGTAACTTCCTCATGATGTGTGGTTTACCCGTGCCGAACGCGAGCCGATATACAAGTGCACAACGCGCCGTGGATACATGCTGCCGCGGTGCTTGTGGACTTGTAGATCGACAGCACAGCCACTTTTTGTCAGCAGGAAGAACAAACGGCTCAGCAGCGCATATCGTGTGGTTTAGAAACGCTAGAAATGACTTTTCTTCACTGAAAGAAAGCAGAACAAACGTATGTTGTATTGGTCTAAACTCTCCCTCTGCGGGGACCACATTATTATCCGTTTACATTTAAATCGGGTTTAATTCCCGTTTATTTCTTGAATTGACATTAATCAGAAGCGTTTGCGCATGCACCATTAACGTGATCTCCAATAGATCCCATGCATTCTATGCGCTGCGCTCAGTCCGCTATACACGCATTCAAATCAATATGATCAAACATAGCAGTGATCAATGTGATCAAACATAGCAGTGATCAATATGATCAAACATAGCAGTGCACGTTAACGTTTAGCAGCTTCTGTTTATCCAACATCCTTTAGCAATTATGATCTAGTCTTAGCCTACTGGAAACAGGGTTAAGGTTAGGTTAGGTTTAGGCATAATAGCTTTTAGCTTTTGTCAGGTTTAAGTTCAGGATTGAGGTTATAGGTTTAGGATTAAGTTAGGGTTAAGGCTATAGGAATGTTGTCCTATATGCAGGCAGTGGATCCCAAAGTGGGGTCCGGGGACCCCCAGGGGTCCTTGAGGCAGTTCCAGGGGGTCCCCAGCTAAATGATAGTTTGGAACCAAATGGACCCTTATGGGTCTGTTAACTCTGAGAGTGTACAAATGGAACCAAATGGACCCCGACAGGTCCATTTGGTTCCATTTGTACACTCTCAGAGTTAAATTAACATTGATTTTACGATATACAAAAATGCCATTAAATGGGGGTTCCGTACACTATAATGCATGTCCAACTGGGGGGGGGGGGGTCGTTGAAATTATACAGGTTGAGAATCACTGCTAGAGCCATAAAACTCCTCTCTTATGGGGGTCCCTGAGTCACTGCTAGAGCCGTAAAACTCCTCTCTTATGGGGGTCCCTGAATCACTGCTAGAGCCATAAAACTCCTCTCTTATGGGGGTCCCTGAATCACTGCTAGAGACGTAAAACTCCTCTCTTATGGGGGTCCCTGAATCACTGCTAGAGCCGTAAAACTCCTCTCTTATGGGGGTCCCTGAATCACTGCTAGAGCCGTAAAACTCCTCTCTTATGGGGGTCCCTGAATCACTGCTAGAGCCGTAAAACTCCTCTCTTATGGGGGTCCCTGAATCACTGCTAGAGCCGTAAAACTCCTCTCTTATGGGGGTCCCTGAATCACTGCTAGAGCCATAAAACTCCTCTCTTATGGGGGTCCCTGGATCACTGCTAGAGCCGTAAAACTCCTCTCTTATGGGGGTCCCTGAGTCACTGCTAGAGCCGTAAAACTCCTCTCTTATGGGGGTCCCTGGCATGTCCTTTCAAATAGGGGGTCCTGAGAGGCTAATGAGTATCATTTTGGGGGTCCTTGACATGAAGAACTTTGGGACCCTCAGAGCCGTGTCCATATTATGGACACAGGTTTGTGCTTCGTCAGCGTTACGTCATGCGTTAAGTCATCGGCCTATAAAGCGCCGTCCGGCCAGTGGGCTCTCCTTTAAATGTAAATCTTAATGAAGTTTTTGTTTGGCCCACAAAACAAACAAAACATTTCTTGCCGCGCACTTAAAACTCAACCACGGAGAGCATGTTCAGGAGCACATATAACCTCAGTGGACTGCTGACCGTCCTGTACAGCATCGGCAGCAAACCCCTGGAGCTGTGGGGCGTGACCACCAGACACGGCCACGTCAAGCGAGTCACGGACGACGACATCCAGTCGCTGGTGGTGGAGGTGAAGGGGAACAACGTCAGCACCACCTACATCACCTGCCCCGCGGACCCGCGGCGCTCCATGGGCATCACGCTGCCCTACCTGGTGCTCATCGTCAAGAACCTCAAGGACTACTTCAGCTTCGAGGTGACCATCCTGGACGACAAGAAGAACCGCCGGCGCTTCCGCGCCAGCAACTACCACAGCCGGATGAGCAACACGCCCATGGTCTGCACCATGCCCATGCAGCTGGACGAGGGCTGGAACCAGATCCAGTTCAACCTCAAGGACTACACGCTAAAGGCCTACGGGACGGGCTTCGTGGAGGCGCAGCGCCTGCAGATCCACGCCAACTGCCGCGTGCGGCGGGTCTACTTCTCGGACCGGATGTACGCGCCCGACGAGCTGCCCAACGACTACAAGCTCTACATGCCCATTAAGAACAACCGCGAGAGGAGGCTCCTGCTGGACGGCGCCCAGCGGCAGCACGTGGAGCCCATCGGAGGAGAGGGAGACGGCGGCGGCGGCGGTGGTGGGGGGGGGACAGAGGACGGGGGGGGTCTCCAAGAGCAGCCCCCCGACGAGGAGGAGGAGGAGGAGGAGGACGCGGCGTCCACTGTCACCAGCACGCCGGGGGACGAGGACGAAGACGAGGACGAAGACGACACCTCAGGGATGGAGGCGGGGGACGAGCCGGCTAGTGACCAAGACGACGCTTCGCTTGAGGACAGTTAGTCCACAGGCCTGTCTTTAAAGTGTTCTGAGAGGAGGAACAGTTAGTCCACAGGCCTGTCTTTAAAGTGTTCTGAGAGGAACAGTTAGTCCACAGGCCTGTCTTTAAAGGACAACTTTAGTTTTTTTCAACCAAGGTTCATGTTTTATAGGTTGTTATTAGAGAAAGTAAAAGATGAGTGTTCTTTTTTTTTCATTTGCTGCTTTCTTTCGTTTTAGGGATTTCAGCTGTTTTTGACAGGTGGGCGGGGGCATTCGAGCCTGGGGCTAAATATGTATTTTTTTACAACATTTTATAGCGATTTATTTTTTTATTATTTACTATAGTCCTAATAAACCCCTGGAAATTTCATCTGACCACAAAAGATCACAAGATCTACTGAATGTGTCGAACTGACATATTGAGCCTATGACACACAGTGTGGCTTCCCCCCAGTAGGCTACCGTCACATTCAGTAGATCCTGTGATTTATTTGTGGCCAGATGTAATTTCCTGGGGTTTATTAGGACTATAGTAAATAATAAAATAAAAAATCTCCATAATATTTTGTACAAAAATACATATTTAGCACCATGCTCGAATGCCCCCGCCCCCCTGTACAAAAAAGCTAAAATCCCTAAAACGAAAGAAAGCAGCAAATGGAAAAAAATAACACTCATCTTTTACTTTCTCTAATAACAACCTAAAACATGAACCTTGGTTTTCGGAGAAAACCAACGGCTGCTTCGAGAGTTGTTACACATGTCTCCCAGGCCATGGGAACAGGTAGCATGTCTCCCAGGCCATGGGAACAGGTAGCATGTCCCCCAGGCCATGGGAACAGGTAGCATGTCTCCCAGGCCATGGGAACAGGTAGCATCTCTCCCAGGCCATGGGAACAGGTAGCTTAATGTCTCCCAGGCCATGGGAACAGGTAGCATGTCTCCCAGGCCATGGGAACAGGTAGCTCAATGTCTCCCAGGCCATGGGAACAGGTAGCTCAATGTCTCCCAGGCCATGGTAGCATCTGCCCGCACAGAATATAAAACTCTGATGCTGGCATTCAAGGCAACCAAAGGTATGGCTCCCCCATATCTATACATAAAGGTATGGCTCCCCCATATCTTGCAAGTATGATTGAACCCTACAAACCCTCCCGCGCACTCAGATCAGCCAACGCAGGGAAGCTGGAAGTACCCTCACTAAAAACGCTCCACACGTCCCAAACTCTTCTCCCTTCTGGCTCCAAAACTGTGGAATGCACTTCCCATTGCAGTCAGAACTGCAGCATCACTCCCAATCTTCCGCCGTAGTCTGAAAACCCACCTTTTCAGACTCCATCATGGCCCATAGCACTTACCCTACGCCCTTAGATAGCATTTCCGTAGACTTAGATAGCATTTGATACAGACTTATAGCATGTTATGGAGACAGCACTATAATTGCATTGTATGTAGTCATAGCACGCCATAGTACATATGTATAGCATAGTAGTATAGATGTATAGTATATATGTATAGTTTCATTATATAGATATTCCACTGTTACTTTCTTAGCTTACGCATGTTTCATGATAAATGTTTTTATGTGATGTATTCCCATGCTTTTTGTTCTTGCCTAATGTAAGTCGCTCTGGATTAAGAGCGTCTGCTAAATGCATAAATTGTAAATTGTAGCATGTCTCCCAGGCAATGGGAAGGTAGCTTAATGTCTCCCAGGCCATGGGAACAGGTAGCTTAATGTCTCCCAGGCCATGGGAACAGGTAGCTTAATGTCTCCCAGGCCATGGGAACAGGTAGCTTAATGTCTCCCAGGCCATGGGAACAGGTAGCTTAATGTCTCCCAGGCCATGGGAACAGGTAGCATGTCTCCCAGGCCATGGGAACAGGTAGCATGTCTCCCAGGCCATGGGAAGAGGTAGCATGTCTCCCAGGCCATGGGAACAGGTAGCATGTCCCCCAGGCCATGGGAACAGGTAGCTCAATGTCTCCCAGGCCATGGGAACAGGTAGCTTAATGTCTCCCAGGCCATGGGAACAGGTAGCATGTCCCCCAGGCCATGGGAACAGGTAGCTTAATGTCTCCCAGGCCATGGGAACAGGTAGCTTAATGTCTCCCAGGCCATGGGAACAGGTAGCATGTCCCCCAGGCCATGGGAACAGGTAGCTTAATGTCCCCCATGCCATGGGAACAGGTAGCTTAATGTCTCCCAGGCCATGGGAAGGTAGCTTAATGTCTCCCAGGCCATGGGATCAGGTAGCATGTCCCCCAGGCCATGGGAACAGGTAGCTTAATGTCTCCCAGGCCATGGGAACAGGTAGCATGTCCCCCAGGCCATGGGAACAGGTAGCTTAATGTCTCCCAGGCCATGGGAACAGGTAACATGTCCCCCAGGCCATGGGAACAGGTAGCATGTCCCCCAGGCCATGGGAACAGGTAGCATGTCCCCCAGGCCATGGGATCAGGTAACATGTCCCCCAGGCCATGGGAACAGGTAGCTTAACGGGTGGGTAAGAAAGTAATCCAGGTCCAGTTTGTCTCAGCAGTGTATCCATGTTTTGCAGCGTGAGACTCTAGGAGGCTAAGCCGTCCACGCATTTCTTTCATATATTGTTTTTACATAAACTTTAATTTGATGGCAACGGAAACTATGCCCACGTTTGGAGACAATAGACAACATGGTCCAGCCGTTTTCCTTTTTTTTATTTTTTTATTCAATCAAGGTGAAAAGACGGCTTTGGTTAAAAAGAATGGGCAGCTCCAGAACCATCTTATCTGGACCGGTTCCACACTCACTCCAGAGGGCCACTATAGACCGATTCCGTAGCGGTTTCATGGTCGCAGCCTACGTATTTCCTGTAGGCGGACTCGACGTAGCTGCGGGGTTTAAACCCTCACCAGGCGCACCTCTTCCACTACAGTGAACGGCAGAGTGACTGATGTTAGTTTGCCTCAAACTTTACTCCTTTACCTGCTTTTTTACTAACACTAACATTACAAAGATGCCCAGAACATCGAGATGAACCTGTGTAGTTTATGGCTGCTCCAACAGTAGTGGCAACATAAAAAATAAAATAAAACGGAATGTCTAATATCCACCGCGGTGGCGGAGACCAGAGCCATTGAGTAATGGTTGAGACAAAGCAGGTAAAGATACATATCGCCAGTCTTACCCAATACCAAATCTTTCTGTTTTATGAACACAAGGCTGCTGTATTTTATACCTCATACTAAGCATTTAAAGTATGAGGTATAAAGTACACTGGCGTTATGTATCTTTCACTGCTTCGTCTCAACCATTACTCAATGGCTCTGGTCTCCGCCACCGGTGGATATTAGACATTCCGTTTTATTTTATTTTTTATGTTGCCACTACTGTTGGAGCAGCCATAAACTACACAGGTTCATCTCGATGTTCTGGGCATCTTTGTAATGTTAGTGTTAGTAAAAAAGCAGGTAAAGGAGTAAAGTTTGAGGCAAACTAACATCAGTCACTCTGCCGTTCACTGTAGTGGAAGAGGTGCGCCTGGTGAGGGTTCTACCCCCGCAGCTACGTCGAGTCCGCCTACAGGAAATACGTAGGCTGCGACCATGAGACCAGCTACGGAATCGGTCTATAGTCCCACACTCACTCCAGAGGGCCACTATATAGTCCCACACTCACTCCAGAGGGCCACTATAGTTCCACACTCACTCCAGAGGGCCACTATAGTTCCACACTCACTCCAGAGGGCCACTATAGTTCCACACTCACTCCAGAGGGCCACTATAGTTCCACACTCACTCCAGAGGGCCACTATAGTTCCACACTCACTCCAGAGGGCCACTATAGTTCCACACTCACTCCAGAGGGCCACTATAGTTCCACACTCACTCCAGAGGGCCACTGTATAGTTCCACACTCACTCCAGAGGGCCACTATAGTTCCACACTCACTCCAGAGGGCCACTGTATAGTTCCACACTCACTCCAGAGGGCCACTATAGTTCCACACTCATTCCAGAGGGCCACTATAGTTCCACACTCACTCCAGAGGGCCACTGTATAGTTCCACACTCACTCCAGAGGGCCACTATAGTTCCACACTCACTCCAGAGGGCCACTATAGTTCCACACTCACACTCACTGAACACTATAGTTCCACACTCATTCCAGAGGGCCACATTGCAGACTGCATTACTGTTGAAGCAGAAATAGCCGATCTACAAGCTCAAAACGCATCGCACTGCGACACTATTTCCACACTCACTCCAGAGGGCCACATTGCATACTGCAATTGTTATGTTAACTTTATGAACTAAATACAAATACACTGGACATAAGAAAATAACATTTTTACATTAAGCTACTAATTTGACTAATTTAGAAGTAATTAAAGCGGGTCATATGTTTGCAAATCAATAATATATCAGTATTCTGATGTTAACCTGAGACGGGAACCCCTGTTGGTGTTTTAAGCATTATGTTGTATTTTAGCTGTTGAAAAATAGCAGATCTACAAGCTCATCGTCTAAGAGCTTGTAGAGCTGCTATTCTTTTGGAAGAAAATCGTTAAAATGTGCCTCACGTCTTTGAATATATATTGTTACAGAGTCAACGTTTTTAACTCAAATCTTTGCTTCTGGAGGGGGTCCCTGGAACAACATATTTTCAGATGGGGTTCGGCGGCCAGTTACATAATAGTTTTTGGGGTCCTTGACATGAAATATTGAGCACCACTGAGATAGAACTGTCACGAATTAGAAGATATTTTTTTTACATTTGACGTCAGGCCAACCACAGATTATCACATACCCTACATCTAACTGACGTCAGGCCAACCACAGATTATCACATACCCTACATCTAACTGACGTCAGGCCAACCACAGATTATCACCCTACATCTAACTGACGTCAGGCCAACCACAGATTGTCACCCTACATCTAACTCAGTGTGAAAACGGACACAAACAGAACCACATATTGTTCAGTGCAGGTAAGAGTCGCTCACCGTATATAAACTAGAAGTAAAAACTCCTTAGACTGAGACTTAAGAAAATATTTTTTCCTTTATTTTATCATGCTCATAAAGTGCTCTGTGCTCAAAGTGCAATTAAAAAGCAAACGTTTCGGTCCTAAGACCTTCGTCAGTACAGGAATGGCCTTGTGAGTGACAGTTCAGTACAGGAATGGCCTTGTGAGTGACAGTTGAGTACAGGAATGGCCTTGTGAGTGACAGTTGAGTACAGGAATGGCCTTGTGAGTGACAGTTGAGTACAGGAATGGCCTTGTGAAGTTGTGAGAGACAATCAAAGATATTGTAGAACGCAGCTTTGTTGGACTGTGAAGTTGGTGTGTCTGCAGTAGCCATATATCAACACTAGAGGGAGACAGTCTGATGTAGCCAGATTAAGCTGCAGGACCCCGCCAAGTATTGCTGTCATGTTTACGATAGGCCAAAATAAACATACAGTAGGCCTACTGTGCACAGCGCACATGCACGCCGCGTTAATAGAAAGCCTATAGTGGACGCACTCTGAGCTGCTGAACTCTGAATTGCATTTATTGAATAAGATTATAGCTTTTAATAGGGAGAACCCCCCAAAAGGTCTTACAGAGGCAGGTGAGACCTGAAATGAAGCAGAATTATGGCAAATGACACTTTAATTTAGACAGCATGAAGCAACATGGCAAACTACAATTACTTTGAGCAACCATCACCGGGACTATATGCAGAATGACAGAATTGAGGCAGAGAATGACAGATTTAGGAAGCATGAAAGTGAGATGGTCGTCTAAGACCTATAAGGCTAGCAAGGGCCTTGCATTTAATGGCAACCAGCTAACCTGAAGCTGCAGAAGCAAAGCAGACTCGTTACCAACCTACGGCAGCAGTACTTGAAGTTAAATGCATCTTTGAAATGTGAGTCATAGAATTACCTAGCCCTCCAAGCAGAACCCAATGGTACTGAAGTTTCTGACATTTTTGACGACACAGACCATGGGGTCCTGTTCGAGCAGTATCCTGCCACCTGGTACGCGGACATAATAAAACATAAACACCGTGTTTACGGCCTGTCTGCGCTCTTTGACGACTTTCTTTCGTGTGAGGGCTGAATCTGTGAACTATAAGTACCTATACATGCCGCTGCGAATATCTCCTGTGGCGCGGAAGCCGTTAAGTATTTTTAATCTTTGTTTGACCGATTTGGTCGCTTTGATTCTTCTCTTCCTTCCTTGTTTATTGACACCTCATTGTACCGCCTATCTGGCTAGCTAGTGGCGCTATAGCTATGACACAGCAGATCAGAGGCAGGAACGTAGCCGGCACAAGCCAACCGCACACCGGGAGGCGGTACAATAAACGGTAAACAAACAAGAAGAAATAAAGCGACCAAATCGGTCAAACAAAGATTAAAAATACTTAACGGCTTCCGCGCCACAGGAGATATTCGCAGCGGTTTGTATAGGTACTTATAGTTCACGATTTCACAAGCCCTCAAAGGAAAACAGGCCGTCAAACGGCGCAGATACGATGTTAGTGAGCATATTTATGTCCGCATTCCAAAATTCACATACGAAAATATAAATATGAACAGCGACCCTACACAAAGCGACATCAAAATTTCAGAAAAGCTTTATGGAGGGTTCCGAGAGGGGCTAAGAATTACCATCATCACGGTAGCATCGAATGACGCTGCATGATTGGCAGAAGCCCGAGAAAAAGTAGCAATAGCTGAAATGAATAGAAGTCATGTTAGCAGCTGTTTTATAGCAGTAGCTGAAGCATAACATGAAATGATAACATGTTAACGGCAGATTTAGAAACAGCTGTATAGCCTACCCGGATTGGCTGAAGGCTAACCTGAAATGATGGCAGCAGATTTAGTGGCATCTGAAGCATGACCTGAAATGATTAAACGCATAGCAGCAGCGTTGTCTGATGATAAAACTAAATGTAAGCAGCAGCAGCATTGCCTGTGATAAAACTAAATGTAAGCAGCAGCGGCTAGCCGCAATTTGCAACTCTAGATTTTTTTACAATGGGTTGAATCTAGAGTTGCAACAAGCTCCATCCACTTCCTATTCATCATTTTTGGTTTGCCATCTGCTTGTCTTAAACGACGTTAAACTCACCAACATTGCAGCTGTAGTCCAAGCTTGAATTATCCTCTTTCAATCTGCCGAGCTTGTTTTTCATAAAAATCCACCGTAGAGATGTTATGAGCTACTTTCTGTCAAGACATCCTCTGCAAGTGATTATTTTTCTAAGTGCTGGAGTTTGGAAGCACTCGTCGTACGTCACTGAACGGCCCTGCGTTCAACCTGTTTCGAATTTGCACATAATGCAGGAGGCAGCAGCGCGACCCGTTAACAGAAACGAGTGCTTCCAAACTGCAACACTTAAAAAAATAATCATTTGCAGAGGATGTCTTGACAGAAAGTAGCTCATAACATCTCTACGGTGGATTTTAATGAAAAACAAGCTCGGCAGATTGAAAGAGGATAATTCAAGCTTGGACTACAGCTGCAATGTTGGTGAGTTTAACGTCGTTTAAGACAAGCAGATCACAAACCAAAAATGATGAATAGGAAGTGGATGGAGCTTGTTGCAACTCTAGATTCAACCCATTGTAAAAAAATCTAGAGTTGCAAATTGCGGCTAAGCAGCAGCATGGCCTGAAATGATAAGACATGTTAGCTGCAGCAGCAGCAAGTTGGCTTGAAATAAAAAACGATAGTTACGTATGTAACTACGGTTCTATGAGTCCTGAATGACCGCCAGAGGCGGTGCTTTAAGCACTGAATACGTCCCTTCGCGCATGCGCAGTCGAGTATTTTATACCAACAATGTCGGTTGACCCCGTGATGACCCGGAGTCGTCTATAACTTCCGGCAGTCATCCGGGGCTCAGTCCCTACAGAATCTTCTCGCGAGAACACGAGGATTCTGAGTGACAAGAGTGCCTCTGGCGGTCATTCAGGACTCATAGAACCGTAGTTACATACGTAACTATCGTTCTATTTCGTCCCTGCTGACCGCCAGAGGCGGTGCTTTAAGCACTGAATGACTTATACCAGCCAAGTCACGAGGAATCCTGATTACAGACCTCAAAGGGTAGAACCGGAGGATTCGGGGAAGAGGGCCACGTCCACTGGGTGGGGAGTGGCAACATTCACCCTGTAGTACCTTGAGAAAGTGCCTGCCGAAGCCCATGAGGCGGCGGCACAAATGTCCTCCAAGGGCACCCCTCTCATGGCAGCCCATGATGTGGAAATGCTCCTTGTTGAGTGGGACCGTACCCCTGATGGTACGGGGAGGTTACTTGCCTCATAGGCGTGGCTGATTGTGTCTACAATCCAGTGGGACAGGCGCTGCTTGGAGGGAGCGCCGCCTTTGTTCACACCACTATGGCAAAAGAACAGCTGCTCTGCTCGCCTGATGCGTGCAGTAGCTTCAATGTAGGCTCTCAGGGCCCGGACTGGGCACAACAGCTCCAGTTTGTCTGTCAGCTCCCCAGGTGGGGGGTTGAATCGAGCCATCCTGATAGGCCGGTTGAGGTGAGCCTGCGACAGCACCTTCGGGAGGAATGCTATGTTTGGCCACAGCGTGACCCCCGAGCCGTCTGCGTTCCACCTCAGACATGATTCGCTGACTGACAGAGCGTGCAGTTCACTGATGCGCTTTGCCGATGTAATGGCCAGGAGAAGGGCTGTCTTGCCTGACACCCACTTCAGCTCTGCCTGTGCCAAGGGTTCGAAGGTAGGCCCGCACAGGGCGTCCAGTACCCGGTTAAGGTCCCATGAGTATGAGAATGTGTGCTATAGAGCGGAGCGCACCACTTGCCGCTCCAGCACATTGCCGTGTTCGGCCCAGTAGACTGGCATAAACTTCATAACCCTGTTGGGTCCCATCAGATTCAAGACATGTCGACACCCGTCTGTCTTGCGTCACGAGGAAGTATGTAGATCGGACTTCCCTTAGTGTGACTGAGGATATACAGCCTCTGTTGCGCCCTTGGGCAGGAGGACACATCACTCCTGGTCTGATAGTAGGGCTCTCGTCATGTTGCTGATAATGGCCATTTTGACCCGCCGGGTATGGGGGGCTGGCGTCAGAAGGCACTGCACAGCCCGGAAAGTCACAGTCACAGTCAGGTCCCTGCGTGGGACGCCAGGGAACACGCTGGCCTCTAGTGTGGGCCGGCGGTGATACGCGAGCTCCGAGGGCAGTCAAGATGATTTCATCAGTGTTGGAGCTCGGCCCTTTGGGAGGCGGGATGTGTCGTAGGCCTGCAAGCTGCAGCCTGGTCTTCCCCCCCTGGATGGTTCGCTCCGGCGATTCTCGCCCGGCTGAACCACCTAGTGCTCCTGGCTCCTCAGGGAGACTATGGAGAGTTGGCCTAGGCTCATCAGTCAAGCTTGACTGTGAAAACCCGACTTGGCGACGGGCTAGAGATACGATGGACATCAGCCGCCCACGCTCTGAGGACATGACGCCAATGCCTCCAGTGACACACCAAAGGTGACTGAGCCAGTATTAACGTTGCCACTATTAAGTGTGAACGGGAGGCCCCAGTGAGCAGGTTGTCTGTGCTCCTGCACTGGGGTCGAGGTCACCTAGCGTTCTGCCGCCGGGCCTCGTTGGGGAACACAATGAGGGATGCAATGACAGGCTTGGTGGCTGGCATGTAACCCAGGCCAGCCCTTATCGCCTTGTGCGTTCAAATCTATTAAAGTGTCATGTCGCAACGGGTTGTCTCAGGACACTTTTCCCAATCAGGGCAGGGCTGCCAGGATTTCACCATCGGTATAGAGATGGGAGAGGGCCCTGATCGTTCGCCCGGCAGGCCTGTAGCTGTCTCAGGTACAGGCGTGGGGGACGGCGAAGACAGCAAGATGAAGGCGCTTGGAGGAGCCGACTGCCTGCTTTAGTATGCGTTCCACGGCTATGCGCATGAGCTGAGAAGTGGGAGGCCGGCTCTGATGCCTGGGAGGCACCGCCTTCTGCATCTTCCTCATAGTCATGGAAGTGCGTAGCTTAAGCTGTCGGGGAGAGCACATCAACCTCGAGTCAGTTGTGGCATCGGAGAGGTAGGCGCTTCGGCACCCTCCGAGGTGCCTAGGTGTTATCTGAAGTGAGCATGGCCCTCATGCGGGCCAACTCTGCAGATAGCTGAGCCCTCTCGGATCTGCTGTAGTCAGCGGTCAGACCTTTTCCTCCTGGCACACGGGGCAGGACCAAGGTCGGCTCACGGCTGAAGGAGAGCTTCACACGAGGTACAAAAGTGGGAGCTCTCCATTGTGGTGGCACCGGTTACTCTGGACCGGCCGGTGCACACAAGTCCCAACTAGCCCAGGGCGCGGACGCTACTGGTTGCTAGGTGTTGGCCATATGCTTGAGGGAGCGCATACGCTGTCTGTACCAGCAGAGGCTTTCGAGGTACGAAAGTGGGTGCTCTCCGTTGTGGTGGCACCGGTTCCTTTGGACCGGCCGGTGCACACCAGTCCCAACTAGCCCAGGGCGCGGACGCTACTGGTTTGCTAGGTGTTGGCCATATGCTGCAGGGAGGGGGCGCGTACGCTGCCTGTGCCAGCAGAGGCTTTAACTTAGATCGGCATATAATGACTTAATCGAAAAACTGAATGCTGCTATACCTGCCGCAGCATGTGAATATGCATTTACGTTTATGCAAATGCTCATTGCAGCACTTTGAGATTCAACCAGATGTAAAGTGCATCATAGAAACAGCACACAAACGTTGCTGTTAGATAGACTGTGCGACCTGCATGGTCGCGGTGGGGGAGGGGAGCTTTACGCTACCTGTACCCCCGGCGGAGGCTTACTTATAATTTATGATAATAAAGTAGCCTTCAGTCAAGGTTTGGACGCTGCTATGTAGCAGCTGTAGTGTTTCCTATGTGACCGTTTATCACGGCACTATGACGCTTATCCAAACTCCAGTGCATTATTATTTATGTTTGCTAGTCCAGAGCGAAACAAAAGACACTTCCAATACACTAGTCACGTGTGCACTACTACGCATTCATGCTGGGAGGAGGGAGCGCTACCGCTGCCTACCCCAGCCAGGTTCGGTTAAATAAACCGACACAAGCTAGTTTTGGAGAAAAGGCTACAACCGATAGCTCCACCGATAGGGGCCACCTGCTGAAGGAAGGGAGCACGTACGCTGCCTGTATCAGCTGCAGCTAATGAACATAACAAGCTATACACCAATAGCTGTTAATAAATGCTTGAGCTAACAAACGATTAGTAGTAAGTAACATCAAGCTGGCCGTATGCTGGAGGAGCGGAGCGCATACGCTGCCTGCCCTGTACCAGCTGGGCCAACAAACAGTAAGGCAAGCTATATACAGATAGCTTTTTATCTTCAATAGTATAATAAGCGCTTGGGCTACAACTACAGGTAGCAGCGCCAGTTAGAGAGCTATGCTGGAGACCAGCTAGGCTACTAAAAAACAAGACAAGCTATAGCCTGTTCATAAACAGCTTTAACTTTAAGCTACTGGTAGCAGCTGTGAGCTACGCTGTCAGCAGCGCCAGATACTCTGTGCTGGGGACCAGCTGGGCTAATAGGACCTACAGGTACCCAGGGGCACTAATCCGACCTGTGGGAACAAACCAGGTTGCACCCACTGTATATGCAAAAAACTGTTAATGGAGCTTTGAGCTCCAGACATACTGGTAGCAGCTTCAGCTAGGCCCACTACTGGGGGCCAGCTGGGTTAACAACCAGACAGGCTATGTACACCAGTAGCTGTTAGTACTATTTTGCTACAAACTATACTGGTAGCAACATCAATACCCTGGGAGGACGCAGGAAGCTGCTCCTGTACCGGGCTGATAATAACAACAATACAGCTATTCGCAAAAGCAGTTAAGCTTGAATGCTGCCAATATCGGTATATGGCTTTGGCCAGCAAGGCTCTTGCCATCACCAGCAGGGGCTAAACAAAGCTTAAAAAGTAGCGTGTTTAACAAACGAAGGTAATATGACAGTGTTCTTATCCTTCGGCAAGTCTTATAGTCGCTTATAATAAGCGCTAGCGTTCACAGTCGAACAGACCTCGTATGCAGAGCAGGGAGGCGGCGCGAACGCAGCCTTTACCCACACACAGGAGGTTATGCCATGATAAGTATATGATATCATATGAACGTCTGTTTAGCGGGGATAGCGCCGCTTTAAACGATAACGTACCTTCTGTCCGGGGAGGGTTTTGTTAGCCTTCATTACCGGCGAGAGAGATTGGACGCTCCTGCGTCCACGTGACATGGGTTGTCACCGAGTGCCTCCCTCAGATGTTGGGGGCCAAGGCACCCAGGGCAGAGGTCATGCCCATCCTCTGGCCGCAGAGGAGCCTGGCAGGAGGTGCACAGGTGGTGGCGGGGTTCGTCCATTGGAAACCCGCAGATGTAGCCCAGAGCGCGGACGCTAGTGGTCGCTAGGGGTGGAGCCGTAAACTGGTAGGAAGGGAGCGCGGACGCTGCCTGTGCCAGTAGAGGCTACTGTAGCTGCTAAAGGCCGCTTAGCTGGAGGGAGGGGGCGCGCACGCCGCCTATGCCAGGTAAGGGGTGCTCTAGCAGAGACCAGTATATATGATATATATATAATGATATAGTTATATATATATAATTTCAGAAAAACCAACCTATAAAGTGGCAATGGCTCTGTGCCGAAATTAAAGTACACTATTTGAGAACAAGTGACTAAATCAGTCAAGCCAATTCATATAACCGGGGTTACTGACGTAACCTCGCGGTGGTGCTATATAGCTGGCCAGTGCCAGCAAAGACTCATTCAGAGAGGCAGAGTAATATAGCAGTAAATAAGTACACTTATAAGTAGTATAAGTATAAGTAGTATAAGTATAAGTAGTAAGCAAATAATAATAGCGTCGACTCACGTGCTGGGAGCGGGTAGCGCTAACGCTTGCCGTCACCAGCACTGCGGCGCAGCCTTCGTGGGAAAACAAGACAGCGTAAGCTGTCAAAGAGAACGAGCTATCCGTTCAACTTTGACGGGTGCTAAACGGGACGCTCAGGTCGCCGTTTGTAGCACGCGGCGGTGCTATATAGCTGGCCAGTGCCAGCAAAGACTCGCTCAGAGAGGCAGAGTAATATAGCAGTAGATAAGTACACTTATAAGTATAAGTAGTATAAGTATAAGTAGTATAGGTAAGTAGTAAACAAATAATACTAGCGTCGACTCACGTGCTGGGAGCGGGTAGTGCTAACGCTTGCCGTCACCAGCACTGCGGCGCAGCCTTCGTGGGAAAACAAGACAGCGTAAGCTGTCAAAGAGAACGAGCTATCCGTTCAACTTTGACGGGTGCTAAAACGGGACGCTCAGGTCGCCGTTTGTAGCACGCAACCGTGTGTGTTGCAGGGAAGCAGCGCGCACGCAGCCTATGCGAACAGGGGTTGTCTGCTTACCTTGTTCCCACGGGGAAAGAAGACGATGTGAAGCCCAGCTCCACTCGAAAACGATACAATAATAGTAGTATTAAGTCGCAGTCCCTGGAGGGCGAACGCACGCGTCACAGCTCCGACCAACAATGGTCGCGGGACTACCGGCGACTTAGTAGTAGCAAAGCAATAGTTCTGTTATCGTGCAGTTTAATTCTGCTGTAGAACTCTGTACAGTGTACAACTTGCGCAGCGAGAAGAAATTAGGGACTGAGCCCCGGATGACTGCCGGAAGTTATAGACGACTCCGGGTCATCACGGGGTCAACCGACATTGTTGGTATAAAATACTCGACTGCGCATGCGCGAAGGGACGTATTCAGTGCTTAAAGCACCGCCTCTGGCGGTCAGCAGGGACGAAATAGAACACGAGTTAGCAGCAGCTGAAGCCTGAAATGAACATATTTAATAAACGACTTTGATAGCTCACAGGAGACAGACATGCATGCAAATAAATGATTGCCTCCTCTGCTATCTCTTGATATAAAACTGGAGTTACCTTTGTAACCTATACTTTTAGAGCAGTAGCCTAGCTATAATGATATCATGTAAACAACAGCAGTAAAGGTAGAATTGAAATGATCGCAGGCATGAGTTAATAATTAGCAGAATTGTAGGCATGATAGTGGCTATAGATAGCATTAGCTGCAGGCATGACAGTATTAGCTGTATATGTAGCCCTAGAATGGCTCTTGTTGTTTCATACAGTATATACAGTATTTCACATACAGAGCCATAGATCTCCCTCCTTGATTTCTGGTAGAACTTTAACATGTGCGGCCTAAATGTGATAAATGCTCCGTTTGTACTCACCCATTAAATAATTCCAAAGACGTGGAGAGAAAAATGGTCCTCTAGTTTTATATCCATGTGAAAGTTCTGGCACAAAACGCGTATTTAGTGAATTATCTCCACTTTTTCAACAGATGCACACGGACATCTTTCTCTCCGGGCGAGGGGGGCCGGAATAATAGATGAACTGAGTTTACAAATACGTCCTGTTTACCGCAGACGTCATCACCAATTGACCAGGGAAACACAAAAGTTTGGGTCACACAATTGGAGCAGGCCACATGGAGGAAGTGAGGTAAAATTCTTCAAGAACAGCAGTTCTGAACTTAGCCCAGCTAAAACTATTTGAAAGAGGGCAGCTAGTGACTGAGCTGCCACTTGTGAGCAGTGAGTGTGTAAGCCTCAGAGAGAGCACCTTGCTTGTTGCAGACTGAAAGGAGAATGGCAAAGTGTCAGAGGCAGAGATATTTAAAGGCGGAGTCAAATCACCTGGTTGGCTGCTGCAAAAGATGAAGATGAGCCATGACAGTGCTGAAAGGCCGAATGAAAGCGTTGGTTAAGATCTTCCTTATTGAACCTACGCTCCAAGCTACATTTAAGGCCTATTCATAGTCTGGGATTTCGGTGGTGAGGTGACCACCGTAATGTAGCTAGGTGTAATGTTAGTCCACAGAAGACATGTAAATATGAAATAAATGCTTAAACATGTAGCTATAGGTGTAATGTTAGAGACCACAGAAGACATGTAAATATGAAATAAATGCTTAAACATGTAGCTATAGGTGTAATGTTAGAAACCACAGAAGACATGTAAATATGAAATAAATGCTTAAACATGTAGCTATAGGTGTAATGTTAGAGTCCACAGAAGACATGTAAATATGAAATAAATGCTTAAACATGTAGCTAGGTGTAATGTTAGAGACCACAGAAGTGAACCTTTCAAGCCTGTTTTCTCAACTCTCTGTTTCTCTGCCAGACAGTATACTCTATAAGCCATATCTCCAAAACTGGTGGGTCAAACTGAACAACCAATATGTCAATTTGAAGCTATGATTCCCTGCTTCCATATGACGTGAAAAAGAAAAAAAATATCCAATGGCAGTCCCTCAGTCAAATTTGGTCACATTATTATTATATCCATAAGGTTGGGCTTCCACGCTGTGGCACTGTACAACCTTTTAGTACTTTAAGTACATTTTGATGCCGATACTTTTGTACTTTTACTCAAATACATTTTCAATTCCGTACTTTTACTTGTAACGGAGTATACTTCTAAATTGCAGTATTGGTACTTTTACTTAAGTAAAACAATTGAGTACACCACTAACTGTAAGCAACTCTGTGCACGTTCAAATAAATTGACAAAAAGACAGTTCTTGCTTCATATTGTTTATTTCTCATCATATTAGGGAAGGAAGACAGAGCTTGAGCTACTCTCCGGTTTAAAGTACTCTTAAAGTACAGCTTAAAGTACTCTTGAACTACTCTCCGGTTTAAAGCTGACATGTTTTCCGTGTTGAGTTTAAACTGACAAGAAACCGCAGTTTGTAACTTTAAAGTTGTTTCTGTCAGGATAAATTGAAGTGTTGCACTTGGAATATAATATTGCAATCAAATATTATCTGGTTGCCAAAACTGGAAAAGGAAAATAATTGAGCAGTGTTTGTCCAACTTCAGGCATAAATGGAAGCATCAACGTTTAGAAAAAAACACAAAAAAAAACATTAGTTTATAATGCCAAATGTATCCTCTATGAATCCAGATGAACTCCTCAATGAATCCAGATGAACTCCTCAATGAATCCAGATGAACTCCTCAATGAATCCAGATTAACTCCTCAATGAATCCAGATTAACTCCTCAATGAATCCAGATTAATTCCTCAATGAATCCAGATTAACTCCTCAATGAATCCAGATTAACTCCTCTATGAATCCAGATTAACTCCTCAATGAATCCAGATTAATTCCTCAATGAATCCAGATTAACTCCTCAATGAATCCAGATTAACTCCTCACCTACAGTTAATATTTTACAAGCGGAAATCTGCCAGTCAATAAAAACACAAAGTGCCAACAAAAAAAAAAGGTTTTTAACACGGAGCCCGCCAGAGCCGTAGAAACCGTAGGGTTAAATTAGTACCCTATGTTTTCCAGGGTTTATATTCTTTAATCCATGTTTTGATCCGATCGAATCGTTAGCTGCCGCTCGTTAGCATAACAGTCAAAGTGGGACACCTATAGTGGCCATTTTGAAGGTGCGTGGGCATCCGCTTGCATCGTATAGGCTGCATTCAAATCCCTCTATCTCAGAAACGGGTGCAATTAATGTCGTTTCTGGTGACAAGGTTTTCCAACGGCCTGTAGGAGGCGCTGTGATACTCGCCGTCTGCATTTTTCACCACCGACGAGAGAACAACAACCGGTCAAGTTGCGTGCATGCGCGCGTGTGTGTGTGCCCCCTACGGCAGACAGTAGGGGGTGCTGTGGCTCTCAGTAGGTGGTGGGGTGGCGTGAGGGGGCCAGGTGCAGTGCACAGGGCAGACAGTAGGGGGTGCTGTGGCTCTCAGTAGATGGTGGGGTGGCGTGGTGGGGCCAGGTGCAGTGCACAGGGCAGACAGTAGGGGGTGCTGTGGCTCTCAGTAGATGGTGGGGTGGCGTGGTGGGGCCAGGTGCAGTGCACAGGGCAGACAGTAGGGGGTGGGGTGTCTCTCAGTAGGTGGTGGGGTGGCGTGGGGGGGCCAGGTGCAGTGCACAGGGCAGACAGTAGGGGCGCCGTGGCTCGGCGGGCCGATGGCGGCACAGGGAGCACAGCGTGGCCAGCGGGGCGCGCTGGAGGAGGCCGTAGAGGGGCCGTCCTCCTCTGGGGGGCGCCAGCGCGCCGCTCCGGTACTCCAGGAGGTCCCGACGCCAGTCCGTCTCGGGCGGGACGTCCAGGCGCAGCGGCTCCCCGCCCCCCGGGCCCCTGTGGGGGGGGTGGGGGGGCCTGAGCAGCAGAGGTTGTCGGTACGACGCCCCGGAGGCGTAGCGTCGCCGAGGAGGAGAGAGAGTGGCGTAGTCCCGCTGGACTCCGCCTCCTCCTCCTCCTCTGGGCAGGGCGGAGTGGGTGGTGGGCGGAGCAGGGTGGTTGGCTCCGCCTCTGGGGGGGCGGGGCAGGGTGGAGGAGGAGGAGGAGGAGGAGGAGGGAGGGTAGCGGGGCAGGGAGGAGGAGGAGGAGGAGGAGGAGGTGGTGGGCGGAGCAGGGTGGTTGGCTCCGCCTCTGGGGGGGCGGGGCAGGGTGGAGGAGGAGGTGGTGGGCGGAGCAGGGTGGTTGGCTCCGCCTCTGGGGGGGCGGGGCAGGGTGGAGGAGGAGGAGGAGGAGGAGGTGGTGGGCGGAGCAGGGTGGTTGGCTCCGCCTCTGGGGGGGCGGGGCAGGGTGGAGGAGGAGGAGGAGGAGGAGGAGGAGGAGGAGTAGCTGTGGGAGCGGCCGATGCTCTGACTCCTCTGATCCGATCCTAGACGAAGAGGAAGACGAAGAGGAAGAGGAAGAGGAAGAGGAAGAGGAAGGGGGAAGTTAGGACGCCAAGTGGTGGAAGATAACTACTCACATGTTTCAGTTCAGTGTGATTTGGAGACATGCTAAACTAAAGTGTAAACAGCTTCTCTACTCTACAATCAGGCGTCTGTCCAGACTCCCTGAAGACGGCTGTGTGTAGTTAGGCTCAAGAAAGACAATCTTTGATCCCTCTGTGTTGGGGAACTATCGAGCTATTTCTAATCTGCCCTTTCCGGGCAAGGTTTTAGAAAAATGTATCTTTCATCACGTCCCAGGTGATGACCTCAGGATACATCACTGAGGATACGTCCCAGGTGATGACCTCGGGATACACCACTGAGGATACGTCCCAGGTGATGACCTCAGGATACATCACTGAGGATACGTCCCAGGTGATGACCTCAGGATACATCACTGAGGATAAATCCCAGGTGATGACCTTAGGATACATCACTGAGGATACGTCCCAGGGGATGACCTTGGGATACATCACTGAGGATACGTCCCAGGGGATGACCTTGGGATACATCACTGAGGATACGTCCCAGGTGATGACCTCAGGATACATCACTGAGGATACGTCCCAGGTGATGACCTTGGGATACATCACTGAGGATACGTCCCAGGTGATGACCTCGGGATACATCACTGAGGATACGTCCCAGGTGATGACCTCAGGATACATCACTGAGGATACGTCCCAGGGGATGACCTCGGGATACATCACTGAGGATATGTCCCAGGTGATGACCTCAGGATACATCACTGAGGATACGTCCCAGGTGATGACCTCGGGATACATCACTGAGGATACGTCCCAGGTGATGACCTTAGGATACATCACTGAGGATACGTCCCAGGGGATGACCTCAGGATACATCACTGAGGATACGTCCCAGGTGATGACCTCAGGATACATCACTGAGGATACGTCCCAGGTGATGACCTCAGGATACATCACTGAGGATACGTCCCAGGTGATGACCTCAGGATGCATCACTGAGGATACGTCCCAGGTGATGACCTCAGGATACATCACTGAGGATACGTCCCAGGTGATGACCTCAGGATACATCACTGAGGATACGTCCCAGGTGATGACCTCGGGATACATCACTGAGGATACGTCCCAGGTGATGACCTCGGGATACATCACTGAGGATACGTCCCAGGTGATGACCTCGGGATACATCACTGAGGATACGTCCCAGGTGATGACCTCGGGATACATCACTGAGGATACGTCCCAGGTGATGACCTCGGGATACATCACTGAGGATACGTCCCAGGTGATGACCTCGGGATACATCACTGAGGATACGTCCCAGGTGATGACCTCGGGATACATCACTGAGGATACGTCACAGGGGATGACCTCGGGATACATCACTGAGGATACGTCCCAGGGGATGACCTCGGGATACATCACTGAGGATACGTCCCAGGGGATGACCTCGGGATACATCACTGAGGATAAGTCCCAGGTGATGACCTCAGGATACATCACTGAGGATACGTCCCAGGTGATGACCTCAGGATACATCACTGAGGATACGTCCCAGGTGATGACCTCAGGATACATCACTGAGGATACGTCCCAGGTGATGACCTTGGGATACATCACTGAGGATACGTCCCAGGGGATGACCTCAGGATACATCACTGAGGATACGTCCCAGGGGATGACCTCGGGATACATCACTGAGGATACGTCCCAGGTGATGACCTCTGGATACATCACTGAGGATACGTCCCAGGGGATGACCTCGGGATACATCACTGAGGATACGTCCCAGGGGATGACCTCGGGATACATCACTGAGGATACGTCCCAGGGGATGACCTCGGGATACATCACTGAGGATACGTCCCAGGGGATGACCTCAGGATACATCACTGAGGATACGTCCCAGGTGATGACCTCAGGATACATCACTGAGGATACGTCCCAGGTGATGACCTCAGGATACATCACTGAGGATACGTCCCAGGTGATGACCTCAGGATACATCACTGAGGATACGTCCCAGGTGATGACCTCGGGATACATCACTGAGGATACGTCCCAGGGGATGACCTCTGGATACATCACTGAGGATACGTCCCAGGTGATGACCTCTGGATACATCACTGAGGATACGTCCCAGGTGATGACCTCAGGATACATCACTGAGGATACGTCCCAGGTGATGACCTCAGGATACATCACTGAGGATACGTCCCAGGGGATGACCTCGGGATACATCACTGAGGATACGTCCCAGGTGATGACCTCAGGATACATCACTGAGGATACGTCCCAGGTGATGACCTCAGGATACATCACTGAGGATACGTCCCAGGGGATGACCTCAGGATACATCACTGAGGATACGTCCCAGGGGATGACCTCGGGATACATCACTGAGGATACGTCCCAGGGGATGACCTTGGGATACATCACTGAGGATACGTCCCAGGTGATGACCTCAGGATACATCACTGAGGATACGTCCCAGGTGATGACCTCAGGATACATCACTGAGGATACGTCCCAGGTGATGACCTCGGGATACATCACTGAGGATACGTCCCAGGGGATGACCTCGGGATACATCACTGAGGATACGTCCCAGGTGATGACCTCAGGATACATCACTGAGGATACGTCCCAGGTGATGACCTTAGGATACATCACTGAGGATACGTCCCAGGTGAAGACCTCAGGATACATCACTGAGGATACGTCCCAGGTGATGACCTCGGGATACATCACTGAGGATACGTCCCAGGGGATGACCTCGGGATACATCACTGAGGATACGTCCCAGGTGATGACCTCGGGATACATCACTGAGGATACGTCCCAGGTGATGACCTCTGGATACATCACTGAGGATACGTCCCAGGTGATGACCTCAGGATACATCACTGAGGATACGTCCCAGGGGATGACCTCGGGATACATCACTGAGGATACGTCCCAGGTGATGACCTCGGGATACATCACTGAGGATACGTCTCAGGTGATGACCTTATAGGATACATCACTGAGGATACGTCCCAGGTGATGACCTCAGGATACATCACTGAGGATACGTCCCAGGTGATGACCTCAGGATACATCACTGAGGATACGTCCCAGGTGATGACCTCGGGATACATCACTGAGGATACGTCCCAGGTGATGACCTCGGGATACATCACTGAGGATACGTCCCAGGTGATGACCTCAGGATACATCACTGAGGATACGTCCCAGGTGATGACCTCAGGATACATCACTGAGGATACGTCCCAGGTGATGACCTCAGGATACATCACTGAGGATACGTCCCAGGTGATGACCTCAGGATACATCACTGAGGATACGTCCCAGGTGATGACCTCAGGATACATCACTGAGGATACGTCCCAGGGGATGACCTCGGGATACATCACTGAGGATACGTCCCAGGTGATGACCTCGGGATACATCACTGAGGATACGTCTCAGGTGATGACCTTATAGGATACATCACTGAGGATACGTCCCAGGTGATGACCTCAGGATACATCACTGAGGATACGTCCCAGGGGATGACCTCGGGATACATCACTGAGGATACGTCCCAGGTGATGACCTCGGGATACATCACTGAGGATACGTCTCAGGTGATGACCTTATAGGATACATCACTGAGGATACGTCCCAGGTGATGACCTCAGGATACATCACTG